>NC_053476.1:2784434-3110684 GCF_015227805.2 Hirundo rustica | reverse complement strand
TGCCCCAGGGAAGCCCCTCTCCTCGGTGGGACCCCAGCTCCGGTCTCAGTCCCCTCTGGAAGAGGGCAGTGGTCTGGTCCCTCAGGTAGGACATGCTGTGTGTTCTGGATCCATCCTGCCCTCCCTCTCTCTTGCTCCTCGAGGGCTGATGGTTGTGGCAGGCATTGCCTGTGAGGCTGCGCCATGGCCTTGTGCACTTGAGGGGACAATGGAGCCGTGCTCCCAGGAGGCCACCAGAGCTGCTGGGAGGGGAAGGGGCTGCACAGCCCTTGTGCTCGGGAGATGTACCCCAAAGCACTCCCGGTAACCGGGCTGCACTGTCACTTCCCACACGATGGTAATGACTTGGCTGCTCGTTAATCTGGCAGGGAGTTTTATGAAGTCATTAACAAGACTGAAACAGTCGGTGCCTACCGGAGGCCCCTGGCAATAAACCTGCCCCATCCCTCCCTGGCTCCCCCCAAGGACCTGAGCCCCCACCCTGCTGAAGCCCTGTTGGGACCCCATCCCCACTCCCGCTCCCTCGCCATGCCCGTGGCACTCCTGGCCAAGGGCCATTGCTCCGCCCTGGAGCTCTAATGACACTAATGATTTTCTGAGCACGAGTTGGGAGTGCAGAGCCAAGGCCCATCAGCCGTGTCTGGCAGGAGGCGATGGCTTGCCTGGGCCTGGCACACGCTGGTCCCGCTCTCGCCCGGAGCGCGGCGGATTCTCCGATACGTAACAGTAATTACATGCTGCAGCTTTGTAAACAGCTTCTCCTCTGTTATTACTCTGTTAATCCAAACCTCTGGCTCAGCCCAGTGCTGCAGGACCAGCAGGCGCTTGGGATAAACTCCATCCCCTGCTCAGTTCTGCACCGCCAGGGCTGGGATGAGACTCTTGGGCAGAACCGAATGGTGGGAGCCCCGGTGGCGCCAATGGTCCTGGTGGTCCTCGTGCCCCAGTGTCCCACCGGTCCCGGTGGTGCCGATGATCCCAGAAGTTCCCATGCCCCAGTGTCCTGGTGGTCCTGGTGGTACCTGTGGTCCCAGTGATTCCCCTGCCCTGGTGGCTCAGCAGTGCCGGAGTCCCCATGGTGCTGGTGGTCCCAGTGCCCCAGTGGTGCCAGTGCCCCCCATTCTGCGAGAGCCCTGGCTGTGACCAGACTGCAGTGTGATATCTGGGCTGGGACCTGCCCTGGGGAACGGTGCTGGGATCCTGCTCTGGGCTGTGGGCCAGTGCAGAGGGACCCGGTGGGACCCTTGGGGAGCAGAGGTACCCGGGGGAACCGGTTGGGATCGGGGTACCCGGTGGCAACGGGAGGAGCAGGGGGTCCCGGAGGCACCCGGTACAGCGGGTGGGATCCGGGTCCCGGTGCAGCGGGTGGGATCCGGGTCCCGGTGCAGCGGGTGGGATCCAGGTCCCGGTGCAGGGGTTGGGATCAGGGGTTGGGATCCGGGTCCCGGTGCAGGGGTTGGGATCAGGGGTTGGGATCTGGGTCCCGGTGCAGGGGTTGGGATCTGGGTCCCGGTGCAGCAGGTGGGATCTGGGTCCCGGTGCAGCGGGTGGGATCTGGGTCCCGGTGCAGGGGTTGGGATCAGGGATTGGGATCTGGGTCCTGGTGCAGGGGTTGGGATCAGGGATTGGGATCTGGATCCGGTGCAGGGGTTGGGATCTGGGTCCCGGTGCAGCGGGTGGGATCTGGGTCCCGGTGCAGGGGTTGGGATCAGGGGTTGGGATCCGGGTCCCGGTGCAGGGGTTGGGATCAGGGGTTGGGATCCGGGTCCCGGTGCAGAGGTTGGGATCAGGGGTTGGGATCGGGTCCCGGTGCAGCGGGCGGTTCCCCCCGGTAGCGCCGGGCGGGGCCCGGGGGTGCGATCGCTGCGCACGGGCGCCTCCTGCTGGCAGCGGCAGGCGAGGCGGGGACGGGGCGCAGGCGCGGGGCAATTTTGGGGTGCACGGGGCAGTTCTGGGGCGCGGGGCAGTTCTGGGATGCAGGGCAGTTCTGGGGCGCGGGGCAGTTCTGGGATGCAGGGCAGTTCTGGGGTGAACGGGGCAGTTCTGGGGCGCGGGGCAGTTCTGGGATGCAGGGCAGTTCTGGGGTGCACGGGGGAGTTCTGGGGCGCGGGGCAGTTCTGGGGCGCTGGGCAGTTCTGGGGTGGGCGGGGGTGTGCACAGGTGCCCTGCGCACAGCCGATCCCTGCCTGCATCCTGCCCGCACCCCGCAGTTCCTCACCCCCCGGCCGGGCGGGCAGCTCCCGGTGCCGGTGCCGCAGAGCTGGGCCGGCGCTCGGAGCCGCCGCACGGCCAGGGCAGAGCCGGGCGGAGAGGGGAGGAGACGGGCGTGAGCAGGTGTGTAAGGTGAGCACACTCGTGTGCTTGCCTGGCGCGCACCCGGGGCTGCTCCGCACACAGGGGGAGAGCCCTGCCGGGGAACACGGGCCTTGGCTGTGTGAACTCTGCTCTGCTCCAGCCCCGTGCCTGTGACTGACCCCCAGGGGCACAGCACAAGGGTGAGGGCCTGGCCGTGGTGTGCAGGGTTCCTTCCTGAGTGATTCCCCCTGGGGATGCCTGCAGCAGGTTCATCCCGAGCCCCGGGCCCTGAGATGCCACTGAGCACAGCTCCTGGAGCTCCAGCTCCAGCTCCAGCTCTAGCTCCAGCTGCACAGGCACCCCTGAGATGGGTCCGGCCCTGTCAGTCCTGTGCAATGGCCCTCAGTTTTTGATAGCCCCATGAGCCAAAACCCTTTGGGATCTGCTGGCCCACAGCTGCCAGGAACATGTCCCCTGGCCCAGTGATGATGCGCCAGGGATGATGGCTGTGGAATTGGTCAGGGTGAGGGACACCAGGGGCACAGACCAGACCAGCAGTGCCCTGCATGGTCAGACCCTTCACAGAGCCAGGAAGGCACCTTTCTTCTGGGTCTGCTGAGACCCTGGGACTGGGACACTGCTGGCAAGGCTGTGTCCCCTGCGTGAGAGCAGTGTCTGTTTGTTCACTCATCCCATGGGATGTCCAGGCTGGAGAACACGAGGCCCCACACCTGCACACCTGCATGAGCCCAGCAGTGTGTGCCCACCCAGCACCCTGACTGCGGGTACTCCCCTCCACAGCGCCCGCCTCGCTGCCCCCGCGGTCCCCGTGAGTCATGGGATGCATTCCTGGGGCAGGAGGGGACATGTGCGCTGCAGGGACAGGCCGGTGCGTCAGCCCCTCGGCTCCCACGCCCGGGGCCCAGGCGGCCCAGCTCCAAGCTGAAACTTGTCTGACAGTAATTACAGGGGAGATGAGGACTTCAGAGGATTTACATTCCTTTTGGGCCACACCTGGGAAAGAACTTTCACCATCAGCCAGTTCCTGAGAAATAACTTTCCACTTGCGTGGCCCAGCCACAGCCCTGCCCAGGGAGCCCGGGGGACTGGGGGGCTTCTGCCAGCCTCATTTTGTCTATGTCTCTCTGCAGAGAGCCCCAAACCCTCTCCTGCTGTCCCCAGAGCTCCTGCAGGCCAGGGTGCTGGTGCCTTCTTTCCCGGTGTACAGTTGGTGCAGCTCAGTGCTCAGCATAGCCGGGGTCTGAGCTCCCTTCCTGGGGGTCAGAGTGGGTGGTTGTGGTGACTGGGGGTGGCAGGGGATCGCACCAGTGTCCCCAAGAGATTGGAGCCACATGGGTGGCCAGTCAGGCCCTTCAACTGGAGCCTTGTCAGGCCCTTCACCTTTGCTCTGGCTGGGGACACCTCCCCAGCGACTGTCTGGGATCAGGGCATTGTGAAGAACTGGGGGACTCGGGGGACACATGAGACTCACTGGGTGAGGCCACATCTGCTCAGGGCATTTCTGTCACCCACAGCAGGCACACAGCCTTCCCAAATTACAGACAGGGCTAGACCTGCTGAGCCCCTTGGACACCTTCTGTCCCCCTGTTCCCGAGCCTGTCCTTGTCACCCATGAACATGGAGAGACGCAGGCAGCCAGCTCCTGAACCAGCTTTGCCAGAGCCTCCTCCTCCTCCAGCCACAGCTGTGTCTCCCACCCTGTGACCCCACTGTGGGATCTCTGGGATGCTGGAACTGCTGTCCTGCCACTGGCCCTGGCCCAGCTGTGCTGCAGCGGCTGTGGCAGGGATGTGAGCCTTGGCCACACTGCAGGTCTGTGCCTGGTGCCGCCCCATGGCTCACTGGCAGCACCAGGGACCCGGGTGACCCCAGCCAGGCCAGCGTGGCACATGGCCCAGCACCAGCACTGCCAGCCAGGCAGCAGCTCCTTCATGTCCTGGGCCTGGGAGTCGAGCTCCGTGCACGGGGCGTGAGTCCTTTGGCCAGGGCCGCCCCACATTCACACTGCGGGTCCGTGCCTGTGTCCCCTCTCCGTGTCCCCTGCACTGGGACACCAGCCCTGTGGGGGTTCAGAGATTGTCTTTGCAGGGTCCCAAGGGTCTCAGCTGCAGCCCAGCCAGGGGAAGAGGGGCCGTTTCAGCCTCCAGCACATCCCAGGAGCTGCTGGGAACAGGCGGCGTCAGCAGGGCACCAAGTCCAAAAGTGTTTTGCAAGCAGAAGGGCGCGGGCGATTTCCTTATTTGGCACCGCGGCGGCGGGGGGGCACACCCGGCTGGGGCACACCTGGCTGGGGCACACCTGGCTGGGGCACACCTGGCTGCGGGCACCGCCTGGCAGCGCCCGCGAGGGCGGGGGCGCTGACGCGGAGATGGGAACGCGGGCAGGAGCCGCCCCGCTAATCACAGCCCAGCGCCGGGCGTGGGGACAAGCTGCGGCAGGGACGCGGCCCCGGCAGCCAAAACAACGCCGGTGACGCAGCTGCAGCTCAGCCCAGCACCCCCAGCCCGGGGGGCTCCTGCCCAGGGGAGTGCTGCGGGCCGCTGGGCAGCCCCCGTGCCCTGTGTCATGTTTGTTTCCAGCGAGGCTGATAGGAAGAGCCTCTGAGCAGGGGAGGCTGCGGTGGGGAGTTTAATTCCTGTTCCTGGTTCAGGAGTGAAGGAAAAAAGAGAAATGCAACCTGGAGGAGTTGGACAGTTGGGGAGCCAGGCAGTGCCCACTTCTGACCTCAGCCCTACGGGGTTTGAACACCTGGCCCAGCTTGGTGAGAACCTGCTGTAGGGTTGGGAGGTTCAGGGCCAATATTAACCCTAGCACCCCAACCCTGGGCTTCCCTGTGCCCCCGAAATCCACTGGATGTGCCAGTCCTTCCTGCCCCACGCCGGTTCAGCCCCTGTGGCTCTGCCTCTGGCAAGTGCAGGGCCGAGCCTGTGGCACAAGCACGGCAGAATCTGCAGCAGGCTGAAAGGCTCCATCTTGACCTGGTTTTCCCAGGAAGCTCCATGCCAGGGGGAGAGTGCAGTGGCTGCTGGGAAGGCCCCGAACACGGCAGCTGAGTTGTGCTATTACATGAAAACGCCTCTGCTTAGGGGTCCATGACATCTCCTAACCAAAAGAAGGGGCTGTGGCCAAGTGGTTTTACAGCTGCAGCCCCAAGGCAGTGCCTGCTGAGGTTTCCCTGTCCCCCCACCAGGCTGGCACTTGCCAGATAAAGTGACCGGGCAGCTCTGGGATAAACACACCACTCCTGCACCTTCGGGGTGCCAGGGGAGCCCCAGGAGATGAACAGGCAGAGGGGGCCGGGCAGCTGCCCAGCAAACACCAGCTGTGGCTCTGAAGGACCTCGAGCACCCCAGGGGTTGATGTCCCCTTGAGTGTCCTCTGCCACTGCAATCTGTGCCCTTCCAGGGCCAGCCTGTCCCAGTGCCTGTCTGGGCTTTGGGAACAGAGGCACTGGGGACCCCAGAATGGGATGTGGCCAACCCAGCCCCCCGATCCCAGCTCCAGCTCCTGACCTGCCAAGGGAGCGCCGTGGCCAAGTGTTTTGTAAGAGGCAAATCCCTGCAGTGCCAGCATCATGCTGGGACGGGCAGCTGGGGCTGGGCTGGGGCTGGCAGCAGGAAGGAGCACTGGCCCGCAGCCAGTGTTTGGCCCTCGGGGAGTTGGTGTAGGCAGGGATGAGTGTGCCTGGCTGCGGGGCAGGGAAGGGGCCGGGCTGCGGCTGGAGCTGCGTGGGGACGTGCTCACACCCCGCACAGGTTTTGCTTTGTAAGTGAAATACGAACTGGAGTGAGGCAAGGTGCTGACCAAGGTGTTTGGCCTGACCTGCCCCTCTCTCTGCTCGAGTCAGCAGAGTGGGGACAGCTCTGCCCCGTGCTCACCTTTTCTGCTGCTGTTACCCCCAAAATCTCCTGGCCCTTACCCCCCAGATCAGCAAGAGGGTGGATTCAGCCTGGTGTCCACCCCGTGTCACACCAGGGCAGGATGAGATGCCTGAGCTGTTTGGCAGCCAGGCTGGTTCCTCCCTTGGCTGGAGCTGAGGGGCACAGGGGCAGGGGGCAGGGCACAGTGGGCACCGATTGCCCAGCGAGGGCAGGGGCTGCTCTTCCCTTGGGCTGGGGCTGCTGCTCTCATGGGCCTCGGAGCTCCTGGGCATGGAGAGCTGCTCAGAAAGGTTTGTCCCCTCTGCCCTTGCTGTGCCAGGACAGGGGACTCTGCTGTGACCCCCACTGTGCCAGGCAGCATTGGGCAGGTGTCAGAGCACTGAGGAGGATTTCACTGTGCTTCCCAGTGCATTTGAGTTACTCCCATTGCTGGGCACCCACCGTGGCAGGAAAGGGCCCAGAGGCACCCATCCTGTGTCCAAAGACGTTGCCAATGCTGGTGCTGGTGCTGAGCTGGCACATGCCAGGAGCCCAGCTCAGAAGGGCCCTGCCTGGCACACAGGATTCCAGCAAAGGTTCATCCCAGGGTCTCACCATGGCCCCAGTTCTCTCCCTGGCATGGAGAGGGAATTCCCTCCAGAATGGAGGGGAGGTGCCTGGCTCAGGCAGAGCGGAAGGGCAAAATGAAAGCAGGGGGCTGCAGGGCAGGACAGCTGCATTGCCCTGCCCAGATGGATCACACAATCATGGAATCCCAGAAGGGTTTTGGCTGGAAGGGACCTTGAAGCTCTTCCAGTTCCACCCCCAGCCATGGGCAGGGACACCTTCCACTAGATGAGATTGCTCTAAGCCCCATTCAACCCGGCCTTGAACACTGCCAGGGACGGGGCATTGAGGCTGGTGGAGGAGGGCTGGAGCCGGAGGGAGGCGTGGGAGATGAGTTATGTCTCCAGCTGGACCCCGTGTCCCAGTCTGCTCCTTGGCTGTGCTGGCCAGCCCAGCCATGCTGCAGCCGGGTACCTTTGCCCCTTTCTGTGGCACTGGAGCATTTTTGCATCCCCTGGCCCAGGTGTGACCAACTACAGCAAAGCAGGACGTGTCTGGCCAGAGCAGCTTCACCGGCATTAGAAACGGGCTGTGTGGGGCTGGCAGGCTGAGCCGATCAGGGATGATGCAGGGATGCTCCGTGCTCCCGGCACAGCCCGATGCCGAGGCTCTGAGTCAGCCCCGCGCTGGCTGCGCCTGGTGCCGACAGCTCCTGAATCCATCAGGACAGGAATGAAAATCCTGTCGTGGCTGTGCCTGTCCCTCTCCCAGCAGCTCAAGCTGCCCTCAATGCCTGGTCTGGGCTCTTCCACTGCAGAAAACCCTCTGGACCTGCTGCCTGTCGCTAGGCGAGGGCCAGCGCTTCCCGGGGATCCCAGTGGTTCTGAGGGTGTCTGATGGAGAGCAGAGCCACTGCCCTGAGCTGCTCCCACCCTTCCTGGTCTTTGTGATCCCTGTTCCCGTGTCAGGTTTGCCAAGGCCCCAGTGACCCCCACAAGGTGGATGTTTATTCCATACATTCCCTGCCACGTGAGCACGGAGCGATGTCTGCACAGGGCATTGACCTCGGCCAGGGGAATCCACCTGGGTGGAGGAGAGAGCCCATGGGAATGACCCAGGAACTGGCCGGGGCTGCAGCGGGGGGCACAACACCCCTTCTCCGCAGGAAACCCATGGCATCTCCAAGATCCCGGAGAACCCTCCCTGGCAGAATTCCCCAGCACCGGCCTGGAGGGACAGAGCTGAGTCGCTCCGTCGCTGCTGCACAGGGACCGGCACGGCTGTGCGGGCGGAGCCGGGGCCCTGCCCGCTGCCCCGGGTCTGTTCCTGCTCTCCTGCACCAGCCGCTCGGGCGGCCTCAGCCTGTGCTTGGAGCTCTCCTGGCACCTCGCGGAGAGCAGCGGTGTCACAGGAGGGTGGGGCCGTGCCTGTGAGGGAGGGTCAATAAATCCCCTTAAACGCGGTGCCTGTAACACACCCGGGACCACGTCGGTGCCTGGAGATCACCGGCTTGACAGGAATCGGGATGTGTCCGCGACCGGCCCTTGCTGTCCCGCAGAGTGTGAGCCCCTCTGAATGTGTCACACCATGTCCAGTGCCTCCAGCCCGAGCGTCCGACGGCGGGGACCACAGCGAGCACCCCGCAGGCCCCGACTGTGGGTGGGCAGTAGCCAGTTCATGCGACACCCCAGGGGCTGCAAATTTGGGATGTGAAGGCCAGGAATAGTTGTGTAAGGAAATGAAACGTAGGACTTGATAGGGGAATCCCTGCACTGCCTCTGGCCCCATGACAGCCGGGCTCACCCTGCTGCTCTTTCCAGGAGCAGGTTAATCACCAGGGCTGACGCCTGTCAGTGCTGCCTGCACTGAATAATGGGATCAAATATCCGTCAAACATCCAGCTCATCCTGAATCCCTCACACAGAGGCTGCAGGAAGGATGTTGGAGGAGAAGAGCTGGTTTCTAGGAATGTCCCAGCCCGGAGGGCATTGCTGAGCTGTGGGAGAAGCAGTAAAGCCAAATGCCGGGGTGATTCCTTCCATTCTGCTGCACTTCCCAGGTGGGCTGGGGGTGGCACCAAGACCCCCACCTCAGAGCACAGCATGAAATGTCCTTGCAGGACCCAACAAGGAGAGAGAGCTGCAGTAAGCCCAGGCTGGCCACCCACCAAGAGCCCCCAGGAGCCCCAGGGCCGCTGCTGCAGGACACCCACACGGTCTTGAGCTGCATCACACTGAGGTGTGTTGTCTGCACACACGCAGGGCTACAAGGGAAGGATTTCCCCATGAGACCCCCAGGACTGACAGGGGCACCGCTGCTGGGCAGACCCTGTCACCACCAGTACATTTCCTTGTCGCAGAGGCGCTAGTGCCACTCACTGCCAAGGAGCTCAATGGTCCCCAGGAGCACCCCCAGATGCAACTACCATGCTCTCCAGTGAGCAGTGACAGCACAGGCGTCACAGGAACAGGCGGCTCTGGGCTCCCCCTGCTCATCCTGCTGCCCCTGAACAGCCTCGGTGCCCCCTGGCAGCGGGGTGCGGTGCACGGAGCCCCCGCACAGCCCGGGGCACACACCGGATCGTCTGCCAGGCCCTGGGTACCTCGGAGCTGCCTGCCGAGCCGCTCCTGCAGGAGATCGGCATTGCCACCTCGTGGGGAGCCGGGAGCGGCACCTCCTCGGGCAGGACAGGCCGGGACCAGCACCCACAGACGGGCAGAGGGCAGGAGGGTGCAGGGGCTCAGCCGTGGGGCCCGGCCGATGCCACTCATGACTGCGGGTGCCAGCTCTGAATCCTGCCCACAGCAAAAATCGGATGTTAACTCTTCCCTGTCAGCTCTCAGCCCTCACCAGTGATGGGCTCAGCTCTGGTGTCTGACACACACCCAACTCTTCTGGTGTTGGACCAAAGGCTCTGGGGGCCCAGTGGCGAGGACACAACCAGGATGTGTCGTGTGGACTGTGCAAATCAGAAGTGACACCGATAAATCGACTCTGAGGTATCCTGGCTCAGCTGCAGGGCCAGTCTGCCCAGAGCTGACATCAGACTGATGGCTCTGCTCGAGTGTTTGGTGTTGAATATGAAGAGCAGCCCTTTGGCTGCAGTGAGGATTTGGAAATGCCTCCAGCAGAAAGATGGAGTGCAAACCTCTAATTGCTTCTCCTGTCTGCCTACTCCACCATGCGGTTGCTAAAGACAGCTCCTTCTCTGGGAGAGAAGGAAAATCTGATCAGAAAAGGACAAGAGAGAAGAACCATCGTGGTGGTCATGGAGCAAATTCGTATTCTAATGAAAATTTCAGCCAGTTCTCCTGCTGGGAGGAGAGAAAAGACAGATGCTACAGAAACACGAGAGACACAAATACAGCAACGCAAACAATTCCCTCTGCCCGGTGCAAGAGAAATCATTCACCTTTATCTTCAATAAAACCCCCAAGAATGACGCAACATCCGACCCACATGGCGTCTGCCAGAGCCGCAGATGGCAGCGCACCCAGCTGCCAATAACCCATCAAACCCACGTCGTGCTTCAGAGATGGCTCCGAAGCAGGGCAGGAACCCCTACACAGGGAGCCAGGGCTGCAGGGATCCACACAGAGCTGAGGAGCTGCAGATACAGGATCCTCAGCCCAGCAGGCCCAGGCCACCCCAGGGCCTTGTTCCCACTCCACGTGCAGAGGAGAGCTCACGCTCTGTCTAGAGCTGCGTGGCTTTTGACCCCATTAATTGTCAGAGATTTGCTGTTCTTCGTATCTGGAGTCTCAGGGTATTTTTAGCACCCGCACCACATCTCCGAGCAGGATGTGACGTTCCTGTGCCAGCAGCCCCCATGCTGGCTGAGCCACAGCAGGGAGACACCTGCCAGTTTGGGGGGTTTATCCATCCACGGCAGCACTGGGAAAGCCATGGAATGTCCGTGTTTAGCAGCTCAGTCCTAACACTGCGAGCCAGGCTCACCCTGCACAGGCTGAGGTTTGCCAAGGCCTGCCAGGCTGAGCTGAGGTGCAGTAAGTGCCAGGAGATTCATTTCACTCGTTTAAAGAGAAAAACCTTCCCTTCCTGTCACATTCTGGTGACACCTTCAGCGCTTGTCTTCGGCAGCAGTGCCCCAGGCCCACTGCAGAACTGTGTCTGTCCTCTGAGCATCTCCCTGCCAGCAGCCTGGGAACAGCACCCTCCTCTCTGCCAGCACTCGGCTCCCTGCGTGCTGCAGGTGCCGGGGACAGCCAGTGACAAACCCCAAACCCACGTCCACAGGCGAGCTCTGAGCGTTCCCAGTTCCCAGCAGGAGTGGGCCCAAGATCTCTCCATGCCCAGAGCTCTGCCATTGCAGGGTGGTGACCAAGCTGTGCCAGGCCCAGCGAGGCCAACCCGGGCTGGCAGGGCCACCCTGGGCCGGGCACAGCGGTGTCACCCCAGGATGGGGTGCGGGATCGCCGCATGTTCCCGGCACCAGGAGATGAAGCCCTGGCCAGGCAGGACCCAGGGCCTCTCTACTCGTGTGGGGAAACATCTGGAGTGCCCACAGGAGCCCCGGAGGGCTCCGGTCAGCCCTGGGCAGCGCTGGGCTGTGGTGCTGGATGGATGTGATGGACGCAGGGTTGGGAATGGACAAACTGGTTTGGGCTGTCCCCCTCTCCTGCAGCCCCAAGGCTGGACGTGTGGCTAGTGAGGGGCCAGTGAGGGGCCGGCAGGGAAGGGGATCACTCTTTTGAGGGTCCCGAGGGGTACTGAAGGGGGTTGGAGAGCCCCAGAGAGATTTCAGGAAAGTGGAGGGAGGGTTGGGAGATTCTGGGACTCCTGGGTAAGATTTGGGGTCTCAGAGAGGTTTTGGAGGACATAACAAGAGTGTTTTGCAAAAAGTTGGAAGGTCCCGAGAAAATTCGCGAGGACTGGAGGGGATTTGGAGCTCCCGTGAGGCTTTTGGGGCGTACCGTGTTCTTTGGAGGGGAATCCCAAGGGGATCTGGAGGTGCTTGAGTGGTCCCGGGGAATACTCCGTGGTTCATGGGGGTATTTTGTGGGTCTCGGGGAGGAGGGTGGGTGTCCCAGGGGGATTTTGGGGGTCCCGAGAGGATTTTGGGGCCCGGAGCCATCTCGGGGTCGGTGGAGGTGACCCTGAGGGGGAACGGGGGTCCCGGGGGTCCCGGCCACGGCCCGGGTCCCGCACTGCGCACGCGCCGCCCCGCGCGCTGCCGGCCGCCCCTTCCGCGCATGCGCCGCGCTCCCCCCGCGCCGGCCGGGGCGCGGCCGCGTTCGTCCGATGCGTCCTGACGCCCCGCGCGGCGGCCAATCATCGCCCCCGTTCGCCGTGCGTGATGACGTCACATAGGGGCGGTATATAAGCCGCCGGCGACAGTCCCGCCCCCCTGACAGCGCCTCGAGCCGCCGCCGCGAGAGCATCCTCCGCCCAGAGCCGCTCCCGCCGCCAGAGCCGCCCCCGTCGCCGCCGCCGCCGCCTCCGCCGAGGGAAGGGAAGCGTATCGTATGTCCGCTATCCAGAACCTCCAGCCCTTCGGTGAGGCCCTTTGTGCGGTGGGGCCGGGGGAGCGCGCGGGCCCCGCCCCGGCTCCGCCCCGTGGCGCAGTTGCTATTCCGGGCCCGGTTGCGTCAGCCGCGGGGGGGGTGGGGCGGGGCCCGATACTGATGGGCGGGTGCGGCGGCCAATGGGATGGGAGCATGGGAGGGATTGGCGCGTGACTGACAGGTTGTCGGGGGCGGGGCCGGAATGTGACGGACGGGCGCGGCGACCAATGGGGCGGCTGTGGGGCGGGGCCTGACGGCGCTCCCCGCAGACCCCTTTGCGGATGCAAGTAAGGGTGATGACCTGCTCCCGGCCGGCACTGAGGACTACATCCATATAAGGATCCAGCAGCGCAACGGCAGGAAGACCCTCACCACAGTCCAGGGCATCGCGGATGACTACGATAAAAAGAAACTGGTGAAGGCCTTCAAGAAGGTGGGGCTTGGGGGCTCGGGAAGGGCAGCAGCCACGCCCAGCAGGGATGTTTTGTTTAGTGCTAAGGAAGTTTTTGTGTCTTTGGTACAGAAATTTGCCTGCAATGGTACTGTAATTGAGCACCCCGAGTATGGCGAAGTGATTCAGTTGCAGGGTGACCAGCGCAAGAACATCTGCCAGTTCCTCGTAGAGGTAGGACACCTTCAGCTTGCTGCTCACTAAAATGAGCACGAGTTTGTTAAATGCACGCAGGTCCCTGAGTGTGGGCAGCGTTTGGCTGCGCAGAGGCATCACCCCATGCTGTGAATGCGTTTTGTGTCTTGCAGATTGGACTGGCTAAAGACGACCAGCTGAAAGTCCATGGGTTTTAAGTGCCTGTGGGCCACTGGAGCTTTATGCAAGAAGATATCCTTACCATGAAATTCCCACCTGTCCCTTGTCATAAGTTTAAAACCAGCCGGTTTGTGTAATGTAACGATCTTGGGTCCACTGTTGAGTCTGGACTGTTGTAATTGGTGATGTAATAAACTGACACGAGCCCATGCTATCTCGTCTGGCTGTCCCTCATTTCCCAGAGGTAATGCGGGCGGTGGCACCATCCAGCCTGAAGCCAAAAGTTCCAGCTGTTCCCAGCTAAGCCTGGGGACTCGGCCTGTCCTGATGGCACCTCAGTCCAGCTGCGCTTCCATCCTGACGGAGGGGTGTCTTGTCCTGCCTGGTGCGAGGCCCCAGGACATGGCACCGTCCCTCTGGGCAGAGCTGGCTCTCGGAGGCAGAAGGATTTGGGGAAGCCTGGCTTGGAAGGAGTGACAGAAGAGTGACCCAGAGGCTGCAGTTCGGGTGCTGGTACCTGTGAGCCCTGAGGTACCAGGCATGTGGAAGAATTGTCCCATGGGTTAAACTTGTGACAAGGGCTTGGTGCTGGACTAACATAAGGAGCATCCCTGTGGCTGGAGCTGCTGAGCCTTGTGGTGGTGACTCTGCTGCCTCTCACCCTGTGCAGTAACATGGCTTTGGTTTCGTTTCTAATGTTTTAGTGTAATGTATTTAAAGTTATTTAAATAAAACCAGTTTTCAAAAGCCTGTGCATGGTGGGTTCCGTCGCTCCCAGGGCCCAGAGCAGCTTCTCCTCTTGCCAGCACTGCTGCTGCCTCACTGCTCAGAGGCCTGGTGGGATTCTCTGCCCTGGGGGCTCCTTGGTGGCCTTGGGCTTGTCCCCCACTCTGGCCCATGGCAGGAGGAGGAAGTTCCTTTGTGCTGTCTCTGCTGCTCCTACCGGGAGCTGAGGGAAAGGGAGCAGTGGGTGGGTGCTGAGTCATTCCCTGCCCGGCCTCCGTGACCGTGGAACTCCTGTTGGTGTGTTCCTGTAAGTCTCGGGGACAGGGTCAGCGCTTCTGCTTCCTGAACCCTGCTCTGGGGAGGAGAGGGCAGCGCTGCCACCGGCTCAGGCTCAGCTGCAGGTCAGGGGCTGAGTGCTCTCTTTATTTTCTGAGCTCAACAAGCCAGAACAAAACCTCAGTGAAATGCACTGGTAGATGGCAGCGATGGTTCTGGGGTCTGGCAGGTGCCTGCAGCACAAGAGCAGTGTGAAATGCGCTGAAACGCGCAGGGAATCCCTGTGTTTCCCTCCCATTGCCCCCAGCCTGTCTGTCCAGCAGGGAGGGGCCGGGGTGTCCTGGGAGGCTGCTCCCACCCTGGTCACCTGCTCGTGCTCCTGGCAGCCCCCAGAGCAGGTCCCAGCTCTTCACCCACTGCCACAGTGACTCTTCATCTCCCACGTGCTGCTCAGGAGCGCCGAGTTCACTGCCGCTTTCCTGGAGACTTCGCTCTTGGAAACCGAATTGCTGCAATTACGGAAAGGAGCTGCGAGTGCTCTGAGGAGGCAGGTGACCTCCAGCCCTGCCTGTGCCTGGAAGTGACGTCCTACCCTGCCCATCCCTTGGAGTGACCTCCAGCCCTGCCTTTACCTCGGGGAGCAGGTGCACCAAGAATTCCTGTGCCCCTCGTGTGTCAGAGCATGTCCAGCCTGGATTTCTCCCTGCTGGACTTGCCAGGCTGCCCACAGATTTGGCCACTGCCAGGACAGCTAGCCCCAGCCAGGTAGGGGCAAGGGCTGCTTGGTCCATCCTCCAGCTCGGCCTTTGTCCACCTGGAGAAGGGTCCAACCCCAATGCGCACAGGCCTGGTAACAAACCTGCGTCAAGGTGATGCCAAGCCCGTGGCCCTGGAGGGAGCGGCTGCTGTGTCCCCATCACCCTGACGGCTCATTTGGTCCAGATTGAGCCATTAAAAGCCAGAAATTGGAAAACAATTTGTTTGTTCCTTGTGCAGCGTGCCCGGTGGAGCGAGCGATCGATGGCCGCGGGGCGCCATCCCGGCCATCCAAAGGCCATTTGTTTCAGGGGTGTTTGAGGAGCACCGACACGACTCTCTGGGAACACGGGGGTACACGGGACAGTGACGTGCCCCAGCCCAGGATGTCATTTGTGGGGTTTATTGAGAGAGGGAGACAAATGTTCTCTACAAATACACTGATGGGGGTCAATACAGGCAGCAGGAACCATCAATATCCAATGGGGGGTGGGCGGCGACAGTCAGGGGTCTCTGACTGCCAGCGGGGCCCACTCCATCCGCAGCACCCCAAAGCTTCTCGGGGTGCAGGGGGAGACCCAGAGATGCAGAATGGGCTGCTCTGGGGCCTGTGTCCTGGTGAGTGGCCTCACACACTCACAGACACAGCCCCCCGGGTCTGCACAGCCCCCAGCCCCCTGGGCACAGAGCCCCTGGGAGCCCTGGCACAGCGCGTTGTGTGCACACAGCTGGGTGTCAGGGCGTGGGTACATCCGTGTGTGTGTGTGACACACAGACACACGTGCACGTGTAAGAATACACACACATACTTCTGTATATGTGTATATACCTGTGATTATACAGATATATGCATATGTATTGCTATTTATAGATGTAGATGTGTATGTATACGCAAACATGTACAAATGTGAATTTAGGTATATATACATATTTAGAATTGTGTGTACGTATATTTACATAATCCCAGAATCATTTACGGTAAGGAAGACCTCCAAAAATCATGGACTCCAATGTGTGTGTGTACATATATATGTATATGTCTATATATGTGTGTGTGTATATACATGCATATACACATAAAGACGTGTACATATAAACATATGTATATATAAACACATGTAGTCATGTATATTTATGTAAGCATTCATATCTATGTATACATATATCTGTTTATATACATACATAAATATATATAAAAAAGCATAAATATGTGGATACATATAGAAAGAGAGATATGTCATGGTGTTCCTTATGCATCCATCCCACTGCACACACCCTCCATCACTCCATGACGTGCAATTACCTCGTGCAGCCATCATATGTACAAACACGCACTTGTGCACACGTGTGTCCGTGCCTGTAGCTGTGAGTCTGTGCCCATGTGTACGTATGGACACCTGGATTTATTACCACAGATGCATTAGCTATGTTATCTATTAGAAATGTACACATTTTTTATATATATATATATATATATACACACACACACACACACAGAGAGCATTATTATATGTGTATTTTTTAATATATATACACACCATTGCAGTGTGATACTGTGTAGTTGCTGTTACATAATAATACATGTGCATGTTCAGCTGCACACAGGGCTCTTCTGTTCTGTACAAATGTGCAGCCAAGGCACAGTGCCTGGGTAGCTGCTCCTGCATTTGTGTTCATGTGTGTCCACATATAGCCAGCCATGAACACACGTGAACACATCCATGAACACACCTGAACACACCCATGAACACAGCCATGAGCACACCTGTGGAATGGCTACGGACACGTGTGCCTATGTACGTGTATTTATGGATATGGCTGTCCAGCTGTGTCCGTGTGTCTGTGTGTTTGTGTGTCTGTGTGTCTGTCTCTCTCTCTCTGTGTCTGTGAGCACAGCCAGGTGCCCGAGGGCCCCCCCGGGGATGGGTGGATGTGTGTGGAGCCGCCCTGGGGTGTGGCAGCCCCGGCAGTGCCTTTAAAAGCGAGGCTGAGCTGGGGCGATCTTGGAGAGAGGCACCCACTGAGACCCAGCAGGACACCCACCAGGACACCCAGCAGGACACCCAGCAGGACACCCACCAGGACACCCACCAGGACACCCAGCAGGACACCCACCAGGACACCCTGCCGAGCCTCAGAACCCACAGGTGAGTCTCACAGGGCTCTGGCACTGTCTGCAGGTGATGTGGCGACCAGCTGGGGGAGAGAGATGGAGAAAACATGAGGAGCAGATGAGAGGGACAAAGCAACTCAAGAGACCCACTAAGAGGAACAGAGGGGACCTGGTCATGCCCTGGAAATGAGAACCCAGCTGTTTGAGTTCAAGGAGCAGCTGGATGATGCTCTTAGCCACGTGCTTTAGTTTTCAGCATCCTTGCAAGGAGCAAGGAGTGGGACTTGATCCTTATGGATCACTCTGCCTTGGCCCCGATTCTAGGGGAGTTGGTGACCAGCCACGAGAGAAGGATGGAGACTTGGGGAGAAGGCGGAAGGGATGGAGGGGACTTGGGGACCCAAAGGGAAGGACAGAGGAGGCTGTGAACCGGCCATGGCCTGGGGCTGAGTGCCCAGGCCACCTCAGCACAGGCTGAACATGTCCGGGTTCGGGGGCCGCAGCTCCCCAGCTCCCCAGCCCCGCTCAGTCTCTCCACAGCCATGAAGGTGACGCTGTGCCTCGGTCTCATCCTCGCCCTGGCAGTGGCCTCCTGCCTGTGTCGGCCAGCAGCAGAGGCACCAGGAGCCATGGGGGACCCCCAGCAGCACCGCCCCAGCCTGGTCCGGCGGGACTGGCCCCAGCACCTGTCCCAGGAGCAGCAGCACGTCTTATCCCAGTTCCTGCCCCACGTCCTCACAGGTACTGGGGGCTCAGGGTGGGCGGCCCTCAGGGGGCACAGCCTGGCTCCCGTGCCAGCTCTAAGTGCTGCCTTTGCCCCGGCAGAGCTGAACAAGCACAAGGCTTTTGTGCATGAGGACGAGGGGATGGAGGCTTTGCACGACCACTACTACCCCGACTGGATGGACTTCGGCCGCCGCAGCGCTGAGGACGAGGCCGGTGCTGCGTAGCTGCTGGGCTGGACTGGGCCTGCAGAGCACCGACACCCTCGGTGCATTCCTTTCCCACAATAAAAGTCTGGCACTACAGCCTCTGCACTGCTGCCTGTGCTGGGGAGAGCCCGGGAGGGCGGGCAGAGGGGATTTGTCCCCAGCCCCAGAGGGACACGCAGGGCAGCAAACACAGAACGTGGCAGCAGACACAGCACACACAGGCTGCTCTGTGAATTCACATTTATTTGCCAGGGGACGGGGCACAGCTCGGAGGGAGGGACCCAGCTGGGAGGAGCAACAGATGAACCCCCAGAAACATCCCAAGCTGTGGGTGCTGCTACTATTGCTATTCAGTGGGCAGGAAAGAGTTAAACCACCATTCCCTTTAAAAGCCAGTCCGGTCCAGGTGCTGGCCAGGGGCCCAGCCCAGGGTGCAGGAGTCTCCCCCTGGCCCAGCAGGTTGTCCCAGGACACAGCGGAGGCCAGACTGAGCATCGCCCTTCACTGCAGCATCTGGACAGCCCCAAAGGGGCCGAGCTGCCTCTCGCTCTGCAGACAGGCTCAGCAGAAGCAGGAACAGTTTTTATTGCCAGAAACTGGCTCCCGTGAAAGGTCCATAGCTCCCAGCACGGACAGGGTCAGCCAGCACCCCCTGTACCCCCCACACAGGGGGGTTCTGTCCTTGCAGCCAGGGCAAAGCCCCCCGTGCTGATGGACCTGGGGCAGCAGCAGGAGCTGAGGCTGAAGCTTGTCCTGTCTCCGTTTCCCCGTGGATGGGTGAGGAAGAGGATGTGTCTCACCCTGAGCCCGGGGGCTCTGCAGCAGTGTCACTTCTGGGTGCCCCAGGCCCCTCCGGGCCCTGGCTGGGCACAGGACGTTTCCCCTCTGGCCACCACCTTGTCCAGCCCCAGGCGCTGCAACTTCTCCACCAGGTTCCAGCTGAAGATGCTGCTCCTGGGTGAGGGTCCACCCTGACCCCTGGGCGCAGGGGAGGGCTGTGGCTCACGGCGCTGAGGGTCTTGGGAGTGGAGTGAGGGGGCACACCATGATCCAGTCCCCGGTGCCAGGTGGGAATCTCGCCCCAGCGAGAGCCTGAAGAGTCCCAGGGGAGTGCTCGGGGGTCCAGGGCCAAGCGCCAGTGTGGGGGGAGTTTGTCCTGGTGAGGGGCTGCTCAGGCTCAGCCCCTTAACGGGCCCACAAGAAGGCACGACGGCATGATACAGACTGAGGGGAAGAGAGAGCAGAAGTGGGGATCAGCTGGGGGGCCCTGACCCAGGGGATGCTGCTGAGGGGGCCAGGCAGGGCTGCGGGCAGAGCAGGACCCCCTGTCCTCCTGCACCTAAAGAGCCTTGGGCTGTAGGAGAACCCAGTGCTGCAAACTGCTCAAACACCCCAAAGCTCACAGAGGAGTGCTGGGGCTGCTGCTCAGCAGCCACGAGAGGCTGAGACACACCCGCTGCTCCACCAGCAATTTCCAGACACCAGGGTTTTGTCTAACAGTGAACTCCAGCTCGAACCAACCCCCAACGAGCCTTGGGGGAGCTCATTAGGGCTAATCACCCGTGCTCATTAAGGAAGGGACAGCCCCAACACCCGGCTGGGAAAAGTCCCTGGCTGCTGCCCAAGTGTGGAGGGAGGAAAGCTGTGTCGGTTTCCCAGAGTGCCAGGAGCACTCGCTGCTCCTCGCCAGGGGTGCTGCTCCCCTAGGAGAGCCCACCCAAGGAAGGCTCTCCATCCATCAGGGCGCTGGGTGCAGAGGGGGGCACACAGACACCCCGGCAGGCAGATTTGGGGATATTTCCAGTGCTGGCATCTCTCAGAGCATCAGGGGCTGCAGGCGGCCCTCAGCCTGCCATTTCCTCGAGCTGCAGGGAGCCAGGCGTGGGGGGAGCAGGAGGAGAGAGCTCAGGGGGGCACAGCGGGGCCGGGGGCTGGTGCAGGCAGCGCTGGTGGCCGGGGCCAGGCGCCTTACCTGGGCATCACCGTGGTGATCGCAGTGGTGGGGTGGAGGATGTGGCAGGTGGTGATGGTGAAGGTAGACGGGGTCTGGGGGAGGTTGCTAACAGAGAGGAACACTGGAAGGGACAGGAGACAAGGGGTCAACGGGGAGGGGGGCAGGACACAGGCGGGACAGCCGAAGCCGGGCTGGGAGGCTCCATGCTCGGGGCACAGCTCCAGCAGCAGCTCACAGCGGGCAGCCAGCACAGCTGGGACCAGGAGATGCCATCTGTCCCAGACCGGCCCGTGCCAGGCAGCCGGGGGGCAGCAGGGGCTCGCCAGGGTGATGGCGAGGGCTCATCCCGCCGGGGCAGCCGCCCGAGGGTGGCCCTTGCACAGCTGCAGGCGGAGCAGCCCCCTGGGGACAGGGGGGTGGCAGGGACAGGCTGCTGCCAGAGGGGAGAGCACGGGGGGAGGCGAGGGGCGGCCTAGACAGGAGGACAGGGGAATCCCGGGGGCCGCGCCCCCTCCGTCCCCCCACCCTGCGCTCACCCCTGGGGCGCTCCTTGGCTTTGGTGGGTGTTGAGGTAGGGAGCAGCTGGAAGGAGCTGGCGTCCACATCATCCTCCTCCAGGTCATTGAGGCTGTACACCTCCTCCAGGTCTATGTCCAGCTGCCTGAAGTCTTTGGTGAGCACCCCGGGACGGGGCACCAGGATCCCGCCCAGGTTGGGCTGTGCCAGCTGCTGCCAGTGGTGGAGTGTCACAGAGCCTGGGGGGGGACACGGCCGGGGGGTGCTCAGGTCGGGGTGCTGGACCCTCAGAGCACCTGCAGCTCTGCACCCGCTCCGCCTCTCACCTTCCAGCGGCTTCACAATCTGCAGTTTGTCGGGTAAGTAGGTGAGGGAGCCGAGGGAGAAGCTGGAGGCAGCAGTGAGCTCCGAGCCCCCCGAGTAGTTGGTCCCGGTGGAGAGGACGCTGCCCTCGGGGGTGAGGAAGCCGCTGGAGCTCGCCCCGTCTCTCAGCCGCCAGAGTTTGCGTTCCCGTTCGGCCTCGAAGAAGGAGCGCTCCTCGGAGACGTGGCTCTGCTGCCGCACCGACAGCCGCTGCACCGCCGCCTCCAGGTCCCGCTGGCCCGGGGCTGCCCGGGGGTCCTCGCTGGCTCCCTCGGCCCTGCGTTAGGGTGCCCGGGGCTGCAGTGCTGCCCTGCGCCCCAGCCGGAGCCTGCCCTCCCTGCCCCAGGCTGTTTCGTGCTCTGCAGTTCCCCAGCAGCCCAGCTCCGGTGCGGGAGCAGCCGCCGCCCCCCGGCCCCATCCCCTCCCCAGCACTCACTGGGCATCCCCCGAGCCGGGGTGAGGGGTGCTGCTCCCCCCGGAGTGGGCAGCGGACACCTGCTTGGAGCCGGGAACATGGTGAGGAGACTCAGAGCAGGACTTGGCTTTGGCTGCCTGGTTCACGGCCTTCACCGTCTCGAAGACGCGCTGGTAGCTCCTGTGGGCAGGAAACGGGTCAGGGTGAGGCGCACCCCGCCCCACGGCGCAGCCCGAGCCACCTTCAGAGCGCTCACTTGTAGTCCGAGGAGGAGCTGTCCGTCCTCTTCCTCATCATCCCCTTGATCTCAGCCGCCAGCGAGTCCTGGGGACGGGGGTACGCGGTGTCAGCGGAGGGGAGAGCGGGGACCCCGGGACCCCCTCCCTGCCGCCCGGCCCCCGCGCTCACCACGGGCAGCAGGCTGGGCGCGCTGTAGCGGCTGACGGTGCTGTTGGGCAGGCTGCGGCTCCGCAGGCTCTTCACCTCCTCCTGGGCCTCCTGCAGCATCCCGCCGCACTCCGCGTACTTCTCCTGCAGATCCCGCAGCTGCGAGGACACGGGCACAGCTCGGGCACGGCCCCGGGGGCGGCGGGGAAGGATCCCCGACCAGGCCGGGCACCCACGGCTTCCCCCGGGCTCACCTCCATCCGGAGCTGCTGCTGCACCTCCTTGGCCGCGGTCAGGTGCTGCTGGAGCTCCTCCACCTCGGAGCCGTACTGCGGGCGGGAGCGGCCGGGTCAGGGCGCTGCGCCCTCACCCCCCTCTCCCCCGGGACGGGCAGGGGACCCTCACCGTGCGACACTTCTGCTGCAGGTCCGCCACCTGCGCCAGCAGCTGCGTGATCTCCTCCTGCTGCCGCGCCGCGTCCTCCGCCCTGTGCGCCAGCTCCTCCGACAGGTGAACGACCTGCTGGCTCGCTTGGGCTGCGGGAGGGCCGGGGTTTGTCACCGCCAGGGCACGGTCCCCAGCCCCAGCCCCCGCAGCCGGGCAGTGCCTGCTGGGCAGCGCCTGCAGACCCCCGAGCCCCACGTACAAAACTGCTCCACGCAGTCAATCATCAGCTGCTGCTCTTGGTCCTCGTACTGACAGGTCTCAGTGGCGATGTTGGTGGCCTGGGGGAGCGGGTTGGAGGGGCTGAGCGTGACAGGCAGGACCCTCCTGTCCCTCTGAGGGGGCGGCTCGGGTCCCCCCGTAGAGAGCAGGGCAGAGGTGGGCACCGAGGGGCATCCTCCAGCTGGCTCTGCTCACCTCCGTACGGAGCTTCTGGTTCTCCTCCTCCAGGCACTTGAGTTTCTGCTGCAAGGTGTCGTACTGGAAGTGCTGCTGCAAGGACAGCGAGGACTCGTGCCTGCGCAGCCTGGGGATGCAGGGATGGCCTGAGCACCCGCAGTGAGGGCAGGATGGGGCTGCCCCTCACACCCTGCCCGCTCCCCCAGCTCCCAGGCATCTGCAGCGCCCAAACTCTGTGGGGTTGGACCCACGGGCACCAAGTGTGGCCAGGGAGCGTGGCCAGCACTACCCTAGGGATGGTGACCCCTCCTGCCCACCCCACGGGGCAGTTCTGCCCCAGGTGAGCGGCAGGACAGGGACTCCCACTCACGGTGTGGAGGGGGTGGTGGTGGGCTCGCTCTCCTCCGTTGTGGTGGTGTAGAAGTGGAGAAGGTCATCCCGCATGGAGACCTCGTGGCGCAGCTGCGCGATCTGGAGAGACAAAGCGCTTCAGGACACGGCCCGGGGGACCACGGCTGCCCCCAGGGGGGCACGCAGGGGGCCAGGCCCAGAGCTGTGCCCAGGAGCCGTTACCTCCTCTTTGGCCAATTCCAGCTGCTCCTCCAGGAGCTCATTGCGCTCAGTCAGGCTCCGGTTCTGCTTCAGCAGGGACTGCCCAATGCGTGCTGCCAGCTCCAGGTCCCGCTCTTTCTGCGAGGGGCAGGTCTGCCTCAGCTGGGACTCATCCCTTCCCCAGTCCTCGCCCACCCCTGTGTCCCCAGGGTCCCACCAGCGCTCTCACAGGTGGGATCTCCAACGTACCTCATCCAGCAGGTTGGTGACGGCGTCGATATCGTGGTAGGTCTTCGTGATCCTGACCACCCGCTCAGCACACAGGACTGGGGGAGAGGGCCAGAAGGTGAAACCCCCACACTGTGGGAGCACTTACCCAGAGGCTCAGCACTGTCCCCCCCAAGGCTGCCCCGGGCTGGTCTCCAAAAGGACCTTTTGTCTGCTGGGTGGCACCTCACGCAGTGCCAGGCAGGGATCCCCCCAGCTGTGCCAGCATCATGGGAAAACAGGGAGCTCACACCTCACCCCAACCCTGCCTGCACCTTGGGGTGGCAAGAAAAATGCTGGGCCCCCCTCGCTGACCCCACGGCCTCAGCACGGGCACAGGGCCGGCCCCACTGCAGGACCCACGGACAGAAAGGGGGGACGGGGAAGGGCAGCAGCAGAGACGGGATCGGAGGTGACATCTCCAGCAGAAAGCAGGCTGGAGCTCCAGTATAAATAGCTGTGGGTGGCACCGTGCCGAGCCGGGCTCACAGGCGGCGTCCCCTCCAAGCTGTCCCCAGCCCCCTCTCCTCCAGATTCCCCCCCTGCCCTAGTTTCTCTCAGGGGGAGGGGATGCCGCAGCCCGCACCCACCCGATGCCCCTCCAGCTGCACAACACAACCCGCGCAGCGACAGAGGCGGCTGCGGACAGGACGCTGCGGGAACGGGCAGCTGCCCCTCGCGTCAGCCGGGCCCCAGCCACGGCTCTGCGTCCCCCGCTGCTCTCCGGCAGGGAGAGGAGGTGCAAGCACGGAGACGACGATCCCCCCGGTTGGATTCTGCCAGGCGCGGCCGCAGGCGCTGCCAGGCAGCTCCGGGCACGCACCCAGACGGCGGCGCTGGAGCCGTGCGGTCGGAGGGAGCCGGGAGCAGGCGCAAAGCCCCGAGCCCTGCCCGCACCCCAGACCCCGCTCACAGCCCGGGACCTGCCTGTACCCCGCGCCCTGCCCGCAGTGCACAGCGCTCCCGATGTCCTTTCTGACTCTTTGCTGCCCCGAGGGAGTGTGCCTCAGTTTCCCCTGGCAGAGCAGCGCTGGCTGCGCTCAGGGCCCCCGGCCGCGTCCCCAGTCACAGCCACCCCCCCAGTGGTGCAGACGAAGTGGGTTAACGGGGAAGCTCAGCCACACAAATCCCATTAGGCCTCCCCAGCTGGGGTTGTGTAATGGGGAGTGTGTTGTCATGGCAATGCCCCCGCTCGCCACCCCGGTCCCGTCCAGTCCTCACTGCCCCCCCCCGGGTGCTGCCCCACGCCCCAGAGGACGCGTCCCCCAAACACCTCCATGGGGAGAAAGGCCAAGCCCAGCCCCAGCCTCACCCCCCTCTCCGCACCCCGACAGGACCCGCTCCCCGCGGGGGTTCCCAACTGCACCTCGTCAGGCCCCTGAGCCATTAATTGGAAATAATTAGAGCATGAGCATCGTTACGGTTGGAGCGAGCGGCTGGCCCTGGGGGCCGGGGGCTGCAGCGCTGGATGTGTAAACATCCATCCGCGGGCCCGATCCGGCGGGATGCGCAGGGCAGGACCCCATTCCCACGGGAGGAGGGACGCCCTGCCCCACGGGCACACGCGGACGTGGCACGGCCCCACTCCCGGCGTGGGGACAGGTCTCCTTAGGGTGGGGGTGACCCCGGGGGTCCCCAGGGGACCGCGCGGCGGCAACCCCGGGCCAGAGGGTGGCTAGGGACACCGGGACTGAGGGAACGCAGGGGTGGGGAGCAGACGGAACCTCCCGAGGGAAGACCCCGGCCCTGAGCGCTCCGGATCGGCCGCGGCTCCGGGGAGACCCCGGCCCCCGCCGCTCCAGACCAACCCCGGGGGGAGCTCGGCCCTGCCGCATCCCCATCCCCATCCCCGGGGCGGGACCACCCGGGCCGCCCTCACCTTCCTCCAGCTCCCTGGCGATGGGGTCCGCGCCGCCGCCGCGCTCCGCGTTCCCGTTCAACTCATCGTAGGCGGTGGGGCTGCTCCAGATCTCCATCGTGCCGAGCCCACCGCAGCCGCCGTGCCCACCCCGCCGTGCCCGGCCCCGCCACGCTGAGCGGAGCCGCTGCGGCCGCTCCCGCCCCTATTTATAGGATCGCCCCGTCCCCGCGCACCTGCCCGGCGCATCCCCCGGCGGCGGGGCCGGGGCTGGGGCCGGGCCGGGGGCGGGGCCGGACGGGAGCAGAGCGGGGGCGATGCGGGGGTCGGGGGGTGTCAGAGCGCCCATTCGCCCCGTTTTTCCGGGCCGCCCCGGGGACACGATCCCCATCAGGCACCCTAGGACGTCTTTGGGGACCCCACCAGGACAATCCTGCTCAGCGCTGGGGGCTGGTGCAGGTGTCCCACCTCTTGTCCCAACTCATAGCCCGGGGAGTCCGGGCACACGGGCTCCCACGGGTGGTGGTGACTGCTGAGGGGACGCTGGGGGTCCCTGAGCAGAAACTCGGCAGTGCTGACGCTGTGGGTCATGCACAGACAGCGGCTTCTGCCCCTTGGGAAGGACGGGGAGAGGTTTTGGGCTCTTCACACAAAGCCATGACCGTGCAGGGCTGGGGTGCCCATGAGGGTCAGGGTGCATTTTTCTGGCCACCCCAGGGCTGGACCCCCATCGGCACCCACATCACAAACTCTGCAGTGCCCACTGCAGTGCTGGGACCTGCCAGGTCCCTGATCAGGAACGGGGCTTTTCCATCCCACTCCAACCCCTCCATTCCCCAACCCTGGCTCCAAGTGTGGGCTGGCATGAGGCTGGCACCCTCCGTGCCCCACACTCCCTGGGTGCCACCCTCTCGTCCCCACAACCACACTGGTGCAGAAGCAGCACAGAAGCAGGAAAACTGAATAAATCATGGGGTGCTGAATTATGGAGGAGCTGGCAGGCACGTAGCACAGGCCTCATGGGTGTGATGCTGGTGATGCCAACGTGCTCTGTCCTCACCTGCCCCAGTGCCCTTCCTTGTTAGCACCCAAACAGTCAGTGGGTGGATGCAGCTGAAGCTGCCCCTCACCGTGGCACACCTTTGCCTGCTTGACTCCTCCCCATTGGGATCCTGACCCCAAGTACATCCTGCTGTAACCACCAGTCCCCTCTGGAGTGAGGACAGGAGCAGGTGCCCTCAGTCCCGGCCTCTCCCTCCTCCTGGCACTGGTGTTTCCCTTGGTAAGGTCTGGGACACAGCCAGCTCCACCAACTGGGCCCCCACCCCCTAAGGGCCCAAGCACGCGTCGCAGCAAGGACAGGCAGGAGCTGCTTCCTCCTAATCCCCTGCCCCAGGATTTGCTCCTCTGGGCAGGTTCCCTGTGCCCGTGCAAGCAGATTACAGGGGGCTATTTCTGACGGCAGCTTAAAGGTTTGAGTAAAGGAATGACGCCATGGGCCCCCCTCCACACCAGCACATGCCAGCGGCACTGGAGGCCTGGGGATCTGTGACCTGCAGGAGTCCAGGACTGAGAACCACCGGCCCCACGGAGCAGGGCTGGGGTGCTGGGATGCTGCATGCTCCCTACCCCATGGCACAGAGACACAGTTTGGGGCTCAATCCCTTGTGCTGTCACTGCAGGGAGCAGTGCTGATGAACAGAGAGGGGAGCAGCCTGAAGGGGAAAGCTGCAAGCACAGGCAAGGCGTGGTGAGGGTTTACCCCCAGCCCAGCCTGGCGTGAGCAGCTGGGTGGAGGCCTCAGCCCCATCTGTCTCCCACTGCCCCACATCCATCCCCCAGCCCCTTGCTCTAATCCCGTCCCCGCCACACGTGGGCCAGAGGCAGAAACAAAGCAGAGATAATCCGTCTGTGCCCCCCGCTGAACCCCGACCTCGCACCGGGAATGGGCCACGTCACAGCGCCGTGGGCATTGCCCCTGCCCGGCCGTGGGGGCCGCAAGGATCTTCCCCAGGGGTCCCCACAGCTCTGGGGTTTCGCTGGCAGCAGCAGCCCTGAGCCCCGCTCCAGGCTGTCATGTTTGGGGAGCAGCAGCCCTGGGGATCACTGTCACACCTTCTGCCAGCCCCACCAGTGTCCCACCCCCGTGAGCCGCGGCACAGCACAGGGGAGCAGGGACGTTCAGAGGGTCCCGGGAAATGATGGGGGCTCTCTCCCAGCATCTGGCTCGGCTCAGCAGAAGCTGCTCCCAGAATTAGCCCGGGATGTTCTGGGTGAGGAAATCCAGCCCGTCAATCCCATTAGCAGTGATTAGCTCCCAGGCTGTCCTCGCCATCGAGACCCGGCGCAGACCCTGGGCCTGCTCCCAGCGCCCTCACCAACCCCGGGCACTCACGGAAATACTGCAGGGTCGCCTCTATCTGCTGGGGGGTGAGGGGGGCTGCGGGCTGCGGGGGTCCGGTGCGGGCTCGCAGCCAGTCGCCGTGGTCGTAGCCGAACACGGTGTCAGCCCGCAGCGTGTAGCGGGGCAGCTGCTCCCGCAGGAGGCTGATGAGCTCCACCTCGGGGACATCCTCAGCGCACAGCTCTGGGGACAGACGGACGCGGTGTCAGCCCAGGGTGGGGGCGTACGGGGGGAGGGGGCTGCACAGGGGGGCTGTGGCAGGTGAGGACCTCCTGCACCCCTCAACCCACTCTGTCCCCTACGGGTTTGGGGCTGGTGCCACCAGCTGGGTCTGTCCCCAGAGCCACTAGTGCAGGGATTGGGGGGTCCCTCGCAGGGTGGCACTCAGGGACCCTTCCCAGCTCTGTCCTGCTCCCCCCTCATCGCCCCGCTGTCTGCGGGCAGGGTCCTGCTGCCATCTCCTGGCCGCGCTCTGCCCGGCCCAGCGGCGCTGGGGACAGCGGGCCTGGCACGCGGCGTGCGGCGAAGGATGCGCGGACAGGGGCTCATCTCCGGCCACAGAGTGAAGGAACAGCCCAAAGTAGACCCAGCTCCTCACCCCCCTCACCCCAGTTCCTCCAGGGCACCGTGGCACCCTCAGCTCTACCCACCGGTGATGGTGGCGGCATCGCGGCGTGTGCCCGTGTCACACCAGTGGGACGCGGGGTTGGTGCGGGGACAGGCAGTGACAGGTGAGTCCGGGCTGGGCTGGAGGTGGCAGACGGGTGGGCTCTGGCTGGGGAGGGTCTCTCGTGGGACTGGGGTGTCCAGTTTGGCTGTCGTTACATGAGGGCCTGGCTGCCATGGGGAGAGGCACCGTCCGCCCTGGCTCCCTGGAGCGGTGCTGGCGGGCAGCAGAGTCCCTGCCTGGGGTGAAAGAGCTGTTCGGGTGATGCTCTAGGGACCAGGGACACATCCTGAACCCCCGTATCCCCCAGCATCCTGCCGTAGGACAAACACCTTCCTGGAAGCAACATCTGCTCCCTGCTCCCTGCCGACGGCACGGGAGAGCTGTGGGAACAGACTCCAGCTCAGCTCCACCCCTGAATATGGGGCAGGTTTGGCAGAGGCAAGGGGTCAGCGTACCTGCTCTGCGGCGGCTGCTGCGTGACGCGGGGGGCTCAGCACCAAAGCAGCGCCGGGGCCGGACAGGACAGGACCAGACAGGACAGCACAGGACAGGACAGGACCCTGTCCCCACGGGGTCCCTGCTGGGTCGCAGCCTGTGGAGCAAACAGGGAAGGAGCTGTGGAGCTGCCCGGCAGTGGGCAGACACGGCAGCGGTGCCAGGGACAGCCCTGGGGAGCTCCACCTCGAAGAGCAAAGTCCATCTGTGAACCTCCACCCTGTCGGCACCAGGATGCAGAGCAGGGACCTGGGGCAGGGCAGGGCAGGGCTGGGCTGGGCAGCATCTGCGGCTGCCCCATCCCAACCATAAACACCTCATGAGACCGGCCATAAATCCAGCATGTCCCTGCTCTCCGGCCGCCTCCAATGGCTCTGGCTCGGGCTGCAGCCACTGCTGGCACCACTGCCCTTTTGCTGTGCGCTGCAGGGCCTTTGCACAAGCCCCCCGCCCCATCTCCACCCCTGCTCCCGGCTCCACCACCGGCACAAGCAGCCCCTCGCTCCCGGCTCATGCCAAGGCACTGCTGCCCTCTCTCCTGGCGTGTGTTCAGGCTCTGCCACACGCACAGCGCCCAGACCAGGCCACCCCGCTCCCCCCTGGCACACAGGGACTGCACGAGGCAACGCGCGGACCCCAAATCACACCCACGGCTTTCCCCAGTCCTCTGCCCCGTGGCATTGGGACCACCAGACCTCGGGACCCAACCCTGCACCGCGCCATCCAGAAAACAGCTCCCCAGCCCCTCTTTCCCCAGGGAAGGACCGGGACCCACCGTGCGGAGGTGCCGCGCTGCCGCTGGCTCAGGGGAGGGAGCCCGGCCGGTGAGTCAGCTCGGCCGGGACTGCCAGAGCCCTGCGTCTGCTTTTGGCCCCGCTCCTGCACGTACGTTCACCCTCCCCGGGGGAGCCTTGTTCAGACAGGTGCCGAGCAGCTCCCATCGCCCGCTGCTCCCACCGCCCCCCGCTCCCACCGACCCCGGACCCCCCCTGTTCCTCCCCCCCAGCAGCGTTCGGCTGCCCAGGACCCGGGGATCTGTCCCACGGGAGCTGGGCGACAGCGGGACCGGTGGTGCCGGGCAGCGGTGGGACACGGGCCAGGCGGAGCAGGGTCCCGGCTCAGGCCGCCCCAGGTACCTGTGCAGACTCGCTGCGCCCTGCCCGATGCCGCCCAGCACCTCCTGCCCGGGCACCTCCCGAGGAGCGGCCGAGCGCCGTGAGAAAGGCAGAGACGAGGGAAATTCTCCCGGGGCTGCGGCAGCCGCCGTCTGTGACACCCCCGGGGGGACGGAGGGGTCCGGCTGGGCACGGCCCGGGGCTCGCCCGCGGGAGCTGCTCGGATATTTGGGGTGCTCGAAGGCAGCCTGGGGGCCGCGGGACACCGTGAGAGCCGGAGGCAGAGCGCAGCCGGTGGCAGAGGGCAGCGGGTGCGGGCCGGAGGTGCGGTGGGAGCCCGCGGGAGCAGAGGGCTCGCTGCACCCGGGAGATGCCGGGTTTGGTGCGGCTGGCGGTCCTGGGGCAGGAGATCCGTACACACGCTGGGAGCTGCTCCGGCTGCGGAGCCCTCGGACATTGCTCCCGGCCCCCGTAGTCCCTCCCGCCGCTCCCTGGGGACCCCAAAAGCACCTCCTGTCCAGGTGTCCTCTGGCTCCTTCCCCACCAAAATCCCTGGCAGCTCTGCCGCAGTGGGATGGGGATCTCGGGACGCGCATTCCTGCCCCACATCCCTGCCCACGGCTCCAGGACGGCTGCAGGATCCGACCCCTCCTAGGGCAGATGTTCTGGGGCGTCTGCAGCCCCGCTGGCACTTTGGGTTGGGCCAGATCTGACGACAGGGATATCCCTACGATCCACAGCGGGGCTGACTGGGAGCCACAAGGTGGGGTCCAGCCTCGGCACAGCCAAAACCCCATCCCAGGCACGCAGGGCTGGAGCCAAGGCCTGTCACTGATTGTCTCCTGCTCTGGCAGCAGCTGCAGCAGGCCGAGCGCTGTCTGGCCCCCAGCCTCACCCCATGAGCCACCCCAGCCCCATTGCCCTCGGGAAGCACGCTGGGTTCTGCTGGGGCTGCCCGGAAAGCAGCTGTTGTTTTGCTCGTCGCTGGTGCTGGCACGGGCCGTGGCAGGAAGCAGATCCATTTCCCTGAGCACTGGGGTTGGCTGCGGCCACGGCGCTGAGCTCAGGCAGGATGTTCCCCCCAGTCCCACTTCCCAGACCAGCTCCTGCTGCTTTGTCCCCGCTTGCTCCCGTCCCGAGCGCATGAACCTCGGTGCCGTGCTCTGCGGCAGCCTGGGCTCAGTCCAGGCAAAGCAGGTGCCAAGCATGGCAATGAGCTCCCCAAGATCATTCTGCCCCACAGAGGGACCCACCACGGGCTCACAGAGGACCATGGCTGTGCCTCCCCCCGGCTGCCCCGAGGGACTGGCCCCAGACGACAGAAGAACAGGCTCAGGGCAGCACGGGGCTGCAGGGGTTATTTTATTCTTCGCTTTGGTCTATACAAAAACAACTTACAGAAATAATAAAACCTTCCATTCCTGACCCACACTCCAGTAACTGTCCATCCCTTTCCAGCTGGAGTGTTAAACCACCATCAGATCTAAAGCCTCTTTTAAAAAATGAGTTAGATATAAGGGAGGAGGGGACGGAAACACACCACTCACCAAAGAGAAGGGAAACGGGTTAAAATGTGCAACAAAGATCGGTACAAGGACACAGCTCCTAATGCTGGAGTCACTCCTCTATGGGGACTGGCAGGACAGGGACACGAAGTCAGCTCCCAGCAGCTGATGGGGAAGGATTAAACCTCAGACACCCCGAAGGTCCTGGGACAGGGACCCTTTGCTTTCAGCAAACTCTGGATTGGCCTGATTCAGTTGGAGTTCGCAGCAAGCAAAGAGTTTTTCCCGTGTCAGATTCCTCTCCTAGAACACTAACACGCAGAACAAATCGTGGGGAAGTTAGAAAGCACGAACTTAAAGACGGCGAAAGCCGCTGGCACCATATTAAAAATAAAAAAGAAATATATATTCATAGAAAAGACTATTTTGCCAATGAAAGATTACTAACGGTGCAAGGTTTGTGTTTTAAAGCTTCAGAAACAGTATCTTGGATGCTGGATGTGGCAGTAGGTGCTCGAAGCAGTCCCAAGAGGAAGGACCTTCTCCACAGACCCACAGCGAAGAAAACAAATGGAAAAATAAAACCTCTCGTGGGAATGGAAAAGTTTTGTCTTCTCAGGCACTTCTGTCTCCCAAGTCCTTCTCACGAATGCTCAGCTCTGGGGCCACCCTCTTCTGCATGGAGAGAACACCTGCAGTGGCAGAGAACTCTCGTCATCCACTGAGGGGAGATTTGGGAGGACACCAGAGCGTGGGACCCCCCTGGGCCCACAGGTGATGGGGACATTGATCCACGGCAGCGCCAGGGACCCCGTGGTGGCACCGGGGACCCCCCGGCACGGCAGGTGCCATCAGCCAGCCCTGCCTCCCCTGGCCAGCCGTCCTGCCAGAGGGCTGTGCACGTCCCTGGTGCGCTGGCAGGTACCTGGTGTGGGGCTGCAGTGGGTTAGGCGAGCATGTGGTCAGCGAAGGGCGCTCGGACGCCGTCGCTGTAGGCATCCATGGGGTAATCGCCGTCCATGTCCATGTGCATGTCGATGGGGTCCAGGGGGATGTCACCCGAGTACATGGGGCGGTAACCAGGGTCCAGCTCTGCAGGGAAGGGATGCGGCAACTTCAGCTCCCATCAGCCAGCGACTCCTCCAGATCTCAGCCACCTCCTTGTCCCAGATCTCAGCCACCTCCTTGTCCCCCCACCCAGGGCAGCACGTGACACGTGGGGCTGTGAAAGGGCCCCACCATCCCCCGGCCCAAGGGCACCAGCTGCGTGTGCTCCCTGCGAGCTGAGCATCCCACTGAGCAGCCCCAATCCCCAGTACACAGTGGGCTGGCACTTGGCTGACAGCCCCCTGAAAAAGGCTTTAAAACCAGCCTGGCTTGGTGACATGAGGCAACTGCCCCCCAGAACCCAGCCCACGGGGTGCTGCAAGGAGGACTGGTGCCATACTCACCGTCTGAGTAGGGCTCGTTGATGGGGATCATGCTCTGAGCCTACGGAAGAGGGAGGCACAGTTGAAGGGATCCACGTTCACGATGCTCAGGGGCCACGTGGTGACAAGCCCTGTCCCAGCTGGTGCCACGACCCAGAGCTGAGGCCACAGCCCCTCTGCCTCCCACCTCCCACTCTCTGACAGTCACTCCTGTCCGAGCTCTGGCTGGAGGTGCTGGCAACAGCTTTTGGAAGCAGGACGGGGCCATCCCCGGACGTCCCGGTTTCCCCAGGGAAAAGATCTTGTTGGGATGCTCACCGCTTCCCAGGCTGCGGGGTCATGCTTGAAGAGGGAGTTGGTGAGCTCCACGGAGACGCGCTTCCTGTAGTCAGGGTTCTTGTCCTCCGAGATGCGGAAGAGCACAGCGGCCGCATAGGTGGCTGTGGGGATGGCCAGAGCCTGAGCTCCCGCTGCCACGCAGCACCAGAGCCCCAGAAACCCCAGCTGGGACAGTGCCAGGAGAGTCCCCAGCACAGCCCCCGGCACGGCAGCACTCACCCGTTCCCTCGTTCCGGGAGTGCAGCAGCTCCATCAGGGGAGCCGAGGCCCCCTCGGCATCGATGGCATCTGCTGCCTCCTTGTCCTGGGCCAGCTCGCACAGCACGCCGGCTGCCACGCGCTGGATGTTCTCCACCGGAGAGTACAGGAGCTGTCAGGAGAGATCAGCGGCCGTGTGAAGCAGCCAGCAAGGAGCCCCCGTGCTCTGGGCACGTCCTGATGCATGGGGCCACCAGCCCAGGGCCGCAGCCCCCCGTGCAGGCTGGGCAGGAGGTGGCCCAGAGCAGCCCCGGTGTCCCCAGAGCCCTGACCTGCACGAAGAGGGGGATGGTGTTGAGGCGGAAGATCTCCATGCGGTTCATGGGGTCCCGGGCCAGGATGTGCAGTGCCCCTGTGCAACCCTCCACAATCTCTTCCATCTTCACTCCATCCTGCCAGGGAACAAGAGCTCAGCCAGGGCACTCACACGCCAGGGCACGGCCACCTGATGTGCGGGCACAGGGTACCCCCAGGGACAGGCTGGGTTTTGGGGTGCCAGGCCGTGCTGGAAGCAGGGCAAAGGGGTGTGCTGAGCCCTGCTCACCGTGTAGGGCTGTTGTGTGCCGGCGGCTGCGTGTCGCTGGGCGTCCTGGTGAGCCTTGACCAGCAGCTGCACCAGGCGGGGGATGACGGCGGCCTCCTGCAGCGGGGCATGGTTGGCCGGACACAGAGCCAGGTTGCGGATCAGGCCTATGGTAGCCTGGAGGAGGGGAGGAGGAAGGAGGGATTTGTCTCAGCTACGGATCAGAACAGCATCTGTTCCACAAGAGAGCCACTGGCTGCACCCCTGCCCATCTGCACCACCCCATCCCCTCTGTGGTGCAGGCTGACTCAGCTTCCCTGGATCCATCCTCTCCCCAGGGTGAGCTTCAATTCCAATGAGCAGCAGGCATGAGCCACCTCCTTCATCAGCTGCTGTCAAGGATGTGACCCAACAGCAGCAGGGCTGTGGCAGCAGCAGCCACCATCACTCTGTGCACAGCACCAGCTGCTGACCCCCTCAGCAGGCAGGAGCTCGCTCCAGCCCGGGCAGCGGCCTCCCCCTGCCCCCAACACCCCTCTGGCCCCTCACCTTAACCAGTGGCCACTGGTTGGGCTGGTTGAGGAGCTTGACGATGGCGGGGATGCCGTAGTTGAGGCGCACCGAGTTCTGCGCCATCTCGGCCTCGGGGTGCCGGCTGGTGAGGTGCCGCAGGGCGCACACGGCCGGCTCGGTGATGTCCTCCTTGTCGCCCGCCCGCAGGATGGTGTGGATCAGGGCCTCCACCCCGTTTGACTGCGTCACCAGCGTCTTGTTCTTGCTGTTGTTGCAGGTCAGGTTGGAGAGGGTGCCAGTGGCACAGGTCAGCACATTCACGTCATCAGAGCTCAGCTGGTTCACCAGGATCTTGAGGACGCCGTCCAGGCCCTCCTGCAGGAGCGGGGATGGGAGGTGGGAGCAGCACACACAGCCAGACCCAAGTTCCAGCCCCCATCCGGCCCCACGTGCCCCCAGCAGGCAGTGATGGGGGGGCTGCAGTGTCCCTGACTCCCACATGGCTCCTTTTCCATCCCCCACAGCTGGAGCTGCTCCTTCACGGTGAGCGCCAGCCACTCCAGCATGTGCAGTTTCACTCAGAGTTTCACATCTCCTGCTGAAATCACACTTCTGATGCCCCTGCCAGCACTCCCCACACACACTGTGAGGGAGTGACCCCAGTCCCGGCCGTGCTTGCCAGCAGCGGCACAGGAAGGAGTTAAAGCACCATGACCACGTCCTCCTTCAACCCTTCAGTCAGCAGAGCCAGGGATGGTTCCATGACAGCCAAAATAGTTTCCAGGCTGCATCAGCGCTAATCCGCATGGAGCGGCCCCAGCAGATGGGAAAACTCATCAGGAGGCAGCAAAGGGCTGGGAGAGCAGACCCAGAGCACGGCTGGGGTCACCTCTGCACCGGCTGCGCTGCACAAGAGCCTTGGCAGCAGCTCTGCTGGCAGCTCCCCCAGGAGCCGGGCAGGCAGCCAGCCCAGGACAGGCTGACGAGGCTCCCGAGCCAGAGCAAACGCCGGTGGCACCCGCTGAGTGACCCTGGTGGCCTCGGCCCCACACTGGGGACACGCAGGAATGCTGGCAGCCAGCTGGCACGGGCAGGGCCACAGGCAGCGAGCAGCGCCCTGGGATGCAGGGCAAGCCCTGCTGCAGGGTAACTTGGGCACAGCGGGGCTGCTGCAGCTCATGGAACAGGGAACATGAGGTTTTGGACTCAGCCTGGATTGAGATGCCCAGCACGCGGCATGGACACGGCTCCGAAATGTGGCACTGAAGCACAAGCAGGGGTCCTGCAGGCTCACCTGTTTGGTTGCCACGTCAGAAAGGTTCCTCAGGGTCCACAGGCAGTTCTGGACCAGCCTAGGGCTGGAGCTGGTCAGGTGCTTGCCCAGTGCCTGCATGCCACCTGCAGGGAAGGGGACAGTCCTGTGAGCACCCCTGGCTATCACAGCAGCAGGAGGAGAGAGCGGCAGCAGGGCTACGTGAGCTGGGCATCGGCCCATGCTCCCGTACACAGAGCAGCCTCATGGCTCAGCAGAGGCCAAATGTGGTGTGAGAAGAGCTCTCAGACAGCCAGGATGGATCCTGCCCACACACAGTGCCAGGAACGTGCCTAAGCAGCCTTCAGAGCAGGAATCCAGGCCAGCACAGGTGGCTTCGCTTGGCTGTGCAGACCCCTGCCCGTCCCACAGAGATGCAGGACACGTCCTCAGCCACACCACCCTGACACCACCACTCATCCTCCTCCCGTGGCTCTGCCCCAGCCTCTCTTACCAGCCTCAACGATGGCAGGTTTGTTGCTGGGACACACCGACAGCACCTTGAGCACGCGGCTCGTGGTCCAAAGCAGCTTCTCATAGTTGTAGCTGCGCATGATCTGCACCAGGGCCTGGGGTCCTCCATTGGCCAAAATAATCAGCTGCAAGACAGAATCCCAGAACGGTTTGGGTTGGAAGGGACCTTAAAGACTGTGCTGTTCCACCCTCCACTACAGGCAGCAGCACATTCCACTAGAAGAGGTGACTCCAAGCCCTGTCCAACCTGATCCTGAGCACTTCCAGGGATGCAGCATCAAGAATGAAGGGCTGGGGTGTGGCAGCCCTGGGCTGCTGGAACACCCTCTCCAGATTCAGGAGATCCAGGACACATTTCAGGCAGGAGCTCCAACCCCTTGGCATGCAGAATGCTCCGGTCATGTCACCAGGGACGCACAAGATGGCAGGGTCTCCACCCCTGCCTCCTGCACATCTGTGAGGTGCAGATTTGGGCAACCACCCCCTCCTGCCTTCCCCACTTCTCTGTCGGTCTGGGATCCCCATCCCACCTTGCTCTCCTGGTTCCCATAGGCCAGAAGCTGGAGACAGTCAGTGGTGATTGCCAGGAACTTGGGGTTGTTCTTGTTCAGCAGGGGAACCATCTTCTGCAGCCCGTCGGCCAAACGCACGGCCATCTTGGCCCCCTCCTGGTACAGCAGCAGGTTGTGCAGCGTGGTGATGGCGTAGAAGAGAACCGACTCGACGGGCGAGCTGCGGGCAGGCAGCAGGCACCACGTCACTGCAGGAACTGCACTGTGCTCACCGGGCTGCAGTAGAGCCCCCGGGGCTGCCCCCAGCCCAGCAGCGCCCCGCAGCATGGCCCCAGGGAAGGGACGCCTCAGAGCCTGAGCCCCATCTCTGTGGCCAGGGCAGGGTGGATGAAGCGGCCGCTCCCCTCCTCCTGCCGTGATGCAGGCTCCGTACACAGCAAACCCCAGGGGTTTTCACAGGTTCACAGCCTCCCACTCCCTCGACTTGGTGAGCAGAACCCACACTGAGGGCAGCACAAGCCCTCCCTTCCTCTGCCCCCAGCCCAGGAGGAGCTGCCAGGCTCTGCCACCCTCTCCGGAGTCCCCACCACCACTGCGTACCTCAGCATCCTGACGAGGGCCGGGATGCCACCGGACTTGAAGATGGAGAGCAGGCCCTCGCGGTGGTGCGAGAGGTTGTGCAGGATGCTGGTGGTGCAGCGGGCGGTGTCCAGGTCGCTGGTGCTCTGCATGGTGCGCACCACGGCCGCCACGATCTGCGGCGACTGCATCAGCGCGCGGCGCGACGCCTCCTTCTTGGAGAGCTGGTTGACGATCATGGCTGCCTTGCTGACAACCACCTGGAGGGGAGAGGAGCCGGCGTGTGGGAAGGGGTCCCGCAGCAAGGACAGGATGCCAGGTGACTTGGCTGGGCAGAGGTGGGCTCAGTCCCGGTGCAGAGCGGAGGCAACCAGGAGTTTGGCCAAGAGGAAGGAGATAAACACGGCCAAAGAGCCCCACAGGGACGGGAGTCCATCTGCGCAGCAGCTGAAAGCCCAGAGACACATACAGCAAAAACCAGTTCCTTACCGGGTCCTCGTCGTTGAGCAGCTTGGTGAGCTCTGGGATGGCACGTGTGGCCAGCTCCGCGTCATCCTGGTAGTTGATAAGGTGCACGATGGCTGACTTCAGCATCTGGGAGGGCTCTGCCAGGCGCTGCACATTGGTCTGCTGCCCCTCCAGCTGGGTGGTGATGAGAAGCGAGCGGTCCTCCACCGTCTCGGGGTACATGGCGGCCCGGACGCGCTGGGCACGGGTCATGGCCAGCTGAGCCTCCATGTCCGCTGCAGGGGTGGACAGGGAGGCAGCGTAAGGCTCTCTCCAAGGAGCGCTCCCAGCCCTGCTTCCCAATCCCAACGAGATGAGCAAGAGCTTAGCGCAGTGACACCGGCCACGTCAGCAGTCCCGGCACACTCTGCACGGAGCTGGAGCTTCAAAGCGTAAACAGATCCGGCAGCACGGAGATAAGACAACACTCAATTAGGCAGCGTGATGAGGCAGTTGTCACACAAGGCCCATTAATTAAAAAATTAAGGATATTTGCAACTTGGGACCAGCTGGCACCGGAAAAAAGGAGAACACTGAGGCCCTTCCCATCGAGGATGCTGAGGTGTGATACTGCAGCAGCCACCCATGGTCCCCACCTCTGCAGCACAAGGAAAACACAGGGTCCCATAAGGGAACCTGATCCCCTGGGGAGCTGGCAAATAAACCTTCCAGGGCCTATTGGTGACAGGGAACTGCAGAGGCAAGCAGGGCAGACCGGCCCCCTTTGAGGGGATAAAGCTGGGGGAAGCATCTCCTTCACTCCAGGCTGCAGCTCCGCGTCGTCCTCGCCTCAGCGGGAGAAGCCGTGGCAGTGGCGCGGTGTTACGGCACACGCCGGCAGCCCCGGCAGCCACACCGGGACAGGTTTCCCAGCAGGCAGACAGGCAGTCGAGCAGGTGACAGATCTGTGGGCCGGGATCAGCTGTTCCCATCTCAAGCCAACCCGCTGGCACGCTCGGATGTGTGCGCAGCTCAGCGCCAGCGCGGGCTGGCCACGCACCGCCCCCGCACAAGAGCCTCTCGGCGCTGGGAAGGAGGACAGGAGGGAGCATATTTTAGGCAGCAACAACTCCCGGGGCGTGGAAGCCAGCATGGAGGAGTACCCAGAAGCAGCATGGCTACGGGGGAGGAAGAGGAAGGCAGAAGCTGAGCAGCTGAGCCTGCGGATGTGCCGGGCCCCACAGCCCCTTACCTTGAGCTTGGCTCTGGCCCTGGTTCCCTCCCTGGCAGTAACTTGTGGTGGTCGTCTTCTTGATGGTGTACTGCTTCCCATAGACCTCCTCATCGTCCCCGAGGCACTTGCTGCTGACGGAGGGCACCTGCGTGTTGACGCCGGAGTGGATTCCAGAGTCATAGGTGTAGGTCTGCTGCCACTCCGTCACCTTGATAGGCTGCTCCATCATGTTCATCACCTCCATGGCTGCTCTGCGGGGCGGGGAGGGGACAGGTTACACCTCCAGGAGACCCTCCTGCCCCTCCCCTGCCCCTGAAGGGCACGGCAGCCCCCCGTGCAGCAGCCGGCCCCTGCGCAGCCCACGAGCAGATGGAGCCGATCCCTATCTGCCCTCCTCCCCCACTGGAGATGAAAGGCAGCACCGGGATGACGAACCCAAAGCTCAGCACTTTGCTGCTCGTGTTCAGACATGAACGGCGGCTGCGTCTCACAGCGCTGCATCTCACAACACCGTGCCTCACCGCTGCCACGGCCAAGGTGTGGGCAGGCTCTGCCCGGTGCAGTGGGACACCACAAGCTCCAGGGTCCTCCAGCTGCCCCTGAGCTTTTTTAAGACCCCCCACCAGAGACAGGACCGGCAAAGAGCTGGGGACATGCCAGGAGTTCCAAGCGCCATATGGATGGAGCTCCAAGCATAAAATGAACCTTTTTAGAAGCTTCCTGGGACACTCCTAAAGCACCTAAAAATAAGCAGGCAAAGCCACTGGCTCAGCTCTCCCACGGGTGCTCAGCACCACAGGCGCCCACAGTGCGGTCTGGGGCCGGGCACTCCCCACTCAGTGTCAGGCACATCCCAACACTCAGGACAAACCAGCCAAGGTTGCTGGGAGCAGGGCTGGGATTTCCTTGTCTTTAATTTGGGGATACAGAGGGAGGGAGGGAGGGAGGATGGCTCATGGATTAATGCCTGAGCTCACTCAGGGCTGTGAGTCACCAGCCCTGCATGCAGGCCCCCGGCAGGGCCAGGAGGGGTGGAGGCAGGCGGGGAGGGAGGGTTGGAGGGAGGGATGGAGACGGCACTCTCCCAGCCCTGTGCTGACCCATCACCCAGGACTCCGATCCCTTCCCGGCCGCGCAGGAGTGGAATGAGTCAGAGTTTCAGAGGCGATAAGCAGCGAAGGGAGCAGCTGCCGCCTGGCATACCTGGGTGCAGCAGCACCCTCCTCCAAACAGCCTAAATTACCACCCTGCCCTGGCCCCGATTCCTGCGCCGGGCCCGCACCGGGGCGGCCGCGCACCCCTGGCTCCGCTCCAGCCGCCAGCACAACGCGGGACCCGCAGGGACCAGCCGGGCTGGGACGGCAACCTCGGGTCCCAACACCCTCCCGGGGGAGCGAGGAGACCGAGCTGAGCCCCCCGCCAGGCCGGCGGCTGAGTCAGGGCGTCGGGTGGCGGCCGGGGACGCGGCTCCGCGGAGCACGGCGCGCACGGGCTTGGCAAGGCTCGTCCCAGCGCTGCCGGCTGCTCCCAAGGAGCGGCCGAGCCCTCGCCAGCTGCGCAGGCTGCTCGCAGGGAGGAATCCCAAGCCCCCATTTGCTGGAGCAGCGGTCAGATGGGAAACAGGAGCATCCTGAACCCCCCCGCATCCAGCCCCGGCCCCAGTCGCCTTCCCGGAGCCGAGGCAGGGCAGCCGCTTCTGCCAATACAACTTTTTTTTTTGAGCTGTCAAGCAGCGCTGGAAGACTCAGAGCGGCTATAATGGGCCGTGCATAATGCACGGTGGTCAGGCGATGGAGGGATCCGCTAATGGAGCGCGGTGGAGGCAGAGCCTTCCCACGGCGGGTAGGAGCTGGGATGTCTGATCAGCGGGGCAGGACAGTGTGTGACACAAGGTGCCAGGGGCGAGAGGAGAGGCAGCTCCGCTCCTCACCCCGTGAGAGCCCCGGCGCGGAGCTGGGAGTGCCGCGGTGCCCCACACCCGCAGCTGGGCGTTGCTATTTGCATCGGGATTTGGGAGCGCGGGGCCTTCAGCTGGCTCATCCTGGCTGTGGTGGCAGAGTCTCCAAATTGTGCCGGGAAACTCGAGAGAAGCAATAGTGTGAAAGTGTTGGCAGGAGAGCGCTCTGTGGCACGGGCAGGACACAGCACCACGGTGTGGGAGCTGGGTGAGGCAGCACCCATCCCACCTGCAGAGCCCCGGCTGCACGGCCCCAAAACTCCAGGAAAACACTGGACAGCTGTCCTGGCCAAGGTGGGCAGGAGGAGAGCAGAGCTGAGGGCAGAAAAGATCACACAGCCAAGGCAGGGACCCCAGACACATCTGGCAGGGGCTGATGCTGCTGCACCGCCGTTGAGCAGCGATACCCGCTCCACAATTTACAGGCATCAGACAGGCATTTAATTTTCCAAACCTCCAGGAGCTGGGCTCAGACACCGTACAGAGCCCTGCATTATGCATGAGCCACCCCTTCCGTCTGCACCGCGGCACCCAGGGACATCAAAAGCCAGCTCAGCTCCTGGAGCTCAGACACAAGCTCTGGTGATCGGCCCCAGACGAGCTCCAAGCAGGAGAGCAGGACCAGGACGCCCCGAGAAGAGATGCAGGAACCTGTCCTTCCCCTGAACATCCCCCTAACAGCATTTGCTCATCGCCACAGGGGCCAGCGAGGCCAACGGCACCCGAGGTGACAGGGCCAGCGGAGCAAATGTCAGACACTCCTACGGTGAGCAGTGACATTTTCTGAACCCTGTCTCAAGTGTGCCCTGCTCGTCACTCAGTGAGGGGCAGACATTGACACCAGCTTCTCCCCCACCCTCCACAGCTTGGCTCTGTCCTCAGGCGTCCTCTCTCCTCAGCAGGAGCAGCGGGAGAGGGGCACCAGGGCACTGGTTACACCCACGTTCACCTGACCAGGAGCCATTTCCTGCCAATGTTTCCAGGGAAGTGCTGTAGCGGGGAAGGATCCTCAGGCAGGAGGGAGAAGCAGGGTGTTGTTATTTGGGGTACATGTGAAAATACCCACACTGAAGGGTCAGCCATGAGCAGGGGGCATGTCTGGGTGGGCTCCAGCCCCCCCACATCGGCCTGTGGGCAGGACGATTGCTGCTGAGCCCAGCCCTTAACTCCCCCCACGAGGCAGAGCAGGAAGGGGAGAACAGTGAGGGCAGTGAGGTTCACCTGAGCCCCACACAAGCCCTGACCCCAGAGAAACAGGACTGGCTCCTGGGAAATGAGAAATCCCCCAGGAGAACAGTGAGACAGATGTAGGGGACTGTTCAGAGGGGACAGCACCTTTGGGGAGAACCTCCAGCCTGCTCCTCTACCACGATGGGGAAGGGGCCAAGACACCTGAGGGGCTTCAGTCATGGGATGCAGGACAGGCAGGGTCTTCAGTCACCCAGGCAGGGCACTGCCAGGAAAAGGTTAATCCCTCTCTCACCACTTCCCTGAGCCAGGAAGGAAGAGGAAGCTCCCGCAGGCTGTCGGGCACCGGCCAGCAGCTCATCCGCCCCCGGAGCCATTTGATCAGCGTCCAAGCAGCACCGGCCCCCCGGGACACCGTCTGCAGAGGAAGTCTCTGGCAAACACGCAGCCCCAGGCCTGACTAGCCCTTCTCACCAGCTGCTGTGAAGCCTTCAGCCTCACCAGGCAGGACACAGCAGGCAGACAGAGCTGAGCTGCCCAGAGCAGCAGCAGGAAAGCAGAAATATCTACTGCTCCGGGGCTTCTTGGGGAGCAGCAGTCCCTGGGGTGAGCAGCCGTGATCCCCAGTGTGGTGTCACCCCAAAGGGAGCAGGTGGGGGGCACAGGGCACCCTCACAAGCCCCAGGCAGGGGCTGCACCGGACCGGGCACTGCGTCTCAGGGTCAGCGGGTGTGAGGGGCAGCCTGAGCTCATCACATGCAGGTCCAGCCTGCCCTCACCCCAGCACGGAGCAGCGTGGGTGCCAGCAGGGGGCTGCCAGAGCCCCCCACCCTCGCTCACATCCTCCAGGAGCAAAGGGCAGCAGTGCTGCGGGGGCTCTCATGCAGCCGCAGCATGTGAGGGGCCGAGCTCGGCGGTGGGAGCGTGCGAGTGGCCGCAATTACAGTCGCCGAGGCTTTTAAGGAAAGGGAAGAGGCAGTTAAGGCGATTCAATAAATGCAGCACAAGAAAAGGCTCTATTTTAGAAGCACTTACGCTACACACAAGCCATCTCCGGTCCCCCCCTTCCTGGAGCAGCCGGGGATTAGCAACTGCCCGCTCAGACAGCCCTGGCCTCGGCAGCCACAGCACAGAGCCTTCCCACAGACAAGGGCACCCAGAGCCCTGTGCACCCCGGAGAGCTGCTCCTCCAAGTCCCCCAACACCCCCAGCCCCCGCCCGAAGGTGCTCTGAGGCGACAGCAAGGGCTGGCGAAGCTGGGGCAGCCGCTAACGAAGGCCCCGCAGACGCTGTACAAAAGCTTCGGTGGTTTTGAAGAGGATCCTCAGGAACACGCAGCGGGAGCAGGCAGAGAAAGGAGCTTGTCAAGACCTCACCAGCATCAATGGGAAGCGTTCGAGTCAGATCCCGGCACCAGGAGCCCTTTCAATGGGGCTTTACAGTGAAGATGAGTAGAAGAATTCAAAGGGGAACGAGAGCAGCTTGAAGTTTAATGAGGAGGAGACAGCGGCAGGGGATCAGCCTCTCGTTAGAGCAGGCAAAACCACTGGCCTGGCCTTGCACACAAAGGAGCCCATGGCCTTTGTGTATGGATGTATCCAGGTCCAGAATGGCTCCCGGCTGCCCCACCAGCTCTGACAACTTTGGGGCACTCAGGAAAGGCTGTGGGGTGCAGGAGCTTCAGATCTGGGCTCCTTCACTGGAGGGGGCTCTAAACCTCTTTTATATTTCAGCTACCATTACATTGTTACATTTGAGCTGCTGAACACCTCATCAAAGCTCTGGCTCCTCTTGCTGGGGGTGCTGCATCCCCCTGAGCACCAGACCAGGCTCTGGCAGCAGAGCAGCCCCAGAATGCGGCGACTCCGCCATGGCCTGCTGCGCTCAGCTGATGCTCTCCATCACCCCAGATCATGTCCCCGAAAAGCCTCGCCTGCACCTGAATTAACAGCTCCTGACAGCTCCAGCACACGCCAGGCCCAGGCTGTGATGTTTTGGCACTTCACATCACAAACCGACACAGTATTATCCATCAAGTGCTCTCCCGCTGCAAGCGCAGGCACAGCACTGAGCATGACACCCACCCCTGCTCCTGTGCAGGGCTCACAGCAGGACCCAGCCCAGGGAAAGCTTTCCCAGGGACATTATTCACCTGCCAAAGACCCACTGTGGGGTCTCTGGCAGCGCATCCCCCTCCCCACATCCCTGACTGCTGGCACAGACACCTCCACCTGCAGCGGCACCAGGATCAGGAGGACCCACGTGGGCTCATCTCCCCCTCATAGTTTGCTGATCTCATTAGAATCATGTCTGGGAAAGATGGGAATTTGCCACTTGTCCACAGAAAGGAGAACTGGCACAGTGAGATTAATCACAATTACTCCATCTGGATTAAAAAAAAAAAAACCTCCAAAATCATTATTTGTTTCAATGAGCACAAAGAACAAGTTGTTCTTTAAGAACGCTACAATTGCAGGCTCTGGACCTCGTTGGCTGTTCCCAGCTCCAACCACAGCATCCAGCACACAAGGGTTTGCCACCTGGCCCTGCCAGAGGAGCTGGGGCAGCGAGGAGGAGGGCAGAGGCGCTGAGCCCCGGCTTAATTTCTCCATCCAGTTGCATTACAGCTGTAAAGTTCAGACGCTTCAGAAGAAATTATCACCAACAGCCGTCAGCGCCTGGCCTGTCGGAGCAAGTTAATGATTTGTCACCAGGGCTCTGCCCGCGCGTCACCGCGATTACGGCAGGCTCTGCCAGCAGCCAAAGGTCTCTCCCCCCACACCGAGGAACACCCTTCTCATCCAGCCACCTACCCCAAAAAGCCACACGGGACCCCAGTGCCCCCACGCCGGGGGTCTGTGCCCCCCTGGAGGGCAGGGCCGCCGTCACCCCCTCCCAGGTGCGATCACCCAGGTGTGGGATATCGGGAAAGCACCGAGCATTCCGCCTCCACCCCGCCAGGAGCTCTGCGCCTGGGAAGGAGAACGAGGACTCGCTGGGAACAGACAGCGCAGATGTCGCGGGCTGCCCGACAAGCCCCGGCAGCCGCGGCACGAAGCTCCTGCCCTGTTTCCAAAGCGATTCCGGAGCCGAGAGTCCAAGGCGTGCCAGGATGCCTCCAGGCCTGTCGGCAGCCGCCGCAGAACCCATCGGGGATGGTGTATTTAGAAGGGTATTTCAAACCTCTGCTTAAATAGAAACATCTTCACCTCCCCCCTCCGCAGCCATCGACAAACCGGGTGTGGCCGCAAAGCCAGCCCTGTTTAAGCGCAGACATGGTGTTGAGGTCAAGTTTTAAGCCCTTTTGGAGCGGGAGCCACCTGCACCTTCCCACCCCCTTGTCCACCACTTTGTCAAGCATGTCCATGAGCAAAGAGGGGTAAAACCAACTCTCACAGAGCAGAGAACGCGATTCAAGGTACAAACGCAGCCCTGGTGTCCTCCTGAGCTGCCATCCCCAGCAGTTTCCATTCACACAGACCCACCTGGGACACCACACGGGGCTGAGTCTGAGCACCTACCCCCAGCCCTGGGTGATGCTGGGTGCCCACACAGCCTGTCGAGGTGGGAAAGCACCAGCTGAGCTCCGAGCTAGGCTTATACTGCTTACAGACACTACGTTTCTTTTTAACTTTTGTTAATTAGAAGCCAGTCTAATTTAAACCTTCAAAACCCGCACAAGCGTCGGTACAGATGCTGCAATTAAAGTTCTGCAAGTTCCCCGCGCAGAGGCTCTGCTCCCCCAGCCTGCGGAGCGGGGCCAAGGGCAGCTTCGCTCCCAGGCTCTGCCATCTGCGAGCGGCAGCGCGCCCGGCAAAAGCGCCGTCTTAAATCCCGGAGATCTGGAAGTGTGATAAAAAGCCAAATCCCATCAAGCGCTCCCACACCAAACCACAGTCTTGCAGGGAAAGACTGTGTCAGGAACGGGCTGAGCTGCAGGAGCCGCGCAGCTGTACCGCAGTGCCCGCCCGGCTGCGAGGGCTGAGGAAGGGTTTCAGGTGGGGGAAACAAAAGGGGTGAGTTAATGGGATTAGGGCAGCGCCGAATGATACGCTGAAATGCGGCACCAACACCAGAGGGGACATTCCCCAAGCCCACCCCCACCCCCGGCTGCAGCCCGGCCACGATCCGCCCGTGCTGCCGCGGAGGCTCCGGGCACGGTGCACAAACTACTCGCACACCCAGCCCCAGGAGACCCCTCCCAGCAGCCCGGCTCGTCCCCCCAGCCCCCCCCCCGCGGGGATGAACGCGCTTCCTGGAGCCGGCAAGGACACGGCACATCGCCCAGACAATAGAGTGTATCGCCATTGTCTGAGGAAGGGCCCCGCACGGCCGCCCCACCTTTCCCCTGAGCCCCGGGGAACGCACGTCTGTCCCTGCTCCCGGCTCAGCAGCCTCAGTGCAAGGAGGGAGCACAGTCCTCAGCCACCGCTGCCAGGAGCTCCGTGCGTCCCCGTCCTGATGGCCAACTTGTTCAAGCCAAATGAGCAGGGAAATGGGTTTTTCATGACGCTTCATGGAAATCCTCCAAATCAATGAGCGATCACAGGCTTCAAACGTGAGAACACAGTTCCCACTGGGTGCCCTGCACCCTTCCAGCCAGCTCCAACACCGACAAGGACACAGAAATGAACCCCTGTAATTTTCTCATCTCTGTTTCCGGCTGGGCCGGACACTCCAAGAGCGGAGCCCGGAGCAGCCCCCGCGGACACTGCACCTGCCCTGGATGCGGCTGACAGCCCGGAGCAAACGCCCCCGGCACCGCTCCAGCTCCATCCCCGCGGCAGCTGGCAGGGAGACGCTGCGCCCCCGGCTCCCCACCAGCCGACGGCAGACGGACACCAGACCCGCGAGCTGCTCGGGGTTGGCACCAGCGCCAGAACCAGCACGACGTGGGCTGGAGCAGGAGGTGAAGCGACTGAGGGGGGCTGTGTCACGGGGCGCCCCCAGCCCCCACCGGTATGGGGAAGCTGACAAGGGAACATCAAACCAGACAAGGGACTCACCCAGGCACCCCAACAGCGCTACGGGGAAGCCGGAGGTGCAAGAACTTCCAGCCTGGCTGGAGAGGGTGCAGGCTGATGCCCTCGCACCCGTGCGGGCACAGCGGTGGCGCAGGTCACCCTGTCCCGTCCCCAGCAGCAGCCGTGCCCTCCTGAGCGTTCGCTCTCCTCTCCCAGCACACGTCTCCCCGCGTTGCTTGTATGACAGCCCACGTTTGCCTTCTCCGGGCAACTCCCAGCAACATTTCAGCATTATCCTTTCATCTGTGCTGTAAACCTGATTAATTAAACTAATCACTCAGCTAACGCAATTAGCGCGCTCTCTCCTCTCCAAACATCAGACAAACAGCCAAGTTTCGCTCCCCACCGCCGTTCCCCGGTGCGGATGTCCGCTGTCAGGGGCTCAGCGGGGACCCCCCCCGTCCGCATTGTGCCCAGCATCCCTAACCCGCGGGGGGCTCTCTGGGTGGTGTCAGCTCACCCGCATCCCCCTCGGCCCTCTCAGCCCCCAGACCTCACATGCCTGGCCGTGGGCGAAGGGTAGCCCCGGCCCCGCGGTGAGGGACGGCGATGGCGAGGCGATCCGAGGTGGCCTCGGGAGCAGCACGCGGCGTCCCCAGGTGTGACTCTGGGCACGGAGCAGCCCGGTTTGCGTAAGAGCCCCACAGCACCGGGCGAGCGCCGTGCCAGGGCCTCGCCCGCCCGGCGGCAGCTCCGGGCGGGGCCGGGGACAGAGTCGCCTCCTCGCACAGGAGCGCGGAGCAGCGACTCGCAAACTGGCTCCCGCGGCTCCGGGAAGGGGCCGGGACAGCCCGGGGCAGCCCAGCTGCCGATGGGAGAAGCCCCGGGGACCCACCCAACTGGTCCGGCGCAGGACCGGCCGAGCTCAGGGGCAGCACTCGGGGAGCCCTGCCCCAGACGGCGGCAGCGAGGCCGAGCCGGAACACCCCGTGCTGCCCGGCCCGGACACCCAGATCCTCCCCGCCCGGAGCGCAGCCGCTCCCCAGCCCCGCACGCCGGAGTCCGCACGGCGCCGGTGCAACCCAGCCCGGTACGACCGACGGCCACGAACCCGGCCCCGTTCCGGCCGCCCCAACTCCGCTCACCGGACCCTCCCCGCCACGATCTCCTCCAGCCCGGTCTTCTGGACCCGTCCCCGCTCATCGGAGCGATCCCTGCCCGGTTCCGCCGGCCTACTGCCGCTCACCGTCGCTCCACCATGCCCGCTGCTCGCTGACTCGGCTCCACTCACCGTCGCTCCCCGTGCCCGGTGCCCCGCCCCGCTCACCGTCGCTCCCCGTGCCCGGTGCGCCAGTCCCGCTCACCGCCGCTCACCCGTGCCCAGTGCCTGGACCCCACTCACCGTCCCGCCCCGGTGCCCGTGCCCCGGCCCCGCTCACCGTCGCTCTCCGCCGCCCGCCCGCTCCTGCCCGAACAAAAGGCGAGCAGCGCCCCTGGCACTGCCCCGCCCGCCACAGGCCCCACCCCCGCGCCTCCCCGCCACTATTGGCTGCCCCGCACGTCCATCAATGCCCGGGCCCGCCGGGCCCCGCCCCCGCCGGCCGTGTTTATCCGCTCCCTATTGGCGGGGGCGCGGCCGCCCCGCCCCTCTCCGGCAGCTGATTGGACAGCGGGGCGGGGCGCGTGGGGCGCGGCGGCGGCGGCGCGAGGGCGCGACCACGCGGGGACCACCTGGGTGACGTCAGTGGGCGCGGCCAGGTGGGGCCCGGAGCCGCCCCTGGGCAGGGCCGGGGGCGCGGGGACCCCCCCGGACGTGCGGGGACCCCCCGAGGCAGCAGCGCGGGGGCGGCAGGAAGCGGCGTTCGGGAAGGGCTCGGTGCTGCTGGCGCTGCGTCAACACGGTCCGCGCCGGACCGGTCCGGCCGGGTGCTGCCGCCGCGTCCCGGGCGAAGCCGCCGTCACCCGGTGGCCGAGTCATCCGCTGGATACGTCGCAGCCCACCTCAGGACCCCCAGGTGTGGGGAGCTGGAGGATTCTGCCCCGGTGAGGATGAGGAAGGACCGTCCTGCACCCCCGCTGCCTGCACGGTTCCCTGGCGCGTCTGGCTGTGAGCGCTGCCAGGCGGGGATTGTCAGCTCCGAAGGGAGGTGAGAGACAGAGCTTCCACCGCCCGTGCCAGAAAAAGGGAATTCATGGCTGTGCGCTGAGCGGAAGATCCGGAGCACAACGAGAGAGCTCTCGGCACAAGGAAACGGGCACACGGCACAGCACGGCGCGACATGGCAGAGCAGGGCACAGCGCAGCTGAGGTGTCAGCCAGAAATCTCATTCACGCTTCCCTCTTGGTCAAGGTCGAGGGTGTCAGGGAAGCGCGACGATGCCTTCATCGCTTCCTGCAGCCTTGCCCCTGCATCCCCCTACCACGTCCCCAGTCGGTCACTCTTTATCCCATCTCTGCACCCTGGCACTGCCCTGCAGCTCGACTCTTCGCGAGGCTTTGCCTGGTGCCAGCAGATCGGTGGGAGCATGGAACTGTCTTCACACGAGTGTGGGGCTGGGGAGGGGACACTGTGCCCAGGTATGTGTCAGAGCAGGGCGGAGGCCCCGTGGGCACAGCACCACCCTGGCCCAGCTATTGGGAAGATCCACAGGCCTTTGTCCCCTGGGCTGAGTGCTTCTCGCTCACCCATTCGCGAGTGCCGCCAGCCACACCCCACCAGGCTGGCACTCCCCTCCCGAGGTGGCTGTGACCCATCGGTGACAAACCCCAAGTGATAGGACAGCCCTCTCCCGGCACAGGGGTGCAGTGGTTGCTCCCTCCCAGCACTGCCTCCCTGAGCCCTAAGCTTTGCCCACGGGTCTGGGGTCTCAGCCCCTGCCCCCACCCAGTGCCCTGCAGAGCTGGAGAAGCCCCGGTGAACAGGGGTTCCAGGCAGGGCAGGGTGGGGTGCTGGCAGCCTCTTGCCACCCCCTTCCTTCCATTCCCATCCCTTCCCTTCCCCGGGGCCAACGCTGTGATTCAGCCTCTCAGTTTCAGTCCTCGTAGCCAATTTCCACGCCGAGCGGGAACATGGCAGGGAGGAGCCAGCAGCCACACGCTGCCCGACACCTCGTGCCTAGGGCTGGCACAGGCCTGTCAGCACCAACAGCGACCCCCAAAACGCCCTGATGCAGGCAGGAGGCTGTCATCCCCCTCTGCCACCCCCCCCCCTTCATCCAGGGGGTGCAGGCTGCACCCTCCAATCCAAGGAGAAGGATGATGCATCCCCAAGGAGCTGTGTCACAGTGTTGCACCCCAAAACAACTGTCAGGTCATGCATATCACACCCCAAAGATCCATATGGGGTAGGACATCCTGCCTTCCAGCCCCCTGCAGCTCCCTCCCTACCCCACCTGAGAGCCTCCCCTGCACAACAGGGGTGTCAGGGATCCCAAGTGCAGTCCCCCTCAGGGAACCCAGAGCCTCACAGGAGCCTGGCAGCTCTCATGGCCTCCCCCAGCCCCACAAGTTCCCTCAAGTCACCTGTAGGAACACCCAGGCCTGAACTCATCCCTTCTTCTCCCACAGCAGAGCCTCTCCCACCTTGAGCTCCTGGATCCCATGGTGGCAGCGCATGGAAAGTGGAGGCAGCTGAGAAAAGACCAGTCCGGATTTTATTAAAAGTTCAGCACCAGTAAATACATAAAAAGAGCAACTGTGCAAGAGGGGAAATCTTAAATTAACGGAGCTTAAGGCTAGAGAGGGCTGGTGTGGCAAAAATTCAAGGCACGGGCAGGGCATGGGCGCCACAGCCTCACCAGGCTGCAGTGGTGACACGGGGACGTGGCACACCAGGAGCCCCCTGTAGCACCAGGCTGGGGAGGCAAGGGGACCTGGGCTATGGGAGCTGGCAGATTGCCCGGGGGGCTGGAGGAACAGGAGCAGGAGCCTCAGGAAGGGGCAGGACCAGCTCCAGCAGCATTGTGCATTGCTCCCTATGTAAGGGTAACCCCCCAAGCCCCTCAAGACAACACAGAGGTCGATCCTGGTGCATCATCCACATTTCCTGGGGAGCAACTGAGGGACACAGAAAACCTCGGGGCTGTGGGGCATCACTGCTAGTCAGGGCTCCTGGGGCATTGGGAGCAGGGGTGGCCCAGGCTCCTGGGCAGGCAGGGACATTCAGGGCTGCTGGTGTTCTGATGGGAATTGGGCTGTGCCAGGGCAGCAGACGTCCAGGTGGCAAAGGCAGCCCTGCTGCAGGATGCCAGGCAGGATTGGCCCCTCCCCACGAGTCTGAGCTTCTACCGGTGGCTGGGAGGAGCCCAAAGCCCGGTGTCCCCGAGATGGCATCACAAGGCCACCACCATCCAGCTCAGTTGGTGCTGGGTGCCCCTTCACCTGGCTCATCATAGGATCTCTGCAAACAAGGAGAGTTTGGTGGCACCAGAGGTGTGGGCAGCAGACCCCCCCACCCTACAGCACGGCCCCCAGCCCTGGTATCAGGAACCTTGGTCGTCTTTGTCTCCTTTGGTCTTGGGTTCCTGCCACCACTCTGCGAAGAAGCCCTCCTCGTAGTCACCTTCTCCCTCGAACTCGCCGTCGGAGGGCAGGTCCAGCACCTCTGGCCCCTCACCGCCATCCACCTCCATCTGCAGCACAGGGGGCAGGAGGAGGCGGGAGGGCTCGGCAGCCTCACCTGCAATCTCTGCCCCAGGGCTGGTTTGGGGGGTCAGACCCCACCTGAAGAAGGTCCCTGCAGCACCCACATGCACCACCCAGCACCTCCCAAAAAGCACCAGCTGCATCCCGCGTGGGGCCCATCGGGTACCTCATCGTCATCCTGCAGGTACTGCCGGGCGAATTCCAGCATCTTCTTCTGAGCGGCCGTCTGGTTGTGGTACCGCACGGCTTCCTGGGCACAGCAGGGGACAGGGGCCGTGTCAGCCCCTCTCTGGGCAGGGCAGGGCCACGGGCCGGGGGGCTGGGGGGTCCTCACCGGCCGCGGCTCGAAGTCCTCCTCCCGCAGGCGCCAGCGCTCGCGGTGGAAGCGGTAGTAGACGAGGTTCTGCTGCATCACGGTGTCACCCGGGTCGAAGAGCATGTAGCTGGAGACGCTGCGCACCGCGTCCTGCACGTCGTTCACTGCGGGGAGCAGCGCCAGGTGACGCGGGGGTGACACCCCTCCCAGGGCCCTCCGCACCCCAGGGTGCCCCAGGGCACAGTCCCCTGCTCCCACTGGCACTCACGCTTGTAGTAAGCAAACTGCAGGTAGTGGTACATGGTGGCTACAAACTTCTCCACGAAGTAGCCGCCCACGTTGGGGGTGAGCTCGGTCTCGCAGTCCACCTTGCATTGCAGCACGCTCACAAAGTGGTCTGCGGGGAGATGTCGAGCGTTGCACCCCTGGTCACCGCCCCAAGTCTGCTGTCCCCCAGCCCTCCCCTACCTGCGATGGCGGGGTAGAAGTCCTTGAACTCCTGGAGCTCATAGGCACCCTCGCAGCCGGCCAGACAATCTTCGTACGCCTTGTAGTACTCGGCCAGAGCCTGCTCCATGTCGGCTGCACTGCTCCGGAAATCCCCGTTGTTGTACAGCTTCACTGACCGCACGAATATGGGCTGCCAAGGACCACTGCTTAGTGAGGGACAGCTGCTTCCCTCGGGGTTTGGCAGGATCCTTTGAGCCCTGGGGAGCCCCTCTCCTGCCCCAGCCCCATCCCCTCCTTACCTCATAGGGCTGAGCTTCCAGGTCGACCAGGTATTCATCCACATCCAGCATCGTCCTGTAGTAGTTCAGGTACCTCAAGGTCATCTCATGCTTGGGGTTTTTCTGCAGGAAGGTGTGGGCAGCAGACACGGCTTTCTCGATCTTATTTGACTGTGGAGGGAGGAGGAGCCGGTGCAGAGACCTGCTGCAGGACAGCCTGAGCAATGCTGCAGCCAAGGGGGCCCCAGCACCCAGGCAGACCCCTGGGCTGCAGGACAGAGGGGTGATCCTTGTGGGGAACAGCCCTGAACCCACGCTGCACGATCAGCCACCAGCAGTGCTAAACAGACAGGATGTGGGAACACGGACACTGCAGGTAACTCCAGCCACACCAACCTCCTGGCTGTGCCCATGGTGGGCGCAGGGACAGCTCAGCCCCTCATGGGCTCCCACATCCAGCCAGGAGTGATCCACGTGGTGGGTGGTGGATCCATGTGACGTGGGTTTGACCCACACGTCTGCTCTTCTCCAGCACTGCCATCAGACCTGGCTGCCACCCCTGCTGCTTTATGAGCTCTCGGGCTGCAGCTTCAGGGGGTGAGATGGCAGGGAGGGAGGGTGGTTTAAATGATCCGTTCATGAAATGGGTTTGGGCCAGAGCAGCAAGAGGAAAAGGCATTAAGGATGAAGCCAGGCAGCAGTCCCTTGCCACTGCCAGGTGAGTGGGGCTGCAGCGCTGAGTGCTAAAACAGCACCCACAGTGGCCGGCGGCCAGGGACCAGGACCCTGCCCAGAGAACTGTCCCCTGCCAGAGACACTCTGGCCAACACATGGGCACCCAAGGAGGGGTGCCTTATGAAATCTCCCTCCACAAAACCTCCCTCCACATCTGCACTGTGAAGCTGAGCAAGTCCTCTCTTATGGAGCATCCAGACAATGTCCCATCACAATCACAGAGGCACAGCACCCTGCAGCTCGGACCCCTCAGCTGGGGCAGCCCCTTTGCGCTCTCCCCAGGCAATGCTCTGCCTGTCCAGGGAGACCTTGGGAAACCAGAGCAACACAAGGTGGGGCAGAAGGAACAACCACAGGGCCCCCCAGCCGTCCTGCCTGATGTGTCCCAGATGATGCTGACGTGCCACGGCTCAGGGGCAGGATGGAGGAGCTGGCGGGGGAGGCCAGATGGGGAGCGAAGGAAAGGGAAAGCACCTGACAGCAGGGCGCAGGATGGAGGGGAGCATGGCTCCGGGGGTGCAGAGATAGACGGGAGTGGGGTTCAGGGTGGGCAGATCAGGGGGTGCAGGCCGAGAGTGTAGGATGGGGGGCACAGGATGGGGATGCAGGATGGGGGTGTCAAAGAGGAGCTATAGGATGAGTGGCACAGGATGAGACACGGGAAGAGGTGTGCCTAGTCAGGGGTGCAGGATGGAAGGGAAAGATCAGTGGTGCAGGATAGAGAAGCAGCACCCCCCACCCCTGCCCCCCGCCATTTGCACCGCCTCACCTTGAAGAGCGCGTAGTGCAGGTACTGGTAGGGCTGGCGGCGCTGGAAGTCGCGCAGGGTCTGCGCCGGCGGGTAGCGCAGCTGGAACACGGGCAGCTCCCGCTTGCAGGCTCGCAGGCAGCCGGCGCGGAGCAGCAGCCGCCCGAAGAGCCGCAGCTCCCGCTCCCACTCCCACGCGGGGTCCCGCTCCCCGCGGGGCTCCTCGGCGGGACCCTCCCCCGCGGGGGGCTCCCCGGCGCAGCGGCGGTGGCAATGCGCCTCGCTGTCCCGCAGCAGCCTGTGGAGCCGCAGGCTGGCCTCCAGCCCCTGAGCGCTCTCCGCCCATTGCGCGTCCGCGTACCGCTCCAGCGCCCGCTCGTAGGCGCGCTGCAGCGGCTCCAGCGCGGCCGCGGGGAAGCCGCGCACGCTGTACTGCTCGTACTGCGCCGCGCACAGCCCCGCCGCCAGCACCGCCAGCAGCGGAGCCGGTACCGGCACCGGCCCCGCGCCGCCCATCCCCGCTGCCGCGCACCGCCCGCGCACCGCGCAGCGCTCCGGGCCCCGCGCAGGGGGCGGGCGCTGCGGTGGGCGGTGCGTGGAGGGCGCGCAGGGTCTTAGCGCGGCCCCGCGGGGAGCGCGCAGGGGCTGCGCGGGGCGCTCGGGGGGTGCGCGGGGCTGCGCGCCCCCGAGCGGAGGAGCCTCAGCCCCGCAGTGCGCGGGAGGGACCGCCGGGCCGGAGGTGTCCCCGCCGCTGGCGGTGCCAAGCCCGAGGCCACACGCCCTGTGCCGTGCCAGATCCCGGCCTCAGAGCTGCCCCGTGCCAGATCCCGGCCTCAGAGCCGTGCCGTGCCAGATCCCGGCCTCAGAGCCGTCCCGTGCCAGATCCCGGCCTCAGAGCTGCCCCGTGATCCCGGCCTCAGAGCCGTCCCGTGCCAGATCCCGGCCTCAGAGCCGTCCCGTGCCAGATCCCGGCCTCAGAGCTGCCCCGTGCCAGATCCCAGCCTCAGAGCCGTCCCGTGCCAGATCCCGGCCTCAGAGCCGCCCCGTGCCAGATCCCGGCCTCAGAGCCGTGCCGTGCCAGATCCCGGCCTCAGAGCCGTGCCGTGCCAGATCCCGGCCTCAGAGCTGCCCCGTGCCAGATCCCGGCCTCAGAGCTGCCCCGTGCCAGATCCCGGCCTCAGAGCCGTCCCGTGCCAGATCCCGGCCTCAGAGCCGCCCCGTGCCAGATCCCGGCCTCAGAGCTGCCCCGTGCCAGATCCCGGCCTCAGAGCCGTCCCGTGCCAGATCCCGGCCTCAGAGCTCTCCCGTGCCAGATCCCGGCCTCAGAGCTGCCCCGTGCCAGATCCCGGCCTCAGAGCTGTCCCGTGCCAGGCCTCGGCGTGGCCGCACTGGCCCCGGCCCAAACCCGATGCTTTGTCGCCGGCTGGACGGTGGCACTGAGGGATGTCACAGCGCGGGGCCGGAGCCAGGACGCTGCTGTGGTTTCTCCCGGCGGGGCAGAGGCTGTTGGCCGTGCCCAGCGCCACACACGGCTGTGGTGCCACCGTCCCTGTCGGCGCTCACTGCCCTGCGCCATCGGGACAGCGACGTGTCCCCCCGGGCTGCTCCGGGCACTGCTGTGGGGTGTTGGGGGGCTGCAGAGCGCCCCGGCGCTGAGCTGAGGGTGCTTTGCTGGAGCTGGTGCTCTCGCTGGGAGCACTGAGCCTCGGAGGAGCTGGGTTGGGATTTAGGTTTGGGTTCATCAACCTGTTGCATCTCCCACCTGGCTCTTGCCAAGGGTCCTGCTTCTGGTGGATTTGGGGGAGCAGGGATGTGTGGGCAACACCTCCGTGAGCGCTTGAGGCTGTGTTTGTTTGGGAAGGACTGCTAGGAGAATTTCAACTTTTTAAATCATCACCATTCAGTAAAGGCTCTGCCAACAGCAGACTCGTTATTAAAACACTTCATTCCTTTTATTTACTCTCCCGAACTGCTGGGACTGAGCAGCAGCATCTTGGGCCGGGTGCAATGAGGGGGCAGAGGCAGAAGGAGGAGGAAAGGGAGGAGGCACAGGAGCGCTAGGACCTGGGGCCGGGCCGGGCGTGCAGCCGCTCCCCAATGCCTCCGTCAGCTTTTCCTTCGGAGGAAGAATTGCCCAAGAAAAGAAAAAAAAAAGAAAGAAAGAAAAAAAAAGAAAAAAAAAAAAAGAGAGAGAGTGTAAATAATGAGAGGGGAAAATAAGAAAAAACGAGGAAAAAAGGGGGAGAAGGGGAAGAAGAGAAATTTTAAAAAGGAGGGGAAAGACTAAGAGGAAAAACAAAAGAGGGAAAAAGAACAACCCCTCCCGCCGTGGATCGTTCCGTGCCGCGGTGTCAGCCCTCGGCGCGCAGCGGGGGGAGCGCGGCGGGGCCCGGACACGTCTACAGAAATTCCAAGAGGGCCTGGCCGGGCTGGGCGGGCGGAGGGGAAGGGAAAGCGAAGGCAAGGGGCGTCCCGGGCAGGAAAGGGGCGTCCTGACCCCCCCGCCCTCCTCCTCCTCCCCGCCGGGCCCTTCCGCCTCAGCCCCAGCGCCATGGCCACGGCCGCGGGCAGCCGCTGCCTCCTCCTCCTCCTCCTCCTCCTCCTCTTGGGCGTCTTGGGGGCCCCGGCGCTGGGGGACCCCGGCCCATTAGAAGACGTGGTGATAGACAGATACTATATTCCCAAAATCTGCCTGCGGGAGGCGCAGATGGGGGATTTCATTCGCTACCACTACAATGGGACCTTTAAAGATGGCAAAAAGTTTGACTCCAGGTATCGCCCGCGGCTCTGTGCCGGCTGCATGCGGGGGGCAGCTGCGGCGGGACCCTGCATGCCTCCCCCAGCCCCCAGCCCGCATGCCGGGGCCGGCAGGCAGCTGCGGGGACCCCGCATGCGATCCCCCAGCCCCGGGGCGCGGGCAGCCGGGCCGGAGCAGGCGGCTGCCTGCGCCAGACAACGCCCGGCACCCCCGGCTTTGAGCCGCGGGGGGCTTTTGGTGGGTGCTGGGGTAACACAGGGAGCCCTCTGAACACGTGTACAGAAGCGAACCCCCAGCCCCTTTCTGTAGCCCCTGCCTGGGGCTGCCCCGCCGGGGTCGCGCAGAAGCTCCCAGCCCCTCCGGGATCCTGCACCCCCTCAGCTCCGCAGGGCTGTGGGATCGCCTGTCCGGGTCACGGGCGTGATTTGGCCCTAATTGGCACGCTCTGCACTCAGGAACACGTATCTACATGTGCTGCACAGGCAGGGGAATGCTTTAAGCACTTTGAGACGTGGCAGCGGCAAAACCCTTCATTATCCCAGAGCTCTGCTGGGCTCAGTGTTCCTTGGCCCCTGTTTCGTCCCTGCTCTGCTCATGCTGGCCGGGAATCAGGGTTGGGGCAGCCCCTGGTTTGCAGCACCATGAGCAGGGGGGGAGAACTGGGGTCACAGACCCCAGCACCACATTGCAATAAAAATTTCCCAGGCAGGTGGGGTTTTTTTTGGAACTCTGGAAAGGAAAAGGGTTCACTGTTTGATACGCTCACCTTTCTTGTGAGCATCAATGGGGGAGAAAGTAACTGCAGTGAGAGCCTGGGGACACTCACTGCTAAAAGAATTCTCCGCCAGGAGGACATCTGCTGCCCCAGTAGTTTCTTGGAGTATTTGAAAGTTTAAAAATAAAAACGAACTTGCAGTTTAAAAATGAGGCTGGGACGTCGTCTTTCCTCATCACTGCGTAGAGCTCCAATGTGCTGTACGCAAAATTATTTGGAAGCAGCAGGAAGCCCCAGAGCTGCTGGCCTCCATCCCAGCTCAATGGGTGAGATCTGGGGAGGATGTGGACAGCTTCTGGGGGTGCAGGGTCAGGGTGAACTCCTGACCAGTGCCCCAGGCGCCAGCTGCCCTCCAGCAGCGTGGGATTGAGCCCAGTAAGGATCCATGCTTTTGAGCTATGGGCTCTGCCTGTAACACAGGGCCTCAGGCTGTGACGGGACACCTGCACGCTGGGCAGGGGGCAGCCCTGTCCCTCTGCTCTGCCCCACCAGCACTGGCAGCGTTGGGAGCTCCATCCTTTTCCTCACCCCTGACGAGTGTGTCCCTTTGCCCCAGCTATGACCGAGGGGCCACGGTGGCCGGTGTGGTGGGCGTTGGGCGGCTGATCACGGGCATGGACCGGGGGCTGCAGGGCATGTGCGTGAACGAGCGGCGTCACCTCATCGTGCCGCCCCACCTGGGCTACGGCAGCATCGGCGTGGGTAAGGGGCCCTGCCACGGGAGGGGATGAGGGAGCAGGGAGAGGGCTCCAGATGCGACCTAATTGTGGCTCCACGGCCAGGGCGAACGGTGCTGAAGTGGGGCTTCCCTGGGAATGAGGGATGCTGCCCCCAGGCAGACTGTGCTGCTTTCCCAGGGGTTGGAATGGGTCTCCAGCAGTGGCTTCGGGGGAGGCTTCAGGGCACAGAGCCCGTGGTTGGCCTGGGCTCAGTGTTGGTCCCACTTAAGGCGCTCTGTCCTTGCTGCTGCCCCTTTAGCGGGGCTGATCCCCCCAGATGCCACCCTGTACTTCGACGTCGTCATGCTGGACATCTGGAACAAGAACGACAAGCTGCAGATCACCACCCTGTCCAGGCCCGAGCGCTGCAACCGCACGGTGGAGAACTCGGACTTCGTGCGGTACCACTACAACGGCACGCTGCTGGACGGGACCCCCTTCGACTCCAGGTATGGGCACTGGGGTGCACCCTGGCCTCAGGGCACAGGCCTGTGGGGCTGGCATGCACCCTCTGCCCTGACACAGGGCCACCAGGCTGAACACACAGTTGGAGCAGCCTCACCCTGTACTCCCTTCCCACTCCCCAGCGGGGCTGGTGCAGCTCCATGACCCCACAAATCAGCCTCTGGCTCAGCACTGCTCCAGCTGGGGCTGCTGGTGTGGCCCCAGAGCCATCCCCACCCTCATTTCTCTGCCACCAGCTACAGCAAGGGCAGCACCTATGACACCTATGTGGGCACTGGGTGGCTGATCAAGGGCATGGACCAGGGGCTGCTGGGCATGTGCGCTGGGGAGAAGAGAAGCATCATCATCCCCCCATTCCTGGCCTATGGGGAGAAGGGCTACGGTGAGCCAGGCACCACCCCATTGTGCCAGCCCCTTCCCTCCCAGCTCTGGCCAGAGCCCCCTGGTGTAGAAGGACCCTCCTCCAGGCTGACCCGTGTCCTCTCTCAGGGACCGTGATTCCACCGCAGGCATCGCTGGTGTTCAGCGTGCTGCTGGTGGATTTCCACAATCCCAAGGATGGTGTCTTTCTGGAGCACCTGGAGGTGCCGGAGTCCTGCAAGCGCCGGGCTGTGACCGGGGACTTTGTCCGCTACCACTACAATGGGACACTCATGGATGGGACACTCTTCGATTCCAGGTGCGGGAGGAAGTGGCCGCACTGGGAGAGCCCCTGATGTCCTCTCCTGCCCCACAGCTGCAAGGAAAGGCTGGAGAGGAGACAATGGGCATGAAATAGGCTAAAAAGACAGTATCTGTTTGTAACATCTCTTGGAGCAAGGTTTGGTTCCTGGGGGAGCAGGAGAGGCTGGGAGAAGGGGTGTGGGTTAGGGGTGTAGGGGCTGGCGGGATTGATGGTGCTGGGGGTTCTCTTGCTGCAGTTATTCTCGCAATCAGACCTACAACACCTACATTGGGAAGGGCTACATCATCCCTGGCATGGATCAGGGGCTGCAAGGGGTCTGCGTGGGAGAGCACCGCCGAGTGGTCATCCCCCCACACCTGGCTTACGGGGAGAACGGCGCAGGTAAATCTGCAGAGGGCTCTGAGGGCTGGGCACACCAAGGGCTGTGGGAAGAAGCAGGGAAAGGCTTCACCGCAGCTTTCTTCATCCTCCTCTTCCAGGAGATAAAATTCCCGGCTCAGCCGTGCTCATCTTTGACGTCCACGTCATCGACTTCCACAACCCTGCGGACCCGGTGGAGATCGAGACCGTGTTCCGGCCCGAGGGTTGCAACGTCACCACCCGCAACCGGGACTTTGTCCGCTACCACTACAACTGCTCCTTGCTGGATGGCACCCGGCTCTTCTCCTCGTGCGTGCCCCGAGCATTCCCGTCCTTCCTGGGGCCAGACCCCAGCTGGCACTGAGCTGTGGGTGGGCAGGCTGGGGACCATCCTCTCTGCAACAGGCAGTGCTGGAGCATCGGCTGCAGGGCAGCGGGATGCGGCAGCAGGGAGAAGGATTCAGGGGACGCAGTGGGATGGACGTGGCTGTGGCAGGGAGGGTGTGGAAATTTCACGGCGTACCAGGATGGAGGATGTGGGATTCGGGGCCGTGGTGGGATGGAAGGGTTGGGATTTCAGGGCTGCCCACTAGATCCGAGGGACTTGTCTCACCTGCACCGTTTGCTCTGTGCCTCCTGCAGCCACGACTATGAGAAGCCCCAGGAGGTAACTCTGGGGGCCAACAAGGTGATCGAGGGGCTGAACAGTGGCCTCCTGGACATGTGTGCAGGGGAGAGGCGGGTGCTCATCGTCCCCCCGCACCTGGGCCACGGGGAGAGCGGAGGTAAGGGAGAAACAACCGACATGTGCAATGCAAACTGGGTGGTTCAGCCTTGCTGGGCCCCTGCTGGGCTCCATCACCCCTCGCCCTGCCAGGGCCGTGGGGCTCAGGACTTTGCCTTGCTCACCGTGGTGCTGGGGCTTTGCTGTGTTTCCAGCACGGGGGGTGCCTGGCAGCGCCGTGCTCCGCTTCGAGGTGGAGCTGATCTCCATGGAGGAGGGCGTTCCTGAGGGCTACCTCTTCATCTGGCACGGGGAGCCACCGGCCAGCCTGTACGAGCAGATGGACCTCAACAAGGATGGGGGGATCCCTGCTGAAGAGGTGAGTGGGTCCCAAATGGTGGGGAGCAGGAGGAAATGGGGGCACTTGAAGGGCGCTGCTGCCCTTGCCCCTGGGCACTGCCCCCGCAGAGCTGTGCAGGAAGAACACCCCAGCCACAGCATTGCTGCTGGGCGCTGGCAGTGTCCCCAAAGGCAGCCTCTGCTTCCGTCCCTACCTGTCCTTGTCATGGGCCGTGGTCTCCCTGCCCTGCCTGGTGCTGGCTGCGCGAAGCCAAGCAGCTTCCCTCTCTTCCCTCTTCAGTTCTCCACCTTCATCAAGACCCAGGTGGCAGAGGGGAAAGGCCGCCTCATGCCCAGCTCCGACCCGGAGAAAGTCATTGCTGACATGTTCCAGAACCAGGACCGCAACCAGGACGGGAAAATCACACCCGACGAGCTGAAGCTCAAGTCGGATGAGGACCAGGAGAAGATCCATGAGGAGCTCTGAGGAGCAGTCCCCGGTGTTCCTGGAGACAGGACTCATCCTGGCCATGTCATGGCCTGGGAATCTGCCCCTGCCCCTCCCCAGTCCTGCAGGGGCCGGGTTTTGATTTTCACCTTTTATTAACTGAGGGTATTTTGATGCCTTCTCCTGAGCAGGAAAACTCAGCCCTCAGCTAATAAACCCAGACAAGATGTCCCCTCCCTCAGCCCCTTCATCCTCCATCAGTGACTGCAGGTCTAGCTCCAGCCCCCTCACCTGTCTGTGCTGCCTCAGGGGCCAGGCAGGATGTAGGGGGGGGTTCCTCCTCACCTCCACCACAGCATTTTGTAGTTTAGGGTTGGGGATTGGGTTTTTTTAATATAAACACTTAAAATTCTTGAGAGAGAAGAAAGAGAAGCCTTTTGTCCCAGTCCCTGCTCTGCCATCCTCCCCAGGACAAGAGGCTGAAGGGGGCTCAGGTTCCCAGGGTGAAACCCCAATACTCTGCAAGCATCTGCTGTTCCAAAAGTCTGGGACCCCTGGAACTGTGGGACCTGGCAAACCCCTCATCAGCTGGGAGAAGGGAAACAGATCCTCACCCTCATCCCCCAGCCCTCAGGGAGCAGCACTGTCGCCCTTCACACCCTCCCCACCTCCCAGCCCCCAGTGATTGAGACAAACCAGACCCATTTATTTCAATGCCTAAGTGCAGGTCACAGCCTTGGAGCGCTCAGGTCCTGCTGGGACCAGCACAGCTCTGGCATCTGCCAGCTCCCAAAGCCTCTGCAGTGTGTCCTTGACAGAGAAAGAAGAAATGCAGGAGCACAGCAGTGCAGAGCAAACCCCTCAAACGAGGACTCTGCCTTGCACCAAATAAACAATTCCTCCAGGTTTCCAAGGAGTTTGACTGTGTTTGGTTATTTTGCCATGAAACCTTCCCATGTGTTGGGGTGCCCAGGGGGATTCCAGGTTCCAGCATCCACTGGGTCTGGCAGGAGAAACCAAAATTCCTGCCTGGGGTCCTCCACCAAAGCAAACAGAGCTTCAGCTCCAGCACCCAGTGAGGGCTGGGGGGCTCTGGTGGGATGGGGAGCTGGGGAGCAGAGGCAGCTGCCAGCCCAGGGAAGAGATCAGCTCCAGCCCCTCAGTGCTGTGTGCAAACCACCTGTGACCCAGCTTTAGCCAACTATGTTTTTATTCCAAAACAGGGAACAAATCTGCTCTTCCCAAAGTCCCACATAAACAGGTTATACAGCAATAAAATGGTCTTTTCCTACTGCTGCTCTGAGAGCCCAGAAGCAGCCCAGAAATTTAGTACACAAACATGGTCAAGTAGAACATTACTTAAAATTCAAAATTCTGCCGTTGGCCCCTCCTCCCCCATCCCCACCCCTCTGATCCCTGGCAGACAAACTTACTCCTGGCTTTGGGCAGCAGCAGCAGCCGAGCTCCAGGGCCTTCAGGGACGGCTGGAAAAAGCTCTTTTTCCACAGTAAGAGCTGTACTGGTGCAAGAGGGACGGGGCAGCTGAGACACAAGGCCAGAGAGCTGCTGGTTTACACAGGGAATGAGGGACTGGGTGATGTAGTGGCCAGCAGGACCACACCAGCCCAGCAACTCCACTGGCACCAGTCAGCCCAGGAGCTTTGAAACCCAAAGGAAACAGGGTGGGAAAGAGAGAGACTGTCCTCAGCCCACAGTCAACTATCTCCACTCCACCCTCAGCTGCTGAAGCAAGTGCAGAACATCTCTGTCTGGAACATGGAATGTTTGTCGTGGCCTCAGGAGGTGGCGGGGTGAATTCCCAGTGGGATGAAGTCCGAGCAGGACAGAGTCAGTCTGGGTGGGAAACTGCAGAGCCAGGCAGAGCTGGGGTAAAGGGGAAGGAGAAGCTTCCTCCATCTCACACTCTCCTGCTGCAGGGCTGGCTGAGGGCATCAGTGAGGGCAGGATGGAGCCCAGCCAGTACCAGCAGATGCCCTCCAGTGCCTGCTGCCCAGTGCCCGCTGTGTGGCCGGAGCTGGGACACCGTGTGCCCAGCTCACGTCTCAGTCAGGATGTAGCGCAGAATCCCGTTCACCACGTCCAGCGTCTCGTCTCTCTCCAGCACAATGTCATAGGAGTCCAGGTACTTCCCCCTCCGCTCTTCCACCTGCCAGGACCAGGAACAACCGACAGCTGAGGGTGAGGATGTTCCACTCACAGCCCTCACTACCGACAAGGGGGTCAGTAACTACCCAGACCATTTCCTAGACACAGAGGGAGCCCAGCAGACACCCCCAGGTCCCTCTGCACACCCCACAGGAGCTCGTACAAATCACTGGGGCAGCCCCCTGCCCCTCCCTGCTGGCCTGACACCTGAGGAAGGCTGCTAGGGAAGCACTAAACCGCTCCTCTCACCCACCTTGTCATTGAGAAAGCCGATTTTGAGGATGTTCTCCACGCTGGGAACGCCGTCTGCCATCGTCAGGTCACCCATGGAGTCCCCCAGCAGGATGATGCTCGTCCTTGTGCTCAGCTGCTGGAAGTACCCTGTGCCCTGCAGCACGGTGTTGTTCTTGTTGTAGGTGTGGATGAGGGGTCCCCTGAAGTGCGTGAGGACTCCCTGAGCGCATGGGGCACACAAGCAGACAGCTCTTAACCCGACGGTGTCACTGCTAACCAGCCCCAGCCCACACCACTCCCCTCACACACCCACCACACAGATGCAAGGCAAGAACTCACATCATCATCGAAGTCCATGTAGTTGGACACCACATTGACATTGGAGTAGAAGACATTGGCCTGACGGATAATCTCTTCCAGGATATCACCAATGCCAGCGGAGAAGATGAACAGGGGGACGTTGTTCTTATGCAGCTGATCAAAGAACTCCTTGAAGCCATCCCTAGAGCAGCAGTGTCCATGACACAGGGCTGTGTTACCACACAGCTCCTGGCGTGGTGCCTGGTGCCCTGTGCTGGCAGCACGCTCAGCCCAGCTCCAGTTCCTGCCCTCCACTTCCCAAACAAACACACGTGAGCTCTGCAAACAGCTCTCTGTGGCACCAGCGCTCCTGTGGCTTTCCCTGTGCAGAACCCCAGAGCTGTGGGTGCAGCAGCTGGGCAGGCACTCGTGGGGACACTCCAGCCTTTTTCCTGGCATCTCCTGAGCACATCAGCTGCTCGGCAGGGGCACAGGGCACAGCCTGTCTGCACACACCCACACGAGTGGGCGCTGCCAGGAACCACGTGGGAAACATGCAACAGGTCAGACTGGCTGCGAGGATGATCAGAACAACCTGTGACAGTCTGCCAGGACACAATTCCATGCAGAAGTGGAACTTGGGCTCACGAAAAGCCATCTCCTCCCTGAGCCTGGCAGCAATCTGGCAGAGCCCAGTTCTCCAAGCCAGCCTTAGGGCCACAGCTGCCATGTCAGCTTTAGCAGCAAGTTCTAGCACAACATTTTTGTGCTGTGGGTGAAATCTGCTGCTGAGCCAAGGGCCTGCATAAGGCTTGGGAGCTCCAGTGCAAAGAACACAGCTCTGCTGCAAGCAGGGAGCTGCGTGCTGCCCCTGCATCCTGCCCTGCAAATGGGGAGCTGTGCCCAGCACCAGCCCCTCAGCTGCTCCTTGCCGAGGCCCAGGAGAGGGGCAGCGGTTTCAGAGCAGGAAGGGAGCAGCCTGCAGCAGGGGAGCGAGCTCAGGCTCATGTTCTCACTTCATGAGAACTCAGCCCCAGGGAGCAAGCAAGGGAGGCTGGCACTGGTCACGCTGCAGTGTGGTGACACCACAGAGACCTGGCTACATGGGCAGGAGAGAAGGGCTGTGAGCAGCCAAGCTGTACCTCAGCATCACATCCCCGTGCCCAAACCTCAACACCACACCCCGTGCTCTTACCTGAGCATCGCTTCTGACTCCCTGACGATCTGGGCTATGTCACCTTTGTGGATCTTCTGCTGCACCAGCAGCTCATGGGCCTTGGTCCACCTGTATTTGACATGGGAAAGGCAGCAGTGACAGAGCTCGAGGCAGGGGCTCTTGGCAGTCAGAAACAACAATTAAACCTTGTGGGATCGCTGCCAAGTCCAGGCATGATTCAAGCCTCAGGTCCTGTGGTCCTTAGGGACAAGAGGTCGTCAGGACAAGGTCGAGATGACCACAAACAGCACTCACCACTCCACCATGAGGGGACGCTTCTCTTCCAGAGTCCGGTTGGGATCTATTTCAATGGGATAGTAATAGTGGAGCAGGTCCTTCAGCTGGAGTGTCACCCAGAGGGAAAAAGAACGAAGTGAACATCAGGTCTGAAGAGACTAAACAAAACTAGCATTTCTGAAGTTCTCCAAAGCTCTTCCTAAACACAACCAAAATGTTGTCACTGAGCAGCTTCCCTCTGAACATCCCTGGAACTCCCAGCAGCCTGGCTGGCCCCTACCTTGCTCCAAATGCTGCAGGTACAGACAGCCCTCCCCTTCCTCCTCTCATCAAACTGAAACACCCACAGCTGCACATGCAAATTCGAGTTCCCTTTTCAACTTCTCCTTTGTCACTGCTGGCTGAAATGCAGCCTGGACCCTTTCTCACTCCATCCTGGCAGCCACCACAGCTGGGAGAGCTGCCAGAGCGACCAGAGCGACCTCCCAGTGACGGGTGACAGGTACAAGTCACCAAGCGGTGCCCTACACACAGCACCCACCTTCCTCTTGCCATCCTCGCTGATAACACGGCTGGTATCAAGGATATCTGCAAGGAAAATAAAACACCAATGATGCAGCACAGAATCATAAATGGGCTTTCTACAGCAACTCCCCTGCATCTCAGTGCTGGCGCTTCCCAACACAAGCCGTGGTGACAGCGTGAGCCGAGCACAGGCTCACTGTGGGGTCCCAGTGCAGTGGCTCCCACTCTGAGCCCGCAGCAAGCTCTGACTGCAGGGCCTGGCTTGGCCAGACAGCAGCCTCGGTGCCCATGGGCAGTGGGATGAAGACAGGCAGCTCAGGAGCTGGCTCCTGCAGCAGGCACTGAGGCCCAGACCTGCATTGGGGAGGACAGGATGGAGCGGCCAGGCTTGGCAGAGGAGGGCACAGGGGATGACAGGAACCACATCAAATACAAACACAGAAACCAAACAGAACTAGCGACAGTAAAAACTACGGCTTCCACTCACTGTGAGATGTGGGGCAGCGCCTGCCATTGCAACCAAACCTGCTCAGAGTCATGTCGAAGTCAGAAATGACCTGGAAGAGGGGAGAAAACCAAATCCGTGCGTCACCCAGTGCATTCTGCACTGGCCAGCGTGAGCCCAAGGCGCTGCCACCTGTGAGAACGTGCACCCAGCACCACTGGTCTCCAGTGGGCACAGGCTGGCAGCGACGACGTGGCCACTCCTACCAGCCCCGAGGCAGGTGAACGTCCTCACCCTCCCATCCCGGAGCTCTTATCGCCACCGAATGGCTTCGTCCTGCCTGGGCGGAGCAGGGGTTTGGGGTCTGGCGCACAGCGAAAGCTTCATAAACTGGGAGCCAAAAGGCTCCTCCGGGGGAGCCACCAGCCCCGTACTCCCTGTCCTCTGGGGCTTCTCCCTCTCCAGCTGCACCCCTCGCCCCAGGCGCTTCCTCGCTGGGATGGGAAAAGCCGCGCCGCGGCCGCGGGACGAGGAAGGGGAGCTGAGAAAAGGACAGAGCACGGTACCTGCAGTTTGGCCACCCCCTGCTCCCGGAGAGCCTGGATGATCCCCCGCACACGCTCGGGCTGCCGGATCCGGACCGTGGCTTTCTCCAGCTCGGGCACCTGCAGGCAGAGACCCCGCTCGGTGCCGGCCCGGTCCCTCCCAAGCTCCGGGGGGACCGAGACCCTCCAGGCCCCTCTGTCCCTCCGTCCTGGCCGCGCTCCCGGCCCGCAGCCCCGCTCACCATCTCGGCCGCTCGCTCCGCTCGATCCGCGCCGCGCAGCCGCGGGCCGGGGGCGGAGCGGGGGCGGCACCGGAACGCGGCCGCGGCCTCGGCCTCGGGACTCCGGGCCGTGCTCAGGGCTCCGGGCGGGGCTCAGGGACTCCGGGCCGTGCTCGGGGCTCCGGGCGGGGCTTGGGTGTCTGGGCCGTGCTCGGGTGTCCGGGCCGTGCTCGAGGAGCGTTCGGTGGTTGCTGGAGCCGGAGAATCCTCCCCGCGCTCGGCCCCTCGCCCGCAGCAGCTCCGACCGGCGGCTGCGTTTCCCTCGCGATGAGCAGGGACGGCGAAAGATATATTAAAAAAAAAAAAAAGTCACCGACTTCCACTCCGCAGTCCCGGAACACTGAGAACATTGGGTCAGGGAACACTGGAGAAGCCCTAAAAGGTCAATCCCGCAGCATTGCCCAAGGCCACCACTAACCGATGTCCCTAAGTGCCACGTTCACAAGACACCTCCAGGGACGAGGAGTCACCACTACTGCCCTCGGCAGCCTGTGCCAGGCCAGCCCATGGGAAAAAAAAAATTCCCAGCATTTCCAATATACAACTTAAACCTTCCCTGGCACGACTCCAGTGACAAAGCAGCAGGGACAGTGCGTGTGACAGCACTTACATGAGCTGGACTGTAGCTCAGCTTCCTCCTGGGCCAGGTGGTACAAGACCCTTCAGCAGTGGTTCCTGCCCACATCTGGGGGCTGTTACACCCCAGTGAAATATTGCTGAAGGATTGCCAAGGGATCGATCACGTGGCTGGTTTTGTTCCAAGCAACCATCAACACGGTGCAGGTCTGGGACCCAGCATAACCCAGGCTGTGGGGAAGCAAAGGCTGGGGGCAACCGCAGAATGCCGTGATGTCATTATGGGGCACAAGCCAGAACCAGCAAGGGGGTTCAGTGCTGGATGTTTGAGGGCAACACCAGAGTGCTCCACACTCCCCAGCAAGATCCACTGCCTCTGGCTCCAACGTGGGGGATAACTTGGCACCTACCAAATATTCATCCTCCAACATGGAGAGGAAGATGAGCGATAAGAGTTGCAGCATCTCCAATGAACTGCGCCTAGAAGGGAGATTCTGTGATGTGATCATCAGTGTGGATGGGGTGGAATTCAAGGCTCACAAGCTCATCCTCTCTTGCTGCAGTAACTACTTCAGGTCAGGAGTTGAAACACAGGGGGATGGGGACAAATGGTATTCCCTGATCGAGGTCACCCTGCCTCAGCACTTCTCCGGGACTTCCACCTGCACTGAACCTCTCGTCAAGCGATTTCCCATACTCCTCACACCTCCCTGAACACCAGGATTAATCCACGTATCCGTGGCTCTTGGCAGTGGTGCCAGAGGAGCCCCGGACACAGTGCAGGGCTGGAGCCTGGCCAGCCTGGCCCAGCTGCCACAGGGCAGCCTTGCCTTCCCCACACCCTGTGACTCTGGGGTTCAGGACCAAGTGTTGGTGCTGCACCCGGGTTGAGGCAACCCCACCCCAGTATCAATTTGGGCTGGGGGATGAGTGGGTTGAGAGCAGCCCTGGGGAGAAGGACTTGGGGTGCTGGTGGGTGAGAGGCTGAACATGCCCTGGTTGCCTCCCAGAAACCCCCCACTGTTCTGGGCCCATCCCCACCGTGTGGGCAGCAGGCAATGGGGGGATTCTGCCCCTCTGCTCCTCTCAGGTGAAACCCTCTGCCCGGCTGCGTCCAGCTCTGGTATGCTCCAGAGGCTGTGTCTCCTTTTTCAAACAACCAGCAATTACATCGTTAATCATTAAACCATGGGGTCTGCCAGGATGGCTCCTACCAGTGCCAAAACTGGTGCCCTGGAGGCAGGGGGAGCACAGGGGATCCAGAGGCAGGGTTTAACGCAGCAACACCATGTTTTTCAGGACTCTGTTTACCAACTGGGACAGCACAGACAAGATGGTCTATCATATCCCTGGCATTTCAGCTGAAATGTTGCATCTCATCATCAATTACGCCTACACCGGGACAGTGCCGATCACAGAGGACAACGTTGAGAGCTTGCTGACTGCAGCAGATCAGTTTAATGTCATGGGCATTGTCAGCCTGTGCTGCGAGTTCCTCAGTTCCAGGCTGTGCTTTGAGAATTGCATTGGCATTTGCAGACTCACTGACTATTACTACTGCCCCGACCTGCGCGCAGCTGCCTGCGTGTACATCCTGCATCACTTCGAGGAGGTGTCCCGAGTGTCCGAGGAGTTCCTAGACCTCTCTGCCGAGGAGCTGGCACACATCATTGAGAAGGACGAGCTTAACGTGCGGCGAGAAGAAGCCGTGTTTGAGGCTGTGGTGAGGTGGATCGCTCATGACCCGCAGAACAGGAGGCAGCACATCGCCTGCTTGCTCAGCAAGGTGGGTGCAGCGCTGCTTTGGAGCTGTCCCCAAAGGCTACCGAGGGGAAAACCATCACTATTAGTACTCCAACCTCCTCCTTGCATGTTTCAGGTGCGACTGGCACTCCTACAATCCGACTACTTCATGAACAACATCAAAGCTCACGAGTACGTGAGAGACAATGCCAGCTGCAAAGATATCATCATCAGTGCCCTGTCCGAAATCTACGACCTGAACTCCTCTGGCCAGAGTTCCTCAGTCAATGCCAACCTACTCACCCGGCCGCGCCTGCCCTACGCCATCCTCTTCGCCATCGGGGGCTGGAGCGGCGGCGGCGCCACCAGCGCCATCGAGACCTACGACGGCCGCACCGACAAGTGGCTGAACATCCCCCGGGAGCAAGGGAGCCCCGTTGCCTATCATGGCTCGGCTTATTTGAAAGGCCACGTCTACGTTATCGGTGGATTCGATGGCACAGATTATTTCAACGTCGTCAAGCGGTTCGATCCGCTCCAGAAGACGTGGCAGCAGGTAGCACCCATGCACTCCCGGCGCTGCTACGTCAGTGTCACCGTTGTGCATAACTCCATCTATGCCATGGGAGGGTTTGATGGGTACATGCGGCTCAACACAGCCGAGTGCTATGACCCAGACACCAACCAGTGGACCCTCATCACTCCCATGCACGAGCAGAGGAGCGACGCCAGTGCAACCACGCTGAATGGAAAGGTAAACTAACCCCAGCTAAGAGCAGCCGGGGTTGCTGCAGGAAGAAAGTTCACATAAACCCTCACTAAATTCCTAACACTTGAATTCGTAACAATGCATTAAGTCCTGGAGCTACAGGTATAAAGCAGCCTGCCTGGTGTGGCAGAGATGCAACCAGAAGTACAAAAACTCTGCCAGAGCTGCTGTCCACCTGGTGCCCAACAGCTCTTTTCCTGGCCATAGGTGCAATACCAGGCCTGCTTCATGCAGCTTGGAAAATCAGGAGTCAAAATCTTGCTGGCATCGACTCTTTGCACTGCTGCTACTTCAAACCCAGGATGCCAAGACCATCCCCATTCTAAAACAAAATACCTCAAAAATCCTGCTACACCATTCGTTTTCTCTTCAACATGTTTCCTCACCAAGGGTCTAACCCCCCCATTCACAGTTTCCCACCTCTCCTGTCCCCAGGTTTACATCTGCGGTGGGTTTGATGGCGATCAGTGCCTCAGCTCAGCTGAAGTGTTCAACCCTACCACAAACCAGTGGTCCCTGATTGCCCCAATGAGCAGCAGGAGAAGCGGAGTTGGGGTGATGGCTTACGGGAACCAAGTGTACGCGGTAAGGGCCAACAGCACCCAACACTGCAGTCCTTTGGGTGGCTGCAGTTCCCAGACCCCCAGGGTGTTTACATGAGGTTTAGGGAAGTCAGAGCCAGAACGGCTGACACATTTCCTGAGAACGTTATTACCCATCACATGCTTTTGAGTATGAAAATGGTGTTTGGCAATGTTTAAGCAGCTGCAGCAAGGAACATAATTTCTGCCGCTGCCAACAGCATCAGCAGCCCAGAGTGGAGGCTTGGGTCTGTTCTTCCATTGCTTATCCTCTCCATGGACTGCATCCAGCCTCTGGAGACCTGTCAAAACTGACAGTTGCATAAAGTGCTTTGGTAAGCTCCTCAGAGAGCATGGAACAATATAGCAAGAGCCATGTTCAGAGACCTCGTGTTCTCTGCCATGCTCAGACTGCAGCCAGGGAGGCAGGAGCAGTTCCCATCTCACTGTGCACGCCAGGATCTGGCTGAGGAAAAGCCCCTCTCAAGCTCTGTCCCTTTGGCCTTCACAGGTTGGAGGCTTTGATGGGAACAGCCGGCTCCAGAGCGTGGAAGCGTACAACCCTATCACCAACACCTGGCACGCCGTGCCCTCCATGCTAAACCCACGCAGCAACTTCGGCATTGAGGTGATGGACGGCCTGTTGTTCGTGGTCGGGGGCTTCAATGGGTTCAGCACCATCATTGCCACTGAGTGCTACGAGGAGGACACCAACGAGTGGTACAACGCCCAAAGCATGGGCATCCCCCGCAGCGCCGTCAGCTGCTGCGTGGTGCCAGGGCTCTCCAATGTCATGGAATACATCGCCAGGCAACACGACCACCACAGCTCCTCCACGGACATCTTGTTCACCAGGTCAGCTCAGAGCTCACTGTTGTAAATAGCCCTTAGCTAGGAGTGTTGTGATCAGCCATCGCTGGATGCTTGTGTAAATAGATCTGCGTATCTAATAAAGTCTTCTGAGCATCCCATCATTGGATGCCTGTGGAAATAGTTCTCTTCAGGTAATAAAGTCCCCATGGCAGCAGGGGAGTATGTTCTCTTGTTCTAAAATAGAAACAATTGTGACAGGCCAAAAGGATCATCAGGATTTCAAATTTTCACTCAACAGCACTACCCAATGTGAGTATCAGCCACATCCTACATATCAGCTTAAAAAATCAAAAGCACAACAGAATGCTAGAGAAATAAAAGGTTTATTTTCATTAATTCACCTCTTACAATAACTTTAGTACAGTGTACTTAAGATTAAGAACAGGACAGCAGGATCTGTTTCAAAGAGCCTATGACATACTACTTTACCTCACAGGTAAGGACAGGAGTGCTGCTCCCCAGGAAACTGCTGTCCCTCTGTTAATATGCCAGGAGAGCAGAGCTGCTGCAACCCACAGTGACATGGACCCTCAAGATGAATTTGACTATTAATGGTCATCAAACAGCTCGTTAGTTCCACACTCTACATTCATATTAGTAACAGGGTTAGATCCTCAAGAGCACCTGTTTTATCAGAATCCACCCAGGACTGTCAAACAGGAGATGGCCTGTGCCCCAACCTAAGGTGGACAGAGCTGAAAATAAATCCAAGCCACAAACCATTTCTTTACACATCCAATTTCAAAGCCCATTGGATGTTACAACACCCTGTTACAAGGCTGTATTAAGAACATTAAAAGTTCTAATTCCTTGGGACTCGGTTTATTTTCAGCCACCACGGTATTCCACAACACCCAAAATGAGCCAAGAGTTTGGAATTTAATATTTACTGTAATGGAGAAAAATGCCATTGTAACAGTCAAGCAGAATGCTGGGTACAGTTGTTCACAGCACATGTAACACTGGGCTGTTTGCTTCATCTCTGGAATGGTCTCCCACTATGAGCAACGGAGTCATTAAAAACACAAACAAGCCCTGGCTACTACTGGAGTATCCAGGTAGTTATAAAATATTATGTACACATACGGCCCCTGGGAGTTACTAAAGTGATGGCCAGCACCTGGCAGGTGCCACTGGTACTTTGAGCAGAAAGCCCAGATGTGAAATGGGTGTTTGTGTGTTTGGTGGCAGGAATCAGGACAGGTGTTGAGGTGTGATTGTCCTAAGGAGAAGCGAAACTCCCCACAATGTCCTTTTCCCTCAGTGAGTCCAGCAGCCTTCTCACCCTTACTGAACACACACTGGGACCCTGCTGAGAGCTGACCAGCCTCTAGAAACACATGGGAAGAATTCCCAGGCTTTTTTTTATGGGATCATTTGATAAACACCCAGCAAACACCTGGTGGTCAGGGGCATGTGGAACTGTCATGGATTCACGGGCTAAACTGCAGCCAGAGCCACGAATGCAATTCTTCCAACACCTCATGTGATGCAATGGATCGCTCAACCTATCAGTCACAAACCACATCGGTGCCACTGATCCCCTGGGATTCAAGGCTAAAAAAGCCCAACCGCTTCAAGCTATCCAAGAACTGGCAGAGCAAACATTAAGAGCAGCCAGTGCTGCTGCCAGGCCCCCCCACCCCGGAGCACACGGAGGGACAGCAGGGCACACACAGCATGCGGCTGGCACACACGGGTTACCTGTCCAGGGCTCACACTGCCTCCGAGTGGAGTGCTTTTAGAAAACGCCACAGCTTGTCCGTCAGCCCAAAGTCCTCCTGGGAAGTGCAATATCAATTTTGCTTAGAAAAAGCAAGACTGCAAGGTTTGTTCTCGCCTCTATTGCACAGTGCCATGCATTAAATATTCGGCTCCTATTCCAACTGGAAGAACCATCTTGGTGTTTCTCCCTACAAATTGTATTTGATGACAGAGTACAAGAGAGCTTGGAGAGAGCTGTGGTGGTGACCTACCACTCTCCAACTGCCTGTCAAATCCCTCCAGCTGGTTTAGTGGTGTGGAGGACATGAACTCCTCTCCGTTGCTTTGGTGCAAAGTCTGGGAAAGTGTCTTAAAATCAGCTCCCACAAATTGCTGTTACATCGATGGATTCAGCACTAGAGGCATTTGCACACTTTATCACAAACTTTATCACACAGGAACAGCAATTCTGCACCCTACTCCAGCCAGACTGCAAGAGTCTATGAGCCAGACTCCATGGATCAACCCCCAGCTTACGAGCCTGCAGCAGCTGTTTGGGAACAGTCACCTGCAAACATCACCTTAAACTCACCTATTTCCTCTTGCATGAAGCCAGTAGCATAGACTTCACCTGCCCCAACAACCAAACAGGCAAAGAAAATACAACATGGTTACCACAGAGGAGTAAACTGAGACAAACTCTTCAGAATTTCAAGTTTGGTAGTTCTTTTAACTAAGGCTGGAGACTCTCCCACAAACAGACAAGTTGTTGAAATCAAAGTAGCCCACGAACCACAAAGTGGAGCAGTAAGGGACATACAGATCAGAGAAACCTTTACACACTAAGCGGTGGAAAGACTTACCCCAAGTTTCAGATATGATCTGGGCTGCCTGTTGAACTGGAAAAGGAGAATGAGCAGCTCAGGCATCAAAACAATTAAGACCAAAACAAACCCCAAACTGGTTAAAAGTTCTTTGCAACCAAGTCACCCACATCAAAACCACCAGCAAATCATCAATGAACCAAGAACACTAACACATTTTCCAGAAAGGTTTGTCTACACAAGTTTTGTAATACCCAGGTTACTCCTCCCATTCCCTTCCCTAAGATCCTGAGTTAGACTGCATGGAAAAACCTGGAACATTCAAAAGAAGGGAAGGATGGGGAGAAAAGGAGGTAGGAAGTACACACTGAAACTCTCGGTAAATGAAAGGGTCCTGGAGCTTCTTGGACTGGGGAGGAGGAGCGCTCAGTGGGACAGATAACTGAGAGGCAGGGATGCTCCAAAGGGACTATCCCACGTTCTGTTCCCTGGGAGTGCAGCAGGAAACAATCCAGAGCCAACCAGGGCACTTGCATGAACAGCCACCTCAAAATGCCAAAAGGTGTTTAAATGAGCTCAAATCTCCCCAACACAGCAAGTGAGGAAATCGAGATACTTGGGAGAGTCTGAAAGCCCGCTGTCCCTGCTGCAGGAGCACATGTGCCAGCTTGGTACAGAGCTTGGCACAGCTGCTGGGAGACCCTTGGGACAGCACAGGAGGACAAAGGCTTCTGATTGTCAGAGACAGGCTGGGAACAGCAGGCTCTTCCATCACTTTTCACTAGAATTAAAACGTGCAACATTTGAGAAAAGACCTACGAGTAGCTCAGGTTTCACTATATTCCCATGAAATAATCCCACTCTCAGTGCTCCACTCTGACAGAACTGAACAGCCAGGGTGGGTGGGTGGGTGGCTCATCGATGGTTGTCACTCCTTCGCTCAAGCTGTTGACCCAAGTTCCTAAGTTTGAGTCAGAGACAGACTCAAACCTACAAATACACCTAAAAAAAATCCACCGCCTCAAGCTCTCTTTTAGCAAGTGTCTTTGTGTCCAACCAATCATCCACTTATAAACAAACTCTGCAGCCTCCCTACAACACACAAATACAAAATATTGAATACACATAGAAACATCCTGAAGTAATTTCATAAAGGAAGATTGTGCTTTTGCTTCACACAGAACTATTGCACTTGCCTCCAGCTTGGGAAAGCCAAGTACACCAACAGCAATCCTGTGAAGTTTAGTCACTGAGGAGAGAATCAAAGGAATGTCAAGAGATAAGTGCAAATGAAACAGGTGCTTTCAAGCACACATAAATGTAACCACTAAATTATTAAGAGAGAGATCTTTGATTTTCCAAGTAGAACTGTTAGAGACTAACTCTACAGAAACCCTTCAAACCAAAGATCTGAGGAGAGAAGTAACAGGCTTAATGCTCCCGGAGACACTTCACAGTCTGATACAGGCTACAGCTTTTCCCTGCGGATCATTAAGGAATACTGTTGGATTCAAGGAGTGTCTCAATTCCCACCCACCCTCAACTTCTGAGCTTCTGAATTTTCAGCACACCACAGATGCTGGTTTTATGCATCAAATCCAATCCACACCCTCATGTCTTATAAAGACACATCAAGCTTAACGAACGGGTTTATTTCCTAGGCTCATCAGGAGTGACACTGCAGACACTAGCACTCGATCTGGGAGCGTGGCATCCTCCGTAAGCTCAGGGAGTATCGATGTATCTCCTGCATCTGCCTTTCCTGCATTTGCCTTATTCTATCTTTTTGCCACATGAGATTTTGTGGCATGGGGTACCTCTGTGTTCCCTGCAGGCACCTGAAGGGGATTCTCACGTGGCAGGCAGTGGCTCTGCAGCGGGGCTGTGGCATTGGGGGCAGGAGCATCCAGCGCCTCCGCTCGGCGCAGTAGCGATAGGCCTCCTTCCTGTACTGCTTGTCAATGTCATCGCTGTTCTTCCAGCCCCCTATGATAAACACATCATCTTTGTAGTAACAAATAGCCGCCCCTTCGATGCTCAGGACCTCGGGGGGCAAGGATTCCAGGATTTCATCCGAGGCCCTGCTGGAGATCTTTCCCTTGGCCTCCTCATTGTCTATGGGGTAACTCTTGGGGCAGCACGATGCCGTGTGGTAGAAGTTGGTGTTGGCAACAGACATCTGGAAAGAGCAGTAGTTGTCGATGAGGGGCAGGGACTCCACGTCCTGCCACTGCCTGGTTTCAGCATCGTATCTGACAATAACGGCCCTCAGCCCATCCTCGCTGTCGCTGTCAACCGGGGTGCGGGCGGCCACGTACACAAACCGGTCCTCCACAGACACAGCTTTGACATCCCGCAGGATCTTCGGTGCTGACTCCAGGTTCAGCCATTTGTCCTGCTCAGGATTATAAATGGCCACATCTTTAAAGCCTGGACTGAAATTGCCGTGTCCACCGATACTGTACAAGTTGCCTTTCACTTCAGTAAGGCCAAAGGAGTGCTTCCTGGTGATTAGGTTTGAAACTTGCTCCCAAATATTTCTGTTTGGATTGTACCTTTCCACGGTCTTGGCAAACCCCGGTTCCATGGAGCCAGCCACATACACGTAGGACTCTGTCACGGCCACGGCGTGCCCGTCCAGGTGGTTGTGGATGTGAGGCAGGTTGACCCACCTGTCCTCATCGATGAAGTAGCCCACGCACTCGCTCAGGTAGTCGCCGCCCTCGGACACGCCGCCGATGACCATGATGACGTCCATGTTCTGGCCGAAGCGCGGCAGCAGCGAGGCGGGACAGGCAGAATGCTGCAGGTTCCCAGACTGCAGGTTCTCAGAGCGCAGGGCATGGCTCTCCACGGCCTCGGACACCAGCTTCACACAAGCCTCGTTGCTCGACACCAGCTGCTCGGATTTGACGTGGCGAGTCAGGTACGTGGGTTTCATCTGAGACAATCTTAGCAGCTTAAAGAGATCTTCAAAGTACCTCTCTCTTTCCTCAGGATTTTTCTGAACCCACTTCAGAACAGTCTCAAAGAGAATTTCTTCAGAGTCCACTGTGATCTCTGAGTCTGAGAGCCAGTCCCGGACAAGGTGAAATGGCAAAGTGTAGAACTCCTCATCTTGGATGACTTTGTGGAAGTTTCTCCTGATCATATCCTGCGCTTTGAGGGCCAGCTGATTCAGGGAATACATGTGGGCCAAGCTGTGAACTGCCACACAGTTGGAGAGGTTCAGTTTCTTCTTCAGAAACTCTCCACAGAAGTCCTTCAACCGGGTCAGCAGAAACCTGCAGGACAAACAATGGAGTTATATATCCCTGGAGATGTCCAAGGCCAGGTTGGATGGGGCTTGGAGCAACCTGGGATAGAGGAAGGTGTCCCTGCCCACGGCAGGGCATGGAACGAGGTGAACTTCTACGGTCCCTTCCAACCCAAACCAGTCTGCGATGCTCTGATGCCGTGGCCCGGTCCCCGCCAGCCCCCGCCCCGGCCGCACTTACCTGTCCGCCATCTCCAGCACCTCATGGACGTTGCCGGGGCTCACGCGGATGGTGCCGGTGTACATGAAACCGATAACGGCCTCCACCGTATCGGGGTCGGGGCCGCCCTCCGAGCTCCACTTCTGCAGCTCCACCCGGCCCGAGCGCGACTCCGCGAACCCCCCCGAGAGCAGCGGCGTGAAGTACTCGGTGGCGGCGGCAAGGACCGACCGGTGCGCCCGGTACTCGCGGGCCATGCCCGCGCCGCCGAAAGCCAGCGTGATGTCGCAGTACAGGCCGTGGCGGCGCTGCTCGTTTTGCCGCCAGGCCAGGTCGGAGCAGTGCGCCGGGCACCCGAACTCCTCCGCCTCAGCCTCCCCGTCCGCCGCGCCGCCGCGCGGGCCCCCGCGCTCCGCCTCGGCCGCCGGCGGGCCAGGACCGGGGCCAGGACCGGGGCCGGGGCTGGGACCGGGCTGCGGCTGCGGACAGGCCGCGGCTGCCGCCATCTTATCCGACATGGCGGGCGGGCCGCGGCGCTGCCCCCTGGCGGAGAGAGCGCGCCTCTGCGGGGCTGAGCCGCATGGAGAGCGGGAGCCAGCGCAGCGCCCGGGACCCGCCGAGACCCCGCGGCCCCTCAGCCGGGCACCCGCCGAGACCCCGCGGCCCCTCAGCCGGGCACCCGCCGAGACCCCGCGGCCCGTCAGCCCGGCACCCGCCGAGACCCCGCGGCCCCTCAGCCCGGCACCCGCCGAGACCCCGCGGCCCCTCAGCCCGGCACCCACGGGATCCCGCGTCCCGTCAGCCCGGCACCCGCCGAGACCCCGCGGCCCCTCAGCCCGGCACCCACGGGATCCCCTGTCCCGTCAGCTCGGCACCCACGGGATCCCCTGTCCCGTCAGCCCGGCACCCACGAGACCCCGCTGTCCCTTAACTCGGACGCCCATGGAGCCCCATCCCCTCAGTCCGGGAGCCCACGGGACCATCCCGGGACACCGCATCCCCTCACCCGGAGCCCTCAGGACCTCCCCCTATCCCCCGTCCCCTCAGGCCGGGACAGCCCCGGCTCTCCCTCCCTTCAGCCCGCAGGCCTCGGGATATGGCAGCCGCTCAGCTTCCCCTTGGTGGAGGCGCCCCGGGGAGCTCAGGTGCCACGGATCAGACCCACCCTGAGCCTCATAGTTTTCTTCTTGTGCCCTCTGCCCTCCCAGGCTACACCTGAGCAATCAGGAATTCTCTCACTTTGTGGTACCATGGGTTTTTTATTACACTGCAGTCAGCTGTATGTGGTTATTTCATGTTTGCTATACTCTTGTATAATGCTGTATCAATCACAGCTAGTTCGGGTCCTTCTGTTTAGTCTCTACTTTACTAAATTTTATCTTTTTTACCTACACTGAAATGGGCAAGTTAAAGGCTGGATGCAGTTTGATTTTTATTTCTCCCCTTTTAAAGCACCTGAAATAGACCCTCAGGAGTAATTGAGTTGAAGGTCGGTATTTTGTTAAATTACAACTTGTCACTCATGCCCTAGACATTGTTTAGAGACAACTTGCAGAAGCCAGAGATGGAAAAAGAATAAATTAGTAATGTGTATTTATTTGCATTTGGTTACAATACACAGACAAGGAGGACACTGAAATTATTACTGAGATACTTTTGCAGCTGCAGATCACATGAGTGACAGTGCACAGAGTAGCAGTCAGAGGAAAGGAGAGGTTGTTTGCATAAATACAGACACAGGGATTTCACAGTTTTCACAGCAGTATGTTACAACTTTACACTTTAAGTTACTACACCAGCTCGATTAACATTGGTTATACATCAGCAGTGGTCCCAGGATTCATGTACAGCCAGACCAAGGCTAAGAACATGGTAAACATATGGAAAAACAACGAACAACAAAACAATCCAACATCATGGCTTATGAGAATGACAGGCACATTCCCCTCATGGGAAAGGTACAGCTTGTTACCAGAGTTAGGTTCAGTAAGGCATACCTGTGAGCCAAACTCTACCCCCCAACCCTAAATCACTTCTGGAAACAAAATGAAATGAGAATAGAAAAAATAAAAGTGTGAGAGACAGTATCAAATACAGCAGGTAACAGAGGGAATAGCACAAGTTTTGGTTTTATTAAGAGTAAGTTTCTATCCTTATAAAACAGTCACTTTGCACAGTTTGACCAGGCAGCTCGACGTCTCTGTCCCAAAAGTCATCTTTCTACATCACAGTCCCACTGTGGCTGTCCCTCTGTCCGGTGCATTCCAAGGCAACACCAGCTTCTCACATGGTCATGTGCTCCGGTAAGATATAGGATATGTCATCCCAAGGGTGACGGTACAGACCCTGCTTCAATCTCTTCTGGTCCAGGTAGTGTCCTGAAAGGGGAGTGGGTTTATGTTACAAAAGTCCCATCCCTCCTCTTGAGCTGGATTTCTGGGGTGCATCGAATGCCCCTGGGTTTCAGGTTTGTCTGGTGTTCCTGGGGAAGGGCAGCCCCAGGAGGAGGGGATGGGGTGGGGAGGACATGGCAAACTCACCAATGAATCCCATACTCCTGCCCAGTACAAAGATGCCATTGAGAGCTCCTATATCAATATATTCATCTGCTTCTTCCCTGCAAAACAAAGGAAAATAATTGGCTCCTGGTAATCATCTATTTAAGAAATCAAATCTCAGATGGGGGCTGTCCCCTGCTGTAGTGCCAGAAGCCTCACAAATTCCTGATAGCTTTCCGCCCCCAAAAGCCAGGCCAGGCTACGTTTCCTTCCCTGTGTCATGGAATTCTGCCCCTCAGGAGCTGTGCAGTGCAGCTTCATAGGACCATGATCCAAGAACAGCTTCCCCCTCACTCACCGTGTGAAAGAGCCACAATTCCTGAGCACATCAACAAAGGCCACTCCAATAAAGCCATCTACGTTCAGGATAAGGTTTGGTTTCTGCAAGAAAACAAAAACACACCCCAATAAAAATGTCAACAGTGCAAATGGTGTTCACCTGGCACCTTCCACTGGTGATTTGAGGGCTGCCTGTGGTTGGGGACACACCATCCCAGCGATGCAGAGGCTGCTCAGCAGCCTGAGCAAGAACTACACTTAATGGGAATACTGGAAAACCAGCCCCAAAAAAGGGTCAGTTGGGTCAATGCCCAGAGGATCCCTTCATGGGCCAGCCTGTGCCAACAGCCTTGGATTTACACGCAGCAGTGCCAGTGTGCACAGTGGCCACATAGACCACGCTCCAGCTTGTTCAGCATTTTCCTTGCAGCCAAATGCCTTCAGCCTTTCCAACCTGCAGCTGTACTCGGTCTCAACTCTACCCCAGACACAACCCCCAGCAACAATTTATGAAGCACTGCACTGAAAATACAGCTAAGCCCCAGTCACTTTCCCTCCCATGAGAAGCAGTGCCCAGAGCAGCTCAATGCTGGCGCCTTTCACCTTGGAAGTTGTGATTTTTTCTACTTCAAGTGCGTAGTCCAGCAGCGGAGTGGCTGGGAAGTGCTGCTTCACGTAGTCCTTGAGAATCTGAACTCTCATATCAGGGTTGTTTATCTGCAAGTTAAGAGCACGTTACAGTCAACGATGTTGCCCCTTACTGAATACTCTTTGTAGGTTTGGGAGAATTCGGTCAATAGCTGCCTCTGAAAAGTGCCAATTTTCTTTCCTTTGTTTTTGCTCTCCTCCACCCATCCCTAAAAATCCCTCCGGTTTGACCTAATGCAGTTTTCTTACTGATTTCACTCGGTGTCCAATGCCCATGATCAGCTTCCCTTCTTTCTTCATCTTATTCACAAATTCCATGGGGATAATCCCACTGTCAAAAGCTTTGCTGAACATTTTGGCTGCAGCATCAAGTGCTCCCCCAAACCGGTCACCCTGGGTGCAGGACACAAAGGCAATTACATCAAAGGGCTCCATAATTAAGATACAAACCCAAGATTATGTCCCCCATCCACCCTCCTGGTCTCTGGCATTCATGACATTAGAGCTGGGCAAGCACCCGAGAGAAAGCATCTGCTTATCTCTCACAGAAGTGCCAATTTGGAGCCAGTGCATTTCTGCTAGAGACAACATGGGGAAAAACACAGTCCAGTGTCTGTTTTAGTAACTCTTGTCAGAGTTCAGGCAATCAAACAGAGTCAACACTTGCAGCAATTTGGCTGCTACAAAATCTCTCTAGACTCAAAGGAGACAAACTAGTCTGGCTTACTGGAAAAATGGACCAGATTTGAAACAGGGAGGACCAAACTATTAGAGTTGAAAATCAAAATGTGAGTGGACAGACACCACCAGTCTGTGACTCTGCAACCAAACCAAAAATTAGTAGTAATAAAACTTAGAGTAATGAGTAACAAAGCTAAACCTCCTGAATATCAGGTACTCACAATAGTAAGAAGGCCTGAAGTGAGGCTTGAAACCAGATCTTTGCCAGCCCTGGCACAGACAATGGTGTTGTGGGCTCCAGACACGGCCGGCCCGTGGTCTGCTGTCACCATCAGGCACATCTCAATGAACTGGCAGGCGTACCTGGGTAACCTGGGCACAGACACCACATCAGTCAGGGACAGAACACAAATGCAAATGTTTGTAAAGTCCCCCCCTCTCTCCAGAGCTGAGGTGACACAAGTAGTCACAGAGTGTGAATCAGGCCTAGAATACAGAAATTTTCTCAATGCACCGTAAGACTCATGGAAAACTTAATCCTGAGATTAAAACACGCTGTATGCAACCCAAAATGCTGACAGGGTGTCATGGAGGGAATACAGAGATGGCATTCAGTGAATCTACCTTCCCAAAAGAATCATGGAGTTACTCTTTTTGCTTAAAAGTCTGTTAATAAACAAGAAAAAACTCCAAGGAATCCGCAAGCTTTCATAAGAGCAGCCTCACCTCCTCTGAAACCAGAGGAGGCCTAGAACCCCTCCAATTCCCATCTCTTCTTTGAAGACCTCTGTGATGGGCATCCCAGCGTAGATCAGCTCCTGTCCTCGCTCGTCACAGATGCTGGTCATGAAGGAAGCTGGTTTGCGAATCAGTCCCAGCTCCTGAAATTGCAGGGTAAAGACAGGATGTTAAACAACCCACACCAACAGAAAGGGGCAGCACAGGGCAGAGTGGGCAAACAGCAATGCCTCAGGCTTGCCCTCAGAGCAGCTTCCAGAGCCCAGAACCAGCACAGCCAGCAGCTCACAAGTAACACTACAAAGCACGAAGTATAACCCCAAGGTGGCATCCAGAATCACAGCCCTGTCTGATTCTAAGAAACCCAAAAGCAGGAAATCCAGCACAGCTCACCCTTGCCCAGGAGTAATCCATTGGCACAGTCGGAGGAGGCACTTCCTCAGCTGGTTCAATCACTCTTTTGGCCACAAGATCCTGGTATACAGACCTAGGGAGAGAATCCATTCAGTAACTCTGGTCTTTGGAAGAGAGCCAAGTGAGGTGATCCAACCTAGACCTTAAAACTCCAGAACAAGTAGAAGCTGCTTTCCTTAAGCAGAAATATATTCCCTATCAGGCCAGAATCGGTGCTCTGACAGCTTTTGTCCACTGCTGAAGGTTCCCTGTGAGTGTGACTTACTGAATGACCTCTCCCAGCTCATCGAAACTCCGGGGAACAAACACTCCAGCTTCCTTTAAGGCTTTGTTCTTTGCTACAGCGGTTTCAGAGGCCTGGTTGGCACAAGCTCCTGCATGGCCAAACTGCACCTACAAACAGGAAAAGGGAGAGCACTAAGGAATACAGACTTACCTGCAGAGAGTGCAACAATAGAGCCCTGACTGGGAACACCAGTGGCTGCACATCTGTCTCCTCTGGGCTACAAAAACTCCTCCCTGCAGTCAGAGCCAGCAGTGCAATCACAGGGATCTGGAATCCTTCCAGGCTCATCTATTCACATTCTGCCTTCCTAAACTGCCCCACTTCAGAGCTGCTTAACATAAGATCTTTGCCATCCCCACTCCAGAAACAGGCAGCCTTTGGAATTTGTTGCTTTCCCTGGGATCTTTGGGCTCCCTTCTCTAGTAAGCAGAATCCCCTGGAAATTTATCATTTAATATTTATGAACTTCTGCACATTAAAGTTACTACTGCCAGTACTGAAAGGTTTAGATACAATGAGTGAAGTTGTGTTTTTCTCCCTGTTGTGGATATATCCTTATTTTATGCATTTGCCCCCATTTTTGCACATACCTCTGAGGAGAACATGGTGGCACAGGTACCAATACACCAGCACACCACTGGCTTGGTGATCCGGCCTTCTTTAATGCCCCTGCAGATCTTGTACTCTTCTGTGCCTCCAATCTGCAGGGAGAGAGAGATGGTTCCTTCCAAGCTGCACTTTTCATAAAACCAGCTCCAAGACACACACAGAAGCATTTCTGGGAGTTTTTCTCCTTTTTCACAGAATAATGGCTGAAGTCTCAGAACAAAACCTCCTGACTTTTCTTTTTAATTTTTTTTTTTTTTTTTTAATAGGGAAGACTATGTTTGCCTATGGAATAGATTCAATTTCTTTTGACAAAAGCAGCAAGAAATAAAATTTGGAACATTCAAGAACAGTAGAAGTAGCTGATATTTAGCATCCTTGCAACCAGATCAGATGCTCCCGAAACAAAAACCCACACACGGGTATTTCTCAGACAGTGAAGTGTTCTCACTCACCTCCCCCAGTACTACAATCATCTTCACTCCTGGAGTATCCTGATAACGCAAGACATGATCCATAAAAGTTGAACCAGGATATCTGCGTGCAATACAGGAGAAACGGTAGAAATTTAATTCACACGCTTTTCCAAAAGAAAAATCAACACCCAAACTGCTCTTCCTTCTCCCAATTACTAACAATCCTTCTGCTGACCGACTTGAAAACCAGTGCCTGCTGAAGGTGCCACCTCGTACCTGTCCCCTCCGATGGCCACCCCCTCGTAGACGCCGTCGGTGGTTCGGGAGATGATGTTGTTGAGCTCATTGGACATCCCTCCAGAGCGGGACACGTAGGCCACGCTGCCAGGGCGGTACAGCTTCGATGCCAAGATGTTATCCAGCATGCCTCCTGTGTTGCCTATTTTAAAGCAACCTGGCTTGATCCCACCAACCTAAAAGCGAATAAGAGAAAGGCGTAAAGCCCTTTAAAAATCACGAAACTGAGGAATGTTTGTGTAAGGCAGCCTTGCCAGCATTTGTATAGAGAAAGGAGGATAGCAAAGACTTTAGGATGAGAGACTTCCTGTGACTAAAGACAAAGTGGATTGTAGGATACACTTCAACCATCAGAGAAAGCTGATCTGAAGGTTGAGAAAGACAGGAGAAGGTGGCCACCAGTACTTACAGTTGCAGGACCAATGATGGTGACTCCCTTTTTATCAGCTGTCTTGATCAGTTTTCGTGTCAGGGCCTCTGGAATGCCCTCGGCAATAATGGCAATGGTGCGGATCTGCAGCAAGAGAAAGAAAACCATTGGTATCCCACAGAGCAGCCCCTTGTCAGGCCCTCGGGAGGTCACTCTGTGCACTCTCATCCAGCAAGGCTGAATGCATGAATCTGCAGGCTGCCATGATCTTCACAAAAGGCTCAACGCTCTGGTCAAGGAATTTTCTCCCCCTTGTATGTTGCAGTAGGGACAGACAAAGACATCTGTTTCTTAATCTACAATCGCCAATCTATCCTTCACAGCTCATATTTATATGGTTATCAGAAGGCACTGTGTTTAATTTTAATTGGTTAGCAAATTACTGTAACTCAGTTCATTGGTTAGTATTTGCTAGGGTATGTGTCAGTCAAAAACTTTCCTCTCTGACAGTGTTTACATACTTGTCTCCTGGGAGGAAGACATTTCACACAGGTAGAATCTTTCTTGCCTCAGGTGCACATTCCTTTCTCACGGGTGCAAGCTGACAGGCTGATTCTCACAGACACTTGTCAGGCCAGCTATTAGCTATACTTAGCCAAAGTAACAGGCCTGAGCCATGATTTTACAAGGCCTTTCTTTTGTAAGATTTTACCTACATGCCACACTTGCACATCAGAGCAGCACTGCATTATAGTCAGCCTGAAGCAGTGACTGCTAACCAAGAAGCACCAAGTTCCTCTTAAATAAATTCCAAGTCCAGCATCAGGATTTGCTAGGGACTCCCAGCATCCTCCTTACATTCTGCAAGGGGTTGGAATTGGGGGTTATCTGCTAAGTCAGATGTTACCCTGGTTTTTCTGAGTTTCTTTATTAGCCTTTTGATTTTCATAAATGGAGTCAGATCTTTTAGTTACTGTAGAATATTAGAGCAGTTTTTCTACCTTTCCCACAGAAGTAATATAAACAAATCCTTTGTTTTTCATTCTCTGTCTTTTGTTTGCATATTTCTAACCTGAAAACAATTGTAACTGACAATTCGTCTGGCCACTGAGGCTGAGGGGTGGAAACCCCAAAAAGCCAATCTTCTGCTAGACCCACAAATGTATAAAAAGTAAAAGAATAAACAACGGGTATCTCTTCTCTCCGCTCTTTCAGCTGGGAGCTGGATCAGAAGAACCTCTGCGAAAATCTCTTGTCTGCGTGTGATTGCTTTATGTGTCTCGGTGACAGTCAGAAGATCAAGACAATTTGCTAATGCCATCGTGTTCTAAGAAACACCAATACCCTGCTGACAAGGTCTTCCTTCTTCATTTGGGCTTGTTCTGGATCCTGCACTCACCTGGGGGTAATTCATGGTTTCAACAGTGCTGTCATAGGCAGAGCGCAGGGACGCAAAGTTGATGAGAACATCCACCTCCGGGTGCTTCCTCATGGCATCTGACATGTTCTTGTAGACCGGGATCAGGATTTCTTTGTGGCCCCAGTAGAACTTCTGCCTGTGGTCACCGCTGTGGAAGAGAAGATGGAAAAGCCCTGACCTTAAGGCTACTGGAAAGGCAAAGAGACACAGCGCATGCAGACAGAGGAGTTTCCAAAGCCCATCCTCAGCCCCCGAGACTGACTGAGACACTCACGAGCACGTGAGCGTGTCTGGGGAGGGGCCATATGACAGCAGAAGGTTCTTCAGAGAATAGGACAGAGCAGCATATGGAAGGAGACGGGCTAATGGGGACAGAGGCATCCAGCAAGATGAATGAGCTCTCCCACAGTGAAGTTACCAGAGCCTTAACTCTACTCCAAGCTGGAAGACAGAATGAGGCACAGAAAGAGTAATGAATGAGAGGCGTGCAAAGCTGTGTCACTGGGCTGGTGCTAACACTGGACTGGGGGAACAGGAAACCAGTACCTGTGGTGAACAGCCAGGACAGCAATGGGAGGGCCACTCAGCTTCCCAATCCTGCTACAGTGGGACTCTGCCTATCCCACAGGCACTGGAGGGGAAGCACCTGGGAAGGTTTCACTGTTGGTATTTCATACACAGTAGATGCTCTGACTGGAACTGCAGGGAAGTCTGACTGGGCAGTCATTTAAGCATGTGGATACTGGCTGTGCTCCCATACCAGTACACTGGTGACAGAACATTCCAGGTTTTGCCAGCCTGGATCCCTCCAAAAGGTCAAGCAGAATCAGATAATTACAGGTAGCTTTAAACTTCAATCCCTATTGCTTTTTCCTCCTTAATCAAGTGCAGCACTGTCAGAGGCTGCCACTCACCTACAGAAATGGATGTGCCTGCCCTCAGTACCCGAGGTTTGCACTTGCTGAGAAGTTATTACAGAGCTGCAATTACCATCAGAGCTGCAGAATAACAGTACAAGGTCTTAATTGTCAAGAGGAGAAATCCTCTGCAGGACAGAGGTTGATTAGACATCAGCTCTCCAGGATGTCTGTAAATACCACAGGAATGAACCAAGGCTCCTGCCTGGTGGCTCTGAGCTATCACCTCACTGTACTGGAAACAACAGCAGCTGTTTCCCTTCTCCCTACTTGCCCTGTCCCACAGGGAGACCCCCACACTGAGGAGGTGCAATAAAACAGCTCATGCACACCCAATAGCCCCTCTCATCCCTGTAGGGATGAGTAAAAGAGGATAAACACATAAGGGAACTCCCCATCCCACTGAAGGATCCACAGGCTTCCTGCCTGCTAAGCGACCTCTGCTGCTATTGGAAAGAATACGAACAAGATTTTATTTTTTTAAATTTTGTTTGGCTACATACCTGCTTTGGTTTGTCAGCAAGAGCTGACAAACTGGATTCTGGATAATATTTGGAGGGGTAATTCCTGCTGCTGCAGGCACAAATCAAGGTGTCTCAGACAAGCACACAGCCAACAGCAAGGGAGTGGAAGGAGCCTTACACAGCCTGCCTGACTTTGCTGAGCCAGGGGACTGGAAAGAAAGCCCAGGTAGTTCACACCTGCCTTACTCACTGAGTGAAGAACAGAATTTGGACCTCTTTTCAAAGCACATGAAATGGAACTTCAGTTCTGTGGTGAACATGAAGCTGTTTCAACAGCGCAGCCCAAAATCAATGGTTGAAGAAAGCAGCCTACAAAGCCAACCTGGGGGTGGAAGGGAGCAGAGGAGAAGGTGTTCCAGCAGGGATGGAGACCAGGGCAGAACTCCACTAAAGAACCACAGAGACAGAGAGGAGGAAGGTCACAGAAGAGCTGGAGGGAGATGGAAAAGCAACACAGCCACAGGCCACTTACGTGAATGGATAAACCATGGCAGCCACCGAGGGTTCATCCCGGGAGCAAATATAATCGAAGTCCAGCATTCCTTGGACAGCCCTGGTCTGCATCCCCCACACGATTGCCTTGGTGTGGCGGCTGAACAGTGCTGTGGCTTTACCTGCTCCGAGAGAGGGGAAAAAAAAAAAACCCAAAATCTTCAAACTGTACGCCTGAGCAAGACACAAACTGCAACTTTGCCCAATGCCTGCTGAAAGGCTCCTGGATGAGTGTATTCCCCACCCCAAACTGAGCCCAGGAGATGAACTGCAGTTTGCAGGATGGAGTAGCCACACTGTCCAAATTAAGGAAGAAACTGTAGATGAAGCAGCCACCCATTCTCTGGATTCTGAACACAACAGCCAGGTTTTGGGGTTCACTAATTGGGCAAGCGAATCACAGGAGGGAGCTGGAGAGAAGTGAAAACTGCCTCTGCTTCTCCTCTCATGGGCCTTTCATATTTTCTCCCAGTTTTCTTATACAAAGCTGAAGAGAACTTTGAATTTCATGTATTCATTTACACATAGCCCACAGTCTAAGCAAACCATGGGAGGCTGGTCAGGGCACCATAGCAGGATGATAGGAAATTAAAAACAAATAAAAATCAAAAAAAACCCCACCAGGCAGGAAATAGGGGGAACAAAGAAAATAAAGGAATTTATTTTTTTTTTAAAGTGATCAGAATCCAACACAAATTTGATGGCTCCAAGAATTTATATATATATGGCCCAAAACTTGGCTTCAGGGGACAGAGTCACAGGAAAAGCAACAGCTCAGCCAGTGAGGATGGACTGTTGGCTTAAAGTCTATTTACACCACTTGTCACAGCACAACATTGAGGCCCTCCTTCTGATTCCAGGCAGAATTAATTTTAAAACCTGTAAAAACTCAGAGCTGATCCACCTGCTGATGCCAATTTGGGCTACTGCTGAATGTTTTCTGGATTTGGATCAAAGGTAAACAGCATTAGGGATTAAACAGGATACTGTTCCTCTGGCTTCAACAAAAAAATCAGTCCTTGCTCTCCAGCCCCACACACTCACAGTTCAGATTCACTGCAACGTGACTTGCCATGAGGGAACTGACAATTCTGTTTATCTTGCAGGTGCCTGCAAGGGGGTACCATGAGTGTTCCCAGGAACACCGAAACGCAGACCCAGAGAGGTGATGACGTTTGCCTGAGAGCATGCAAGCAACAATCCAAGAATTCTCCTTCAACTGTCCCTCCTCACTATAAGGGAGGTAACTCGAAGCTCTACTTTGCCCCCAGTTCAGCAGTTTATTCTCACACAGCACAGAGCCCAAGAGTCTTAAAGTCCCTATAAAATAACTTCACTGAGAACAAGCTTTAATGATTTGCTGGACTGTTAAGGCAACATTTAGTTAATTTGTGACTTTACTGTACTTTCTAAACCTGATAACCAGGGCCCCTGCACTACACTGTTTCTCTTTGAAAGGAGATACCAGTTATTGGTCACAATTAGGGACTCCTCCTTTTGGAAAGCAAAGGGAACAGAACTTTTCACTATGTGCCTCAGGCTGTTCTTCTCTGTGATGGTTGTATGGGGGATGGGAAAAAATAAAGTTTGAGACCTGGCCCTCTCTGTCCCAGAAATAGGAAGATGAGAAGTTCACATGGTGACAGCTAAATATGCTGGGCAGGAGTAAATGACCAGACAACACAGCAAACTTTTGGAGAGAAAAGACAGCAACAAAACCAATAACTAAAAAAGTCAGCTGCCAGCAAGGCCAGGCACATTCAGCTGGTCACACAGGTCCTACCTGAACCAGGTCTGGAGGCTGGGATTGAATCTGTTAAAGAGAGAATCACTCATGCAATGGTATGACAGAGCTGACTGCTGCCAGCCCACCTAGGCAGGTGCTGCAGCAGTCCCTCCTCTCCACAGCACTCAGGGCTTTTGGGTTTGCTCTTGTTAAAAAGCAAGCAGACTGGAGCCCTCTCACTGTACTTCCTCTTGTGCTCTTCCTGAACGTCCCAGATCAGGGCAACTCTGACTGGCTGTGTGCATGAGCTCGTGGCACAAGTGAGCTGCCAAACCACTTAACTACACTCAAGACAAAGATAGGCAGGTACCACAAAACTGCTTCCCTTTATATCTAGGGAAAAAAAGCCTTTGTCTCATGCCCATCCTGCCTTTGGAAACAGCAGAGCGTTGCCAGCAGCACTCCCAGGGCTGGACTTACCAAGAGGTGCTGTTGGTTTTGCCTTCTTAGCTGGAGCAATACCATCTGGTTTGGACTCCGAGAAGGAGGCGGTTCTGCTCGGTGCTGGAGTCTGAAAGATTCAGAAGCCAAGTCAGTGAGAGGCAGTGCTCCAGGGATGGCCTGGAGCACAGAGAAGGAGGTGACACCACTTTGGCTACACTGGTCTACTACAAAGAAAATGAGTTTTCAGATCATTTCAGTCAAGCAGCAGACAGCTGAATGACCCAGCAGGTCCAACAGTCACATTGTCAGCTTGGAGAGGCCACATTTTCTGCACAAGTGAGATGGGCATTGGGGTGGCTTCTCCTGATAAACCGCACCGGTGGAGTCGTATTTGTTTTCCTAAATCTTCCTACAAACACATTGGCGGCCAAAACGCGTTTGCAGCCTGTTGGGACAGGGCCAGCTGCCTTCAGGAGGCTCCTCACCCATGTTCCCTTCCCAGAGTGGGGAAGGAGCTCACCGAGGGGCTGCCGCTGGCGTTGAGGAGGAAGTTGGCGGTGTGGGCTGCGGCGGGCGGCTGGTTGGGGATGGGCCGGTGCCCCAGCGCCATGCCCACGATGGCAGTCATGTGGGTCTCCGTGCCAAAGACGTGGATGGGGATCCCCGTGGTCTTCCCTGTGGAAGCACACGAGAGCAGTCAGCATCCTCAGGGGAAAGCTCAACCAAAGTGAAGGATTTAACCTTGAGAAAGCTCAGCAGAAAGCAAGTGGGAGAAACAAGACTCAAGAACAAAAATCGGTTCTTACCAACTTCTCCCATGACACGTAACCCTTCCTGGTAGTTCGGGCCTCCTCTTCGGACAAAGATCCTCACCTCATGCTCCTTCAGAGGGCCTTGGTAATCCTTAATTGCTCTCACAATACCCTAAAAGAAACACACAGGACAGGTGACCCGGGCAGCCAGACATTTACCCTGTCCCATCATCTCAGTAACTGGAAGAGACGGACTACGAGCCTCCGCCAAATGTGGAATTGGGAAGAAGGGTTAGGGGCTGACAACTGTGTTTGCTGATGTTTGAGACTGGTCACTTACTTTAAAGGTGGCTGCTACATTGGTGAAGTTTGCAATGCTGCCTCCGATAATCAGGATCTTCCCTGAGGGAAGAAACACAGGTAAGTGAAACCATTCCAAGAGCAGAGTACTCCAAGATCGGGAAGCAGTTAAGGACAAAGTGAAACAAAGCTGCAGAGTAACCAGTTATGTTTAGCAGAAAAAAAAAACCAAAAAACCACAAAACCCTAAAGCAGTTGAGTTTAATAGAGCCTGGAAGATAAGAGCTTTGTCCCAAGCAAGAATGTTTGATAAGGGTCTCTCAGGCCCCATGGAAAACCAAAAGTCCTCTCTTTGAAGCAAGAGCTGACAGAGATCCAGCCCTGATTTCTTCAGAAGGCAGAAGTACATTCAAATCTCTGCCAAGGAAGGCTAAGCATAGTAACAGCCCAGGTTTGCCCTGTTTCTTCTGCCAGACACAGCTTCACAGCTTCGGAATTGCAGCATCTCCCTTACCTTCTGGGTGCTTCTCTCGGGTCATGAGGGAGAGGATGGTTTTAGCATAGTCATAGGTCTGCTGCTCGCTCGGGGCTCCTGAGTATTCCCCATAGTTTGCCAGTTCATTCACACCCCCCAGGTCACAGATGGTGTCACTGACAATAAAAAAAAAACCAGTTATTTAAGAGATCAGTTATAATTTGAGTCACTATAAAGTTCCTAAAGCATTCCAAATCCCTGGGGAAGTGGGACTCTTAACAGAGGGACAGTGCTGTCTGCTGAAAACAAAGCTGTTCTCCTCTTGGTGCCAGTCACAATTAATCTTGCCACACTCCCCAGATACAAACTCAGTGACCACTACAACAATCATACTACCCCCTTAACAGCCCCCAGCCAGCTTGTTTCTTTGTAAGTCAGAAAGGAACTGTATCTAACCCTAATCCTTCCAAAATTAAATTCCATAGGTGATGCTATGTTCCATAGCCTGGTGAAAAATCCGTACAGCATCTTCATTCTGAAGAGATCCCAAACGGTCACAGCATGGGAAAAATGGCTCTAGGAGAGTCTACTTTCCAGAGGCTGCAGCAATTATGTTCTCCCAGCACTTGAAATCCTTACCAGCCACTGGAAACCTCGCTTCCATTACCTGTACACCACTGAAGCACCACCACCAGCCACCATGGTCCAGATCCTGCCTTTGGGGTTCAGGATCGTAAGCTTCAGGCTGGCCCCACTCTTGGCATCCAGGTCAGCAATGTAAGCTTCCTGCAGAGAGAGCAGCACAACCTCAGCTTCCTCCTGCACCTGCCTCTTCCATCCCAGGGATTCATTCATTTGGACTCACAGCAATCACACCTCATCAGCTACAGCTAAGGGACAGCAAGAGCTACAAACACAGCGCTGTCAGGGACAGGGCCCAGCTCCATCCCTCCATCACACGACAGGCACAAAATCAGAACAGAACTGTAAAGTCTGTACTGGCCTTGTCTGAGACCTGAGGAAATCTAAAAATCATCTCACCCACGGTGACCACTCTGGCTGTGCTGGAGTCAGGAACATAATCACCGAGAGCTGTAATTTGGCTCAACGTGGTGCTCCTGCAGCCCAGTGTGCCAGGCTGCTGAGCAGCACTTCATCAGGGTTCATTAACATTCCCAGCAAAGACTCTGCCATAACAACCTTCCCAGGGACTCAAGAAGGATGATTCAGAGACAAAACCTAAACTAATCCTTTTAAGAGCAAATTGAGTTCAGTGTTGGCATCCAGCAAGCTACACGGAAAGGAACAGCTAAATGGATTTCCTGGCCACAGCACAAAAACCTTCCAACTGAAGCACAATTATAATCATTAAAATGAAAAAGTCAGGACAGAAATCTTTTTGGAGAGAGAAGAACAGACCCCTGAAATAAGTAACAGAATAGAGGAGAGAGCTCTACTTCCAACAGCATCTGAAGCTGCTGGGACCTATGTCTGGAGCAGTGCTTGTGCATCCAGCAGTACAGATCTGGGGAATTTGGAGAGGGAACAGGCACTGCCAGCTTTACAACAAAGTGCTGCCTGCAGCCCTCATCTTGTCCTCACTCTTTGGAAAAACAGGTGTATTAACATCTTCTTACTTAAAAAGTTTCAGGAACGGTGATTATTTTCTCTGGATTCACACTTGGATGCAGCACTTGCAGCTGCTGCTCTGCTCTCAGAACTGTCACTGAAACACTGAGGGAACATCAGCTCCCACAGGGCTCCCAGTAACCACTGCTCCAAGAGAAAAACAGTGATGCTGAGGGGAGCAACCTGGGCAGAAACCACAAAAGGAAGCTCTGCACAGGCACAGAGCTCTGGCACACAGCTGAGGAAAGTTTTAAATACTGGCCTCCATTAAAAAAAAAGTCAGTTCTGAATTAATGAACTGACCAAAGAGAGCTGGGAAGCAACTGCAGTTCAAAGTGCAATTCTGAGCGGTCCCAGGAGTACAGGACACAGCAACAAAACCACTGGAAACAGCAATGCCATGGGCATACAAGCAATGAAGAATTCAGGACGCAGTGAAGGAATTCCAGCTGGCACTTGCCTCAGGGTAAGCTTCCCTTCCAAAAGGAGGGGGGAACTCCACATCCCCCCACTTCACTTTGCAGATGTAGTCAGCCGTCGCGTCAATCTTCGCAGCCAAATCAAGGATGTAAACACCATCATTAGTCACCACTGCAGTGGAAAACATCACAGTTAGGGTTGTACAGAGACACATTAGGGATTTACTCCAACATCTGGTACCACACAGACATCATTGCAGAAGTTGGGTGGACTGCTGTTTCCCCTGGCACTGGGCAGTATTGACCAGCCCCAGCAAGTTCCCTGAGGAATTAACCAGGAAATGTGGCCATGGCTCTGTCTCAGGGGCTGTTTTATTCTAACAGTGCAATTTTTACATCCTTCAGTACTGCCTTAACATTTCCTTCACAGGAATTTTTCATTTCCTCATTTTTAATTCACTGAATGAACAGCTCAAAGACACATCACTGCCACTTCCGTACTTCTACACACGGCACCTGGTGCTGTTGTGAATTACAGAACCAAAGGAAGGATCAAGAACACGTTTCAGTATTTCAGAACACAAAGTTCTGCTCCCAAAAATATCCATTACCTAATGGATTGATCTCAAGGTACGTAAAATACAGATCTTCATAAAGGTTGAACAGGCCACAGATGAAGCTGGCCAAGATGCTGTAAAAAAAAAAAAAAAAAAGAAAGAAAAGTAACGCAAGTTAACGAAAGCAGCCAAATCTAAGTACAGCCTGCTGACTTCGTTGGTATTAGTGGCAATCTGCAAATCTACTCGGCATCAATTTCTTTCATTCTCATTCATCTTCTCTGGATGGAGCCTGGGTGATGGATGACTCAAGGGAAGGAAGACCTTGATGACTCATCTCAATTACCCTCCACCAAACTCTGCTGAGGACACAGTTGCTCACAACTGTCAGAGCTGTGCAGTCTGATTTATCTCCCCACAAGACAGAAGCACATCGTTGCCTCCCTGCTGATACCCATCTTTGTCAGACCTGAGCTTCGTTAGCTGTGATGGGGAGGAGGCTGCAGTGAACTGGTGGAGTGACAGGCTCCTTCACTCTCCAGCACTGCACAATGTCAGCAAGGATTCCACTACGTTTGGAAAAATCGTGACTCATATTAGGCTAACTAGGTATGGGCATCTGCTTGAGGGAGATGCAGAAGCCCTGAGATCTACAGATAAGCCTGCAGAAGGAAGAACAGGACTTCGGAGATTAGACCAGAGCAAGGGAGAGGGAAGTTATGAATTAGCAGTCAGAGCCACATCTCATCACTATTTCACTAAACAAAAGAAACTTCTGTGCTGGCACAAAGGATCAGAATTCAGTACATGTCTCCAGTCTCAGGTTGAGACCTAAGCAGGCTGACAAGTGCCGCTGCCAAGTAAAGGCTCAGCACTAGGGAACCTTATTTTTGGGTTTTACAGACAGCTGAGATAAGGTCAGAGAGCCTGGATTCAGGATGCACGGCATATTCTGGAGAGCAGCAAGAAAGGCAGGAGAATGAGCTTCAGGGTGAAGAAAACAGAGGGATGAGGCTCTGAGATAAAAGAGAGCAGCTGCTGCACAGCTGGTCCTACCCAGAACTGCATCTCTACTTACTCCTTCTTGTTAGCTGGTGCATGCTGCAGGAGATGCTTCTTCACGTCCGATTCACTGAGCGTCTCATCCACTGCCACGAGCAGCTTCTGAGCTTTGGCATCCACATCTCCCACATCCACACCCCCTTCGTGGTGGAAGAGCACATAGTCTCCCTCACGGGCAGCGTATACACACACGTAGAACTCTTCCTCCTGCACCACAGAGCAGGGACAAGCATTTATCAGTGACACCCAGAGAAGACCCTGGACAGGTTTCTGTGCCAGTGCTGGGATTGGGGCAGCTGAGCCCAACATCGAGCTTCCCAAGAAGCAGCAGTGCTCGAGTGGCCCTGACACTGCCCAGGGGTGAGCAGCAACACTGTCAGCTCAACAGCACACTCTCAAACTTCTGCTTTCTCCATTGTACCAACCCAGCTAAGCATGCAAGCCTGAAGAGATTCAAAAGCCCATTTTAATGGTGTACTAACCTGTTTGTGAGGGACGAAGGGTTCAATCAGAAAGTTCTTTAGGATTCCCTTCGCATTAGCAATCTGGGGACAGAAAACAAGATAAACAACCCATAACTACTTGTCCAGCACATTTGTGACAGCATAAGGACAGCTTTGAGAATTAATCAGCACTCCTCTAAAATCCCTCTCCACCGTGCCTCCTGGGGAACCACTCCTCCCTGTCCAGCACAGCCCTCAGCACTGTCACCTCAGGCTATCTGGTTACAGGAGTCGGTCACCTTTCCCATTCCTAACAGGACAAAGGGCTATCAGAATTACACCAGGACAGTCGCTCTCCTCTCCTGTCCCAGAGACAGCGCTGTCACTGGGCCCTGCCCAGCACATGAGACACAAGGGCTTGGGCTGCTCTTGGAGTAGTGGAAAAAGCAGATGTGAGGAATTCCTGAGCTGGTGGCAGGAGCAGAGGCCCCAGAGTAGTGTTCACCCTGAAATATCAGGGAGCACAGAAGAGCAAGAGAATCCTTTAGCCTCTTCTTATGGGTCCAGGAACCGCTCTGTTTAGCCACTTTCCTGTTATCCAAACCCATGTTTCCAGGCTCAAGAGAAACAGGGGGGGTGGGGGGGCGGAATACTCCCTGCTTCCAAGGAAACCAGTGGTGCCAATTCTGTCCAGTCCTTGCTTTAGATATGGTTGTTGTGCTGTGCTAAAGGAGTAATTTCCACACCCATTGTTTTCCCAATGGGGAGCACTCACGACGCTGCTCCTGCTGTTTCCCAATTCTTGCCACACCGGCTCCGAGCCAGCGGCAAATCAACCCCAGCAGGGCCAAAGGCATCAATTCCTTGAGGCAGCACAACTCCATCAGCTCCCAACACACAGCAGCAGGGATGGCAGGCACTTCATTATCATTAGCACTGCACTGTCATCCCCAGGAAAATAAATATTACACAGCAGCACTGAGTTAAAATAAGGACCTGAAGTAACACTCAATCATCAGCCAAAACGCACGGGCTGGCTGCAGGAGAGGACCAGTGATTTTACAGCTTTTATACTGTCCTGGGAACAAAAACAAAGCACTCACCGTGGTTTCCTGGCCCAGGCGCTGCTTGAGCCAAGCCTTCACCTGATCCAGAGTGAGGTTAATCCCAACCAGTCCAAGCTTCCCACGTCTCTTAATGAGCTGATCTGGCTTCACCACTAAACGCTACAAAGGTTGGGCAAGAGATTTAAAGGAAGAAGCATTAGGAAGTGACTTTGGTTGAGTGGTTCTCTGCAGAAAGGGAAATAAAAACTTAAATCAGTTCTGCACAGCCCACGTCCTTGCAAAATTCCTTTAATCTTGGCAAATCCAGTTCCTGGCAGGACACGCCTGCAAGTTTGGGGGGTTTTATGCTGTAGTTTGAGAAAAGCCACCTTGTTTCTACTCAGCTGTCAGCAGACATCAGAGGCTGAGGTGATAACTTGTTCTCTTTTTTTTGGTTGAAAAAACCCAATAAAAGTCATGACAGACACAGTTGCTCACAAAAAGAAAATAAAATAATCTCCTGCTGTCACTACACTTTGCTTATGAGACTGGCTAAGGCCAGGCTCATGCACATTTCAGCCAACTGACCATGGCTCTTTATAAGATACCCATGGATAGCTGCTCCTGGGTTACACACATCTCTAGCTTGCAAATACTTTTTAAAAAACCAAACTAGAACTGGGTGTCATTCTCCTGTACCACTGATATGTCCTGGAACTTCAGCAGCTTAAGAGTCAGAACACGCTGTGCTGCAGTACAGGACACTGAGCCTGGTCTTGTTGCTGGACTCTGAAGCCATTTCCAGCCTTACAGAACCTGCCTTAAAGGTCCAAGAGCATCCTTGCTCCCTTTTGGCTTCCTGCAAGGCTTTTAGAGGCACTGCTGATCTCTTCCTGCAGCTCATTCAGGCACTTGAGCATAGAACATCTAATTAGTGCAGGGCTTCTATCAGTCAGTCAGTCAAGGACTATGAGACATTCATGTTCTCCAGCCAATGATTTAATATAATTAACCACTGGAAAGGAGCCAGTGTGGACAGCTAATAAAAAGAGCTCTGGGTATGTTTTCACTCCACAAAGTGTCAGGATATGAGATACAGAGATAAATGACTTTGCACTGAAAAAATTAAAAAAGGAAGTTTTCCCCGACATTGTGCTTGGATTCAAGAAAACTAAGCAGTGCCCCAACTTTACATTAAAGCCAGACATGGAGAGACTACTCTCTGATTTCAGAGAGCAAAGCTTTGAGAACAGGGACTGACATCTCCGAATCAACCTCTTTTACCTTCTGTGCAGTTATGAGCAACTGGTTCACAGCTACCTCTGCTCCTGTATTTCACATTCTTAATGGAATAATTGGCCCCCCATGAGGTGACACTGAGCCTTGAAGCAAGGCTTGTTCCTTCATCAGGGTTGGGAGCGACTGTGGCAGAGCAGCAGCAGTGACCAGTCCTTCAGGAAGGATCTGGAGCAGTGCTCAGGTGTTCCAGGGAGGCAGATGCTGCTGTCCCTGTCCTTACCTCGCTCAGGAGCCACGGGTGGTCCTGGGTGAGCCGTGCCCAGTCCGTGTCTGGGGTGACCCGGGCATACTTGAAGCGGTTCTGGATGGCACAGGACGTGCTGATGTATTTGTACAAGAACTCCTTCCCTGTCTGCTCGGAGATGGCTTTGGCTGACATGGCTACCTAGTCTGGATGGGGGAAAAAAAACCCAAAAAATCCATCAGGAACAGAGCCCTGTTCTGGCCAAGAATTCTGCATCACCCAGCTCAGCACAAACCCAAAGCAAACCAAAGTCTCCCCATTATACATAAGATTATAAAACTCCCCTGATGAGCAAGAACTACTCATGGTGCTTAAAACTTCTACCCCGTTCCCCTATTTTCATCCAGCTTGTCCCAGCCACCATCAAGCCTTTCCCAAAGTCACATCTTGGAGCGTGCCCTCACGTCCAGGCAGTGCCTAGCTCTCTCCAGTGTCACTGCACCCCACGACTGCTCCTGGTGTAACCCACCTACTCCTTTTCCTGGTGCATTTCCAGGGAGGGTACCCCTGCTTCCCACTCACTTCTCTGAGGCATCCCATATTCCCAGCTGAGCCTGACTGTGGGCACATCAGCAATCCCCATCCCTTTTCTAAAGGGAAAAGAAAACACTGCCAGGATTACCGAAACTAGAATAGGTTTACATCATTGTTTTTTCTTGTTTCAGAACCAGGTTTCTTGGAAAGAGCTTTACATCTGATAGAAAAGGTTGCTCAAGACAACAACAAAGATTAAGGTTAGGCAGTTTGTTTTGGTTTTCCTTTTTTTTAAGAAAAATTCCTAATTCAGTCCCTTTCCTATGGATGGTTTTCTTCTCTTTTCGAGTATATTACCAACTGATGCAAGCAAATGATTCCTGACCTCAAGAGTGCGACTGTTCTTTTTGATATGCAGCAAAAAGTCGTAGGTGTCAAAGATACATTTATTTTTAGCTGCCACAAACACTTACTTAAAAGAATACTTCATCCCAGTGGCCCTGTCTGCATGTGTCACAGATCAGAAGTGGGTTTGGTATGTCTGGGGGGGGTCAGACTGCTGACAGGGATGCTCAAGCTGCAGATCCTCCTGCATTTTGAGTGACTGGGGTCATGTCACTGTTCCCCAAGCACAGCCAGTACAGCAGGAAGCAAAAGCACCCTTGGGATGGATTCTGGGAGGGCTGCAAAGCAGAGGTGCACCAAGACAAAAAAAGAGGAGTTCAGATTCTATCTGAGCAGCTGGACAACTGAGAACGGCTCAGTAAAATTACTTGCCCCCGCAAAACACGTGCCGCACTTCAGACCCAGAGAGGGAAACAGCTAACAAATTCCAGTTATTTCTTGTGCTGCACTCTGGGTAATAACCATTAGTAATCAGTTGGGCTATTTATCCTATAAGCAAACACAGAATAGGCAGCAATTAACTAGCCATAATTAGAAATAAAGAACTTTTCTCCCTAGAGCTGAAAGAAGGAGGTTGGTCCATCCCAACGATAGCAGGAGGCAGGCTGCATTCCCTGAGCTTCCCAAACCAAACAGGTCAGACTGAGTTAAGCGCTATTACTGAAATCTGATCACTACACTTAAGGACCTGCAGTCAACTTTGCCACTGTCATCTTTTCAAATGCAATCCCAGGGTTAAGAATCGAAAAGGCAAAGCTACAGCAAGGGCAAAAGACAAAGACCAGCGGGCCTGCTTTCAAAGAGTTCTGATGTAAAACCTGAACAGGATTCCAGCGCAGCTTCCAATTTAATCCCGCTTTAAAACAGGATTGGGCAACGTTTCTGCAGCACCCCATCTTTCACCAGACTCAACCCCGGCTCCTGTCACTAGAAACACTTGCCCCTCGCTGAAACAGCCTCTGTTCGTTTATTAGCCCAGAGCCAAAGCCAAGGGGGTCTGACAAGAGGGGAGCTCTTGTCAGCAGCCAGAGGACACCAAACCCCAACCCAAGAGCCCAGCCTGACTCTGCAGGCACACCCAGCCACGCTCCCACAAGCGCCACACACGGGTCATCTGTACTGCAGAGCCCAAAACTTTCCACTGGAATTCGTACCTTAAGCAGAGCTATTTCTGAGAGCAAACCCTGCTCCCACAGTACCTGCAGACACCATTTGTTCTGCCTGGAAGGGAGCTGCAATATTACTGCTTCAAAGCCCTTCGAAATCCATCAACTCCACAATCTGCTCAGGGCCTGTCCCAGAGAAGCAGTGTCGTATGTCACTGCAGCACAAGCAGATGGGTAAAAGGAAATGGCAAACATATTTCATTAAGAAACCTGAGTTTTTGTCATTTCTCCAGGGTGTCACAGTGCCTCTGAGCAGAGCACTGCAGAACTTCAGTCCACAGTTACAAATTAAACCACTCAGGCTGATGCTGGTTATGCCAATGAATACCCTGCAATTGCAGGACACTGGACCCAGGGTGTCCCTCAGGTCTTATTGAGAATAGTCCTGTAAAAAAAACCTCAGTGGGAATAAGTGACATACATGGGGTTCCTTAAACCTGAGGGACACAGAGCAGAGCTGTTCCTCTCTCAGAACCATTTCTGGTCTTTTTTACATTGCTCCATTCTGCTGCTCTCCTGGTTCCCTCTCAACTTCATCACCTCATTTTTACAGTAACGCTACTAGGGTAAAGAAAGGAAACTACAGAATTCTTACAATAGCAGTAGATGAAAAATAACATCCTTGTGTCATGGCAACAGAACAGCAGGAATGAGGCTGTTCTGACCTTACTGGTCCGAGTTTCACGCTTCCTCAATATTAGCAAGTCTTTAATCACGCCCCTCACTCAGTTTTTCCACTGTTCTAACCCTGCCTTCCTCATGGGAGAGAGAGCACAAAAGCAATTGCTTCAGTCTGCTGAACTGTTAAACTAAGAGATCAGCAGGAAAATAATCCATAGGGCATCAGCAATTCCTGCCTGTGTGTGCTCGTGCAGGTCCCTTGACAACCAGGAGGACAGGATCAGAGCAGGTCCATTAACTCACTGCATCTGTTCTGCTAACACCCAGCAGGGACACAGACTCATGTCACTACAGAGGCAGAGGACCTGAATCTCCCCAGTTTCCCAGGAATGAGACAGGTTCAAACTCTCATCTATCAGAACAATCTTATTTTCAGTCATGCTTAGCACCTGCAGTGCTGACCAGAGCAGTGGCTGCACCTCTGAAGATAAACGAAGGAAAAATGTCCCCTTCTCTGCCCAAAACAAAGCTGTGGGATAACAGTGTTCTTTTCCACTGCTCTGTTCAGCATTCATTAGCCGAGACTGATCTGCAGTTTTCTCAGCACCGCAGGCCCCAGACCTTGCACTCACCACACATAAGCACAGATTCAAGTCGGCAGCACAAGTGCCACATATTTCCATTAATAACTTGTGTTCATTTAGTGAGGCTCCAACACAAACAGCTTCTCTGCAACACCTCGAGACCTTTCTCTCATCATCCATACCCACCGATTCAAAAAGAGATTCCAGCCTTTGCTAGCAAGTCCAGAGCAAGTAAGAGACATAAATTAGATCATATTTTCAGGAGCTCAGCAGCACTTATTGCCTTAAAACATCACCTGTCAAATATATGCAAAGACATTGATGCTTGGGGAAAGTTTCCTGAGTGTACTGACAGAGAAAATCAGCAGGATGATGGCAAGGCAGGCAAGAGTCTTCAAGCTGGATGTTGTGTTTGCTGTGACATAACTGATGCATCTGCCTCAATAGATCAGCAACCAGCTGAAGGGCACATGCAACAAATCCAAAGGAAACACAGATGGAGAAACAGGGAGGAATTCCTGACACGGAACTCAGGCAAAGTCTCCCTGACACCCAGGAGAGCAATGATGTGGCACTGCTCAGTGTGACACTGTCTGCCCTGCAAGGGGAGAAAAAGTATTACAGACCTTGATTTAGTTTTTCCTCTAACCAGAAGAAGAGATGTAACTCAGCTTCACCAGTCTGTATTCACACAGAATGGGGTACTCACACATGGAATTCTCTGAGATCCAGACTGGTACCGTCCTCCAATCACACCTGAACAACACTTCACACCAGGAGGAAAGGACTCCCTCTCCAGTGCAGATCTGACGCCCACTCTCCCAAGAATTGTGTCAACAAACCCGCACCATAAAGCAGCCTCTCCCCTCCATTCTGGGTCATTTATTAACATAGTTCAAGCTAAGCCAGTATTTTCAGCCCATGGCAGCATGAAAAGTTACATCAGCTCCCACCTGGCAAACCCGAGTGTTTCATCAGAGGATGGTGGGGGCTCGGTGCCGCGGCCAATGCGAGGTCACGGTCCCTCAGCTGCGGTTGGGAAATGCAGCGCAGGGTGATGCAAACAGGTGCTGCATGCCCAGCTCTGGGGGAGGCTCCCTGCACACATGGAATCTCTGAGAAAAACACGGCAGCCAGGGAGGAGCACGGACCATGGACCGGTTACATGTGGCTAACAGAGAGCAGCAGACAGACTCCACACCTCTGGTGGGCACCCAGTGCCACAAGGGGGGAACTTGGGAATCCTGTCATCAAAGACCTTCTGCAGCATTGGGGCTCTTTAACAAGGTTATTCCTTAAATCACTTGCACGGTGTATAGCAGTAAAGGCTGCCACAGCTGGGCAGGATTTCCAACTGTGGCTATTCTTGCTTGGGAACCATTTCAGGCAGCACTGGAAGTGTGGGAAGAGCCCTGATACCTGGAGAGAGCCACAGAGTCTCACATGCGGGAAGCCCAGCAGGGTTCAGGTAACAGAACTGGATGGCAGGGCTGATACTCTGAGCTCCAAACCCAGTTAGGGATCAGAAAGTGCACAAACATCCAAACAGGATAGTCAGGGTGCACCTCAGCTTTCAGCCTGCAGACAACAAAGTGTTCAACAGAGAGAAGGGAGAGTCTGTACAGCAGGATGAGAATTTCGAAAGCAGCAAGGCAAACAGGAGGTGTTTGCAAGCAGCAAACAGGAGAGCTGGAACACAGCCAACTGTCCCGGGAATGGAGCGACACATGGGCTGTGCACACTGCTGCTCGCATGGGAGCAGCGTGATCCCGACGCGGGGCTGCTCCTCCAGGATGGCCACCAAAGGATTTTCCTTATGGCAGCAGAGGTGCTTTGGCCAAGGCCCCCTTAACCCAGAGGCGAAATACGCGTAAAGCCAGACCCCCTTCCTTGCCCCCTGGCAATCTCTGCGCCGTGACCACCGCACACTGCCCGTGCCCCGGCGCCGCGCCGGCCACCGGGACCCGAGCAGGCATCAGCACCGCTGCGAGGAGACCCCGGCGGCGCCGCCCGCAAGGTCAGGGGCGGCCGTGCCGGCGGGAGCGAGGGGTTCCGCCCCGGACCGCACCGGGACGGACGCTCCCACCGGCACACCCGCGGCTCCCGCGGGCTGCGAGCCGCTCCAGGGTCTCGCCCGCAATACCGCGAGCTGTCGGGGCCGACCAGTACCAGCGCGGCTCCCGCCCCAGACGCGTGGGCGCCGCGGCGGCGCCGGCAGAGGGGCCGTGCGAGGCCCCGCCACGTGCCGGGCAGGGCTCGGCGCTGCAGCCACCCCAGCACTCACCTGGGCCCCGCTCGGCCGCTGCCGCCCCGCTCCGCTGCCGTTCTAGCTCCGTTCGCGCCGCCGCCGCCGCCTTTTGTTCGCGGAGCGCGACCTCCCCGGCCCATCGGGCTACGGCCGCCGCCGCCGCCCATTGGCCGCCGCCGCTGCCACGTGCGCGTTGCCTGAGCGCCCGCCGCTCACCCATTGGCCGCCGCCGGTGGGGTGCGGCCGCGTGGCCTTGTGGGAGTTGTAGTTCCGGCACCCTCGCACCGCCCCCGCCGGTGCCCGCGGCCGTGACCCCCCACGCCAGACCCGCCGCCACTGACGTCACCGGCCACGATGACGTCAAGAGGCACACTGCCCAACGGTACCGGCGGCGGGAACGGGGCTCCTTGCCCGGCGCCGGGACATGCAGAGAACCCTCCCACGGCCGTGCTGTGACTGCGGGGGCGGGCGGTGCCCGGTGGCACCCACGGGGGTGTGGCGGGGTTGCCAGAGCCGGATCACCGGTGCCACTGCGGCCGGCACCGCTGGAGCGCGATCCCCGCGGACGCGAGCGAGGCAGCGGGACGAGACCGCTGTGGCGCTCCCGAGGCACCGGGAGCCTCCTGCCTCCCCGCTGGCCCGTTTCCTCACCAGCCTCTCAGGGCAGCCGTCACTACTCTCCTGCTTCCTAGGAACACACACCCCACATTCACTTTTCCCCGGTATTTCCAGCCTGTGACTAACGCGCTCATCAGCGGCGCTGAGCGAGCACCCAGCACAGGCGGCCTTGCCCCGATGGCCGGGACTGTGGTGTCCCCATGCCAATGTCACCGGGCTGGGCACAGACCTCACACAGCCCTCACGAACACGTTGTTGCTGCCCACCCCACTGGCGACGGCGTGTTAGACCCGGCGGTGCCAGCAGGGGAAAAATCTCCCTGCAAAACAGTTACCGAACGCTTAATCTGCCTGAAATTCCCTGCCCGGCTCCCTGGGGATGGGGTGTGTCAGCACCGCCGCCCACTCCAGAGCTCGGCAGTACGTGTCTCCCCACCCTGGCGTGACCCCCCCACCCCGCCTCCCGCCCCAGCAGCGGCCGCCGAGCGGCGCTGGGCCAGGGCCAGGGCCAGACCCGGGGCAGCGCCGAGCGGGGTCCGGAGCCTGGCAGCGCTGATCTGCCTCATGGTGACATTAAATGTCACCGGTTCCGAGCGGGACAGATGCCCTCCCCCCGCCCTTACACTGAGTCACTTGGCAGGAACAAAGTGTTTCAAGCACAAATCTTGGCGAAGGTTCTGACCCAGCGCCAAAATAAAGTCAGGGCTGGAGTGCTGGTGTGAGTGAACCAGCAGCATTTGCTATTCGTCAATTACTTGGCCGGGATTACATCCCTCAGCGGTGAAACCGGTACCGGTGCCAGCGGCGAGCACCAAACCAGTACCCAATAACCGACTGTAGGGAGGCGGTGGCTGCCCTCCTGTTGCCCCTACGGAACACACAGGCCATTACCCGCTGGGGCAGAGGAACCGGCTCTGCCCGGTGCTCGGCAGCCGCCGAGGCACCGCGGCTGTACTGAGCGGCCGCGCAGAGCTCCGGGGACGCGGGTGGAAGAACAGAACCACACGGGAACAGAGTCGGGTCGGGCCAAAGGCACGGCGAGCAGCCACCCGGTACCGAGCGCCGGGCCGCAACCGGGACCCGACCGCGACCGGCACCCACGTGGGCACCGGGCGGGCGCGGTGCGTCACTTCCGGGGCGGGGCAAAGCAACCGGAAGCGGGTGTCACCGGTAACCGTTGCTTGGCAACGGCGCCGCGGCGCAGCCATGGCGGACGAGGATGACCTGCCCGTCGTCACCTTCGGGAATCTCATGACCGAGGGGATAACCCTGAGCCGGCGTGGCCAGCACGACAAGGCTCTGGGCTGCTTCAATGACGTGAGGGCCCTCGGCGGGAGGGGGCTCGGGGGGGGGCCGCCGTGACGGGACGCGGTTCGGTTCGGGCGGGAGAGGAGGAAGCGCGGGGACCCGCGGCATGAGGGGGAGGCACGGAGGGACGTGTTCCCAGGAGGTCCCAACGCGAGGGGTGACTCAGTTCAGGGACAGGGCAGCGCCTGCTGCACAGAGAACCTGTGAAAAAAAACCCAGAAGATTCTTTTTAGTAAAATCTTTGTAGTTTTATCCTCATCCATCGTCAAGATCCATGTGGGAACTGCAGCATCAAGTACCTGCAACTTGTGTATTTGTGGTATTGAGCCAGCACAGGTGACATGTCCATATCTGTGGTTCCAGGCACTGAAGCTGAGAGCAGGAGACAAGCACTGCCTTATCACCCGCTCCAAGTGTTTTCTGAAACTTGGAGACACTGAAAACTCCTTGAAAGATGCTGAAGCCTCGCTCCAAATTGACAAAACATTCCCCGAGGTAACCAGCTGAAGGGGGTCAGAGGGGGTTGGCCAAAGGCTGGCCTGGATCTGTGAGACCCTGCAGGGTGTGAGGCTGAGCTGTGAGGAAAGAGCTCACTTCAAGCACTCTCAATTTCTACTGCTCTCGGAGCTGTTGAGGTGCTCAGGCACCTCCAGGTTTGGGGTTTAATGTATGCAAGTTGTTACAGCCCTGAGCTCTCATGAATGCCTGACAGGAGTTACTTGAGGTCCATCAAAGTTTTCCCTCATGTTGTTAACTTGTTCCCCAAAATGTCGTTTTAGGGGCTTTACCAAAAAGCAGAGACCCTGTACACCATGGGTGACTTTGAGTTCGCGCTGGTGTTTTACCACCGGGGCCGAAGGCTCCGCCCAGATCTGCACAAGTTCCAGCTGGGCATCGACAAGGCTGAGGAGGCGATTGTCAACTGCATTGGGAGTAAGAAGTGTCCCTTTCTGGCCCCATGAGCCCAGACAATGCTGTTCAGGGCACAGCTGATGGCAAATCAGCTCTGCAACTGAATCGAGAGCCCCACACCAGAGCCTCTCTGCTTCTGGGTCCGTGTTATTTGTGGCAGATAAATCCAGAAGCACCAGGAAGCACCACAAAGAGACAACCCTGCTCTTTTTTTCTTTCATTCTTTCTTTCTCCCCTGAACACCTGTTCATACACAGTGTGTGATTCCTTTAGTTCTGTAGTTAATCCTGACACTCCAGTTTCCAAAATCATCGTGGAAACTTTCCAGAGAATACAGACCAGAGCAGCTCATCTCATCAGTGGCCTGCTTATGGCCTCTCAGTACATGAGAGTGGCTGACAAGAAAGTTGAGAACATTATTTACAAAGGCCTGGAGTGTCAGGACAAGGGGGAATGGCTTCCCACTACCAGAGGACAGGATTAGACGGGATATTGGGAAGAAAATCTTCCATGTGAGGGTGGGGAGGCCCTGGCATCTGAGGATGCCCAGAGCAGCTGTGGCTGCCCCTGGATCCCTGTAAGTGTCCAAGGCCAGGCTGGATGGGGCTTGGAGCAGCCTGGGATAGTGGGAGGTGTTCCTCCCCATGGGAGGTGGAATTCCAGGAGATGGAACTGGATGAGCTTTAAAGTCTCTTCCAATCTAACCCATTCTGGGATTCCATGATTCTATGATCTACCTCCAGCACTAACTACAGAATCCATTTTGAGATCTTTATCCCTGTATTCAAAGCTTGGAATGAAATGTGCCATGCCACCCCAGACTGGCCTCCTGAAATCCTGACTCTCCTCCAACTTTCATTGCAAAAGAGCAGTGAAACTTTGACTCTTGTAACAAGCTCTGCTTTCACCGTTCCTGGCTCAGATCACCGAGCAAGTCCTGTAGAGACAGGAAAGGCCAAGGACCTCGTGGGGTTCAAAACAAACAGAAAATCCCTTTTCCCTTAGTTTTTCTCTCAGTCCTGCCATCAGGCATGGACAGGATGTGTCCCCCTGTGGGGCACAGATGCGTCTCACCTGGGGCTGCCACCTCTGACACGTGAGTGGAACCTCCGTGCAGGGCTTCTCTGGGGCTGCCAAACCTGCCCGGTGGGTCGGAGCCGCTCCGGTGCATCCCGGAGCCTGTCCCTGCCCAGCACCTGGCACACCCCTCTCACACCCTACACAGATTCCCAGGTAGGCCAGGGCCTCCCTCTCCCAGAATTTCAAAACTTCAGCCCTCCCCCAGTGCCAGGGATTAACACGTGCCAGTAGCACAAGAGCCTGCAGCGCTTTCATATGGGATGGTTATTTAAAAAACAGGGAAGGTTTCCAGATCTGGTTTGCTTTCCTCCATTCCTGCTGCTTCCTGAGCTTAGCACAATGCTCAGATATCATCACAGCTCCAGATGAAATCTTCCCAGCTCAATATCCTGAGCCAAGATCTCTAACCACCCTTGGGCCCCCTGGGCTGCAGGCACAAGAATGGATTAAAAAACTAGAAAACTCTTATTTTAAATCAGTCAATAGCTCGTAGATGCAGGGAAGCATGGAAACACGTCAGCATGCATCTGGATGTTTGAATAGTCGGGAAATGCACACGCATGAATGCACGCAGGGTACATCCCCAAACTGCTTCCCTGACTCTGCTTCACCTGGATGGAAGGGAACACCTGCTCCCATGACCTGCCTGTGTTTGTGCTGCGGGTCTGGGCCCCGTGGCTGTGCCAAAGGGAATTCTGCAGCAGCCTCAGAAGCTCTGTCCATCCCTCAGACCAAACAGAGCTGTTCCTCACTCTTCCCTCCCAGGGTGCAGAGAGATGGTGGTGCTGTGGGTCAAGTGAAAACACAATGGGCCTTGTGGCTTAATCAGTGCACAAACCTTTAAATTACCTTTTCTTCCATTTTATGCTCCTTCTCCTTCAGTTTCTGTGCAGGGTGCACCCTGTCTGTAGGAATATTGCATCAGTAGCCCCTGGTGCCGTGTGAAGTAAAATCCCAAGAGGATCTGGTGGATGAGCTGCATTCCCTGCTCCCAGAACACACCAACACCCCGCCATTCCGTGGGAAAGAATTAGAAAAGCTTTGGTTGAAACAGAACTTTTTGGGCTTGGCACCTTTATGGGCATTTTACGGACGACACCCTGCATGGCTGCTGTGCAGCACTAACACAGACTCCTCTGTGTCTGCAGATCCATCCTTGGTGAAGCTGGAGAGCAAGGAGGAGCTGTGCTTTGTGAGCAGGCAGGCAGAGGTACAGCACGGGGCTCCTGCTGAAGAAACTTCTAGAGTTGCTGTAATGCTGAAATGGGCACCAAAGGAGTGACAGTCCCCACAGGGACATGGCTGTGGGAGCAGTGGAGCTGCTGAAGGGCCTCTTGAGCATTAAAACACACTGGCTCATCATGAGAATGTTTGTCACCTGCTTCTACAGCAGGTCTGGCCCAAGCCACCCAGAAGTTAAAGGGGAAGGCAGAAGGGCAGGAAGAGCCAACATGCAGGAACAAAACTTGGAATTCCTCCTCTAGCTCGTATCTGGAGGTATTGCCAGACACCCATCCGAGGCTATTGAGTAACAGCTCAGAGGTCGAGGAGGGCACAGTGAGCTCCAATATTGACTTTGGGTTTACCTGATGGTTAAGGGTCACAGTTTTGATAATGATCACTTTCTTTCTTGCTTCACTTTTGGGTGCTCCCTTGCAGTAGTGTTTTGTTCCTCTGAGAGGCCAGAACTAGTTCTTACCCTTTCTGTAACACCCTCATGGTCCCCAAGGACCACAATTGGCTGCAGAATTTCAGTTGCTCCTGGCCAAAGCAGCTGTTGAGACACTGACTTTTTGCTTTTATTTAAAAAACAAGCTGTCTTATATGGAGCATAAACAGAATTCCGCTCATTCCAGTGTTCTCCACTGATGTCCCCCAACTCCTTTTACTTTTTTTTCCAACTGCAGAGCAAAAAAGACAAGCAGAAACAGCAGAACAAACCAACTAAGGATCAAAAACAGACGAAGAAGAAGAGTCCAAAAACAGAGCAACAGCTTCTGGGAGCGCTTTATGCTGACAAGGCATTCCTGGAGAAGTTGCTCAAGGATGAAGGTGTTTCTCCTTCTCAGCAGATTCTATTTTTCTTTCATCCCTTTTTTATTCTTCTTTATTTCTTCTTTTATATCGCTGTGACTCTTTGTTAGTTGTACCAGAGCTCACATAGCACATGGTGCTCGCAGTGGTGGGGACACAGGGAGGTGTCTGCTCATGGGGCTGTGACTCCTCTGTGGTTTGTTATAAATGCTGTTAAGGTTAAGATGCAGGAATTGGAGAAGTATCTTATTTTAGAAAAAGGCACAAAGATGATTCTCCTTTAGTCATATTTCTAAGGAACTTTTCACCCAGAAATAGAGAAGTGATTAATATTTGGTTTGCTCACAAGTTTTCCAGTGTTGCCAGCATTAATTACACATGTGGGCGGTCTGGTTTGCAGGCAGGTAAAAGCCTTCTCAGTTTCCATCTGCCAGCTTGATCCACAGCACTGTTCAAAGTGCCCTGTCAGTACAGATGTGCCGTACAGATGTTCTGTCCCAGAGGCCAGGTGCTCAGCACAGCTGGCCCCACCGACTGGGCCCCTTCTTGGCTCTGATCAGCAGATGTGAGGCTGGAACATGAGCTCAGCTCACTGAACCCCACGGGATGGGTAACAGTTTATTGTTAACTCCCCCATCACCTCAGCTCTGAGGAGCACAGGACACTTTCATTTCCAGGACTGTCTGTGCCAGAACAGAAAAACATTCCCAACCAATTCCCCACTGAGCTGCAGCTCAGGTCTGTTGATTCTCACCTGACTTCTACCTTATCTTATTTCCAGACTTGATGCAGAGTAGCACAAGGCAGGGGATCAAAGTCATGGACCTGGTTTTGAGTGGCATCTCCTACCTGAACCACCGGCGGGACTTCTGGCAGCAGCAGAAGCCGATGTACGCCCGGGCGTACGAGCGCAAGGTCCAGCGGCAGGGCCGGATGCAGGACAAGAAAGAGAAACCGTCTGACATTAGCAGATCCATCGCAAAGAATATGGAGGATATTGAGCTGTGTAGGTCCCTGGCTGGAAGCTGAGTGCCTCCCACTGCTGTGAGGAGCTTAAACTATTCCCAGGCTTCTCTGAGGGTTGGCCACTTCACCAGGTCTCAATTCCCCAGTCTCACAGAATCCCAAGTTGGTCTGGGTTGGAAGGGACCTTGAAGTTCAGACCGTTCCACCCCCCCACTATGGGCAGGGACACCTTCCACTATCCCAAGTTGCTCCAAGCCCCATCCAACCTGGCCTGGAACACTTCCAGGGATGGGGAATTCACAACTTCTCAATGTCTCCGTGTCACACCCCAGTGCTGGCCAGAGGTTCCGCTGAGGAAAGCTGCAAGAAAGCTGAGCGTATGCTGAAAAGGATACAAGCGTGGTCAGAGAATGAAGTTCCCAACAAGAATGAACTGATTGGGGATCTCCACAACTGCATTGGGAATGCACAGCTGGCAATGGGACAGATGGAGGCGGCTTTGCGCAGCCATAAGATGGATCTGGATTGTGCTAGGCAGAAGTAAGTTCTGGGAGGTTCAGGCGGGTGGAGAAAGGGGAAAGTGCCTCTGTGGGGGTGTTTTAGCATTAGGTAACGTAATTCTCACCTGGGGAGTTTAACAGGGTTACACATTCAGCTCTGCCCAAGTATTAGGGCCTGTGGTGACTTTTTATCTTCACTAATTCAAAATAAGGAGCCTGAAGCAGATTTTTAAGGATCCACAGCAGAGGGCACATCAAAACCTCTGCCATAGCAAAACAAAACAGGAACACAAATCCCAGTCTCAGCACTTGAATCTTGAGTGGGCTTTTCCTTCTCAGGAAAATCAGGCTTGAAACTGCACCAGTTTTCTGCTACTTCTTGTCTTAAACTCCTTTTCATAGAGACCATTTAGCATGGCTCGAAATAAAGGTCTCTTCCTGTCTGCACTGGACACACCCCATGACTCTTCCAGCTGAACCACAGTGGAGCAAAATGTAATCTTAGATTTAGCAAGAGTTTGCAAAGCATAGCAGAAATCATGGAACCGTGTCTTGAAGTGATTCGGGACTTACGCTTGGCAGTAGCGCACTGAGCTTTTAAAACCGTCACTGAGTGGTTGTTTCTCATTTTCAAAACTCCTTTTGGAAATAAATGTTGGTTTAGGAAAAGGCTGCTTCTCTCCTGGTGATGCCACTCCCCGAGCTGGCCAGGTAAAGGCAGGGATTAGCAGGAGAGGGGCGGGCGGAGGCGCCCGGGGTTGGGAGCTCTCGAAAGCCCAAGCTGCCTTCGAGCACCGGCGGTGACGGGCGGGCCGCGCCCTCTGGCGGCTGGAGCCGCCGCTAATGACTCGTTAATGACCCGCGTTAATGAGCCCGCGACGGCGGTTTGAACTGCATGATCCCTTCCCACCCAAACCGGTCTGTGATTCTATGACTCCCGTCGCATTTATCTGCTCCTCGCATATAAATGGCTTTTCCATCGCTAAGGTAAGGGTAGGCAAAGCCGCTTCTGAAGATGAGAATGAGGATAATTAAGAAAAAAATTAAAGCCCACAGGGTCTGTTATTACAGAAGGAGCTGCTTGTAGCATGGAGCAAAGCTCGGTCCAAGCGCGGGGTCGGGGCTGCTGTCAGGAGCCTGGAGACACACTGCAGACACCTTTTTGTGTCTTTGCTCTGAAACACAGAAATCATCCATGACTGTCAGGGACACAGAGGGAAACAGAAGCAAAGAAAAGTGGAAAGACATTCCCAAGGGCTGCCAGATTTGCACATAAATTAATAATAATCAAAGACACATTTCCCTTGTGTCTCATGGGGTCAGCTGCCAGAGCTGTAGATAAAATCAAAAGTCAAAAATCAACCTTGATTTAATGACTTTCAGCCTGACCTGGGCCCTTTACTTCCCAACACTTTTCTGGGGGCATGGGGAGCACCAAAGGGACCATGAGGCTGAAGAAACCCAGAGTGAGGGAGGAACAGGACGATGTCAGTGCCACAATCCCTTTGTCTCCCTGTCTCAGCGCTCTGACGGATGCCGTGTCCCGGGCCCTGGACAACATTGGCCATGTGTACGCCCGGATCGGCGAGTTCCAGCAGGCCATCAACACGTACGTACAGCCCAGCAGCAAAGGCATCAGGGGCTTGGAGTGACCCAGGCCGTGGTTCTTCAGCTGTGTGTTCTCACTGCAGCCAGGCCTGGGGAAATTTTCACACCCGAGCCCTCTGCTATCACATCAGTGGTTGAGTCGTAAAGGGTTGGTAAAGCTGTATCTGTCTTACTCTGCTTGAAGCTGGGAGGAGAAGATTCCGCTGGCTCAATCCAGCCTGGAGAAGGCCTGGCTGTTCCATGAAATTGGGCGGTGCTACCTCGAGCTGGGTAAAGCTGAAATAGCCCAAGATTACGGCCAGAAGTCCCTGCAGTCAGCAGATGAAGAAGGAGATGTGGAGTGGCAGCTCCACGCCACGGTGCTGGTGGCACAGGCACAAGGTAAAGATGTGGGTACAGGTTTTGCTCTCAGGGTGGAGAAGCTGGTCTGAAAACATCTCTAGGATTTAACAGCCAAAGCAACAGCTCAGAGCAAGACTGGCTTGATTACTTCTTGGTGTTCTCCTGATCCTGAGCTAAACCAGCTGATATCCTTGTCTGTTCCAGTGAAATTGAAAGATTACCCGTCTGCAATCTTGAATTTTGAAAGGGCTTTGGAGAAGGCGAAGCTCGTGCCCAGTGAAGCTGCTCAAAATGCCATCATTGCGGTAAGGGGGCTGCTGAGGGGAGGAGGAGCTCTGGGCAGCCTCTGTGAGGAGCTGTTATCCCAGCTGGAATACTCCAGCCAGTAATGCCGTAGAAATGCAGTTTTACAGTAGGAAAGGATTTGGTAATGAAAGCAGAAAACAAAAGAAAACAGGAAAATGTTGGGTATGTAGCTGCATTTCTAGGGCTTTTATTAAGAACTTCATCCCTTTCAGGCCTTGGATAACGTGAGCAAAAGCTTCATTGCGGAGCTGAACAAAAGCGGCAAATGCAGGACGCTTTCCTTACATGAAGGTACTTGTCATTCACACCTCTGCACCCAGAAACGGGAAAAAAAAACCCCACTCTCCTGTTCTGCACGTCAGCAGCACCTTAGAATTTCCACAGCACCCACTTCCTTGCAAGTATTAAATTAAAATCTTGGTGGGAGTCCAGCATTGCTTCAGCTGCGCTCCCAGGCCCGGCCGTGAGCAGCTTAAGTGTGGGAGATGTCCGCGCTCCCCGAGTGTCCCCTGCGGGCTGGCCCGGTGTCACCCACACCCCGGGTTCGGCGGCAGGGTCCTGGCAGGGACTGCCCGGGGCTGCTCCCCTCAGGCCGTGCAGCACCTGCCATCCCAGGACCTAGACGGGAGTGAGATTCCTGGTGAGGGTAAGGGAGCCCAGGAGTCTTTCTTGTGCCCAACTGCTGAGTTCCAGGACTTGGCTTAAGTTTCCTTTTCCCTTCCCAGATCGCCTCTTCAGCAGTGAAAACATAAAAAGCACCACTGAGAATGCAAAAAGGAAGGAAGGGAATCGAGCTGAAAAGCCGTAAGAGGAAGCCAGAAACGGTACATAAGCAGAAGGAAACGATACATAAAGCAGACGGAATCGTTAGAGAGGGGAAAACGGACAAGGAAATAAAGGAGAGCACTGGGGGAAAGTAAAGCCTAGGCGGGAAAATTAAATAAATATTGAGCAAGCGTCATACCAGCACTGGAGTGGGGTGTCCCCAGCAGGGAAGGAGCTGGTCTGAGCCGCCGCCGTGCTCGGAGCGCTGCTCTCCCCGCCCCGTACCCCCCTCGGGCGGTCCCGGCAGCATCCCCGGCTCCGGGCGGGGCGGGGGGCTGAGCCCCGGGCCCCCCCTTTGCCCCGGGGAGGGTTCGGCCCGGCCCTCGGGGGCGGGCGGGCCCCGGGGCTATGAAAGGAGCCGCGGTCGTGCCCGCCCCAGAGCCGCTTCCCCGCAGCGCCGCTCCGCACCGGCGGCCGCCCCGGAGCCGCTGCCCTCACCATGGTAAGCGGGACCGGCGGGATGGGGACTGGGATCGGGGATGGGATCGGGACCAGCATCGGGACCAGCATCGGGATCAGCATCGTGATCGGGGCCGCCGCTCCGCCCGGCAAAGGTTTCGATTCCCGGAAGCGCCGGCGGCTTCGCCGACATGTGGGCGCTGGGTCTGGGGGAGCGGAGGCAGCCGGGCCCCGAGAACGGCCCTGGGCGCTGGTGGCTCCGTCTCGGGGGTCCCGGGAGCCATCGCTCCCTCCACGCGAGCCCCTGTTCCATGGGGAGCAGGAGACAAGCGGGAGCTTTGTGGGGGCGGCGGGGGCGGGCCGGGCCCGGCTCAATGGGAGATTGTCCGGCCAGACCCCGCTCCCCCGGGCTCTGCGGAGCCTTTGTCCGCCCGGCCCGGCCCGTGAAGGCGCCCGTTGTCCCCGAGCCGGCGGCGAACAATAGCCCGGGGGGGCCGCGATTGTTCCTTTGTTCGAGGGGCTGAAAAGCGCCTCAGTCCCTTCGGCAGCTGCCGCGGCAGAACAGCGGCCCCGGTCCCCGCCCGCGGGACAGCCCGGTGCGGGGACAGCCCGGCCCGGGGCCGCCGCAGCACCGGCTCCGGCCGTGCGACCCCCTGGCAAGCGGGGCACCGGTGCTGCGAGAAGGAGCAGCGCTCCAGGTAACTCACCGGCTTCTCTTTGTGAGCACTTGGAGCCCCCAGTCCGCGGGGAAGGCAGCACGGGGAGCCCGCAGGTCCCTGCTGCTCTCAGGGCTTGTCCCTGTCTGGGTGTGAAGCTGCAGCTGAGCCCAGGGGAACTGTGGGGTCCTGCTCCCGTTCCCAAGGCATTTGGAACCAAAACCCATCTGCACCTTCTGGAATAAAGAGATGGGGAAATTAATATCTGAAAAGTGTTTTTTAAAAACGGCAAACTGGAAAAATATTTTTCTGGCCTAGGCAGAGCAGTTATGTTTTATGTAAAACTTCTCGATTTTTGCATTGAAGGCAAACCTCACTTCTTGGGCATCACTCCCACGGTCTTTGCCTTAAGCAGGTCCAGTGGATCCCAGGCTGGGCCCACAGGCAGCTGAGGAGGGTGGAAAGTTCGTGTATTGCCCCAACAGTGTCTGCCTCATTGATACTATTGAGGACTTGCACAGCTGAAGAAATCCCTCATTTCCTTTTAGTCTCGTGTTTTCCCAGGCCCTGCTGGGAATTAATCTGGGATTCTGCTTACCAGAGCTGCTGGCAGGAGGGGAGGGAGAGCCTGTGCCAGCAGCCAGTGGTATTTTCCACTCGCTGCTGCCAGCCACGAGTGTTTCGTTTCCTCCAGCACTCGAGGTTTCACTTTCGAGTTCTGCCGAACAGCTGCTGGGAGGGGTTTGGCTTTCCTGGAAGCCATCTAAATTGCTCTTCCCAAGAGGAGCCCGAATTCCCTCCTGTGAGGCGCTCAGCTACTGATCCTCAGTGCAGCTGAGAGAGACACGACGTTAAACTTGAGGGCTGCTCTAGGAAACAAGCCTCTTCCCTGGGAACAGAGTTTGTGATTCAGATGAAGGGACAGGAGTGTGGCAGCTCTCAACCTGCAGGGACTTTCAGTTCCCCTTGTGCTCCTCCACGGGTCACTGCCCTCGCATCTGGCAGCCACGGCTGTTCAAGTGTTCAGACTAAATGTGCCACACGAGGAGCTCTGCCTGGGTGGGAGCTTTGTGGCAGCTCATGGTTCCTCAGAAACCCCTTCCTAGTGGGGCAGGACTGCAGCTGCCGAGGCCAGAGCGGGGAGCAGGGCTGAACCGTCAGCCCTTGGGTGGGATGCCATGGATCCCTGCTGTGCCACCAGGGATGTGGGAGAAGGTGTCAGCTGAGCAGGGCACCCAAGTGAGGGAGTGTGGGGGAGATGCTTCCTGTGCCCCATCCTTTCCGCTACAGGACCCAGCAGGGCCACATTGTCTCTGGGGTTCCTGCCCTGCAAAGTGTTTTCTCTTTCCATTTCAGAACAGAGGTTTCTCCAAGAAGAGTCACACTTTCCTGCCTAAAATATTTAGAAAAATGTCTACTCAATCAGCGAAAGAGAGACCTGAGAGTTTGCATTTCCCGTTCCTGGATGACGAAGACACCATCTCCACACTCAAAGAATCCAAAACCTTTTTCATCCTCCGGGGCCTGCCTGGCAGCGGGAAGTCCACCCTCGCCCAGGCCATCCACGATCGGTACAAAGATGCCTGCAGGGTCATCTCTGTTGATCACTATAAAATTGCACCATCCGTAAGAAGCACCATTCCCGAAGAGTACTCCAAGGTGGATGAGGATCTAGTTGACTATTGCAAACGGGAGATCAGCGTCATTGTTTTGGATGACACTCACCATGAGCGGGAACGGCTGGACCAGCTCTTTGACATTGCTGACAAGTACCGGTACAAAGTCATCTTTGCTGAGCCCAAAACCCCGTGGCGCTTGGATTGTCCCCAGCTAAAGGACAAGAATCAATGGAAACTGTCTGTGGAGGAGCTGAAGAAGATGAAGCCAAGCTTGGAGAAGGAATTCCTCCCCATGTATTTTGGGTGGTTTTTGAGCAAAAGAAGTTCGGAGATCCTGAGGAAGGCTGGCCAGGCGTTCTTGGATGAGCTTGGGAGTCTCAAAGCCTTCAAAAAGGAGAGTAAATACTGTATGTATAGATGTTGGCTTACCGTGTTCTTACCTGTTGATGTTAATGAGTCTGATCAGCTTCTAAAGTCAATTTCTAAAGCTGTCAACAAGAAAAGTTTTTTAAGGCTACTAACCTGGTCCTCATAGTTGACAAAGTTGGTTTTGTAAGTAAAAATAAATTGGAGCTTTTCCCCAGTCTGTTTAGCTCTGTCCCCACAGGGTACTGAGCTCAGGTGGCAGCAGCAGGACATGGGATCCTGGGTTCCAGTGGGCTGGGTGGGAAAAAGGCAAAGAGAGGAAAATGGGAAAGCCTAAACAGCCCTGTCCATTAGGGGACTCTCACATCATCAGGTTTAGGATGAGCCACAATGATGCAGAGGGGTTTGGTTTCCAGTGCTCCCCAGCAGAGATGAGAAGTGAGGGCTGTGGTAGGGAAGGGAGCTGAGATGGGACCAGGGCTCATGGGTTGACACTGGGGGGATCACTTTGTGACAGTGACATTGTTTACCTGTATCTGCAGTTCCTTCTGTCGAAGATCCCAAAATAAAAATAGATCTCACCAGCTACTTTGTGAAGAGGCCACCTGGGGTCCTGCACTGCACCACGAAATACACTGAGTTTGGCAAAGCAGCTGGAGCCGAGGAATATGCGCAGCAGGAAGTGAGTGTTGGGGTCCCACCTCCTCCCCACACCCCCCACATCCCCTCCCTCCCCAGCAGGGCATCCACGAGCCTGGGAGAGGGTTGGGATGGGCTCTGCTCTGACCCGAGGCCAAATACAAGGACAGGAACTACATTTGTGTGTCCCTGTGCAGAGAAAACTCCAAATTGTGGAGATGGTGATTGTTTCCTATTCCCAAACAAAATACTCCCACTTGCCCCAATAACTTTCAGCATAGTATCTGACAGCTTGAGCTGAATTACGATGAATTGAGGCATTTAGACTCCCCAGTCAATTATTTCAGAGCTCATAAGCCCAGGTTAAACATTAGAATTTGTGAAGAACAAAGACGTTACCAGCCCCGAATCCACGGAGCTGGGACATCAGGCACCGACCTTCTCCTTGCTCTTGGGTATTTTGACCGTGTCACAGCAAGAGCTGCCACGAGCAGCCAGGTCCCCGAGCGTGGGCACGGTGAGCCCGGCGCAGCGCCGCCAATCCCCAGGCGCAGGCACTGACGCTGTCCCGCCTGCGTGTCCCTCTCCTCCAGGCCGTCAAGGCTGCCTACGGCAAAGGCTTCACCCTCTCCATCTCGGCGCTGTTCATCACCACAAAGACTGTCGGGGCTCGCATCGAGCTGAACGAGCAGCAGCTGCTGCTCTGGCCCGGGGACGCCGACAAGATCCTGCCCGCGGACAACCTCCCGCGGGGCAGCCGCGCCCACATCACCCTCGGCTGCGCCAACGGCGTCGAAGCCGTCCAGACCGGGCTCGACCTGCTGGAGTTTGTGAAGCTGGAAAAGGCGGGGAACAAAGGGGAGCAAGTGGGGGAAATTGGAGGAGGGAAACTGCTGTATTTTGATAACGGTATGTGGATGCTTGTTCTGGCGAAAAAGATTGATGTCAGGGCGATATTCTCGGGATACTATGGGAAGGGAAAACTCGTGCCAACGCAGAGCACCAACAAACGGGGCTCTGCCTTTACCTCCTGCACCATCATCTAGGAGCACAGGCAGTGCAGCTCCTCGGTTTGTTTTTAAAAGGCAAGTAACTCCTGTAACCTTAAAAGTGTAAAGAGAAATAATTCTACCTTTACTAAAGTCAACCCTCCTGCCCACCCCAGCGTGAAGCCTCTGGGGAGTTATCGGCCTCAGAAGAGGAAGAAAACAAGCAACTCCTGCCTGAAACTGTCATGGATTTTAATGTGAGTGTTGGAGGGAAGCAGCTGGGTGTCCTGCTTGTTTTCTTCCTTGGAGAAAGATCAGCTCTGGGGCTTTTATCGCTTCCCTCTGAACCACAATCGTTCGATCTTTACCCGTTGGCACTGACCAAAGCCTGTCAGTTGCTGGTCTGAAGCCAAGGGAACTGCAGGATTTCCCTCCCCTCCTACACCCAGGGACTGACACTGGCCACTCTGGCAGCTGATTACAGGGTCAGAACTAGCGAGACCCAGGCGTGGGTCACTCCTGTCAGGAGTCCTGTCCTTACCCAGGGTTTGGCCCCTAAGGACAGACCTAATCGCAGGCCGGTCCCGTAGCTGGGCTCCATCCCAGCTCCTGTCCCTCACAGCAGAGATGCTCTGGGGACAGCCAGGAGGAGGGCACTGTGCCATGGTTATGTCTTAAAGACACCAACCATGAACTTTGGGGAAATCAAGTGAAACACCAGGACAGGGAGCCACTTCCCTCCCCCCGGGCTGGACCAAGCACCATCCGCTGTCCTGTAGGGAACAACCCTGCCTTGGCAGGGAGTGGAAGAGATGAACTAACATCTTTTCCATCTTATTTGATAGAAACTAAAATCATGTCTGAAGTACACAACTGGACTTCATGCAAGATTTTACTCCCTTCCTCTAATGCACTTGAATGTTAAGAGTTAGGCTGGAGTAACCCCGTAGCGTAGGAAGCAGAGACACCGTAACCGTGTAACTCAACGTCTGCTCAAACCTAAACCCTGGCTGGAAGTTACTGACCCAGCACTTCTGTCATTAAATCTGTTCTATTGAAACTTGGGTTTGTGCTCTGCCAGGCCCTGGCCCAGCGGGGCGGTGGCTCCTGAGCATTGTTTAACACAAAGCTCCACTAACAGCCCCAGGGAAGGTCCCAGCTCGACCTCCTGCTCTGGGCTCAGGGTCTGGGGAGCAGCAGAGTGGCATTAACCCACACTAACACTGTAAATACTCACTGTGTTTGAGGCGTGGGCTGGGCTGGGGCTGGCGCTGGGCACGGCTCACCCTGAGTCCAGTGTTGCTGGGGCATTTCTCATCTGACTGCTGAGGCCAAAAGCAGGGAGAGCTTTGGTGCTTTTCTGGTACCAAACACTCTGCCATGAAAGCAAAATACTTCCTGCTGTTCAGAAGCAAAGATTATTTCAAAAAATAAATTCTCATTATAACATAAAATAGTGAGCTGTAAACTCACCCAGAGCACCTGTGACCCTTCACTGGTAAATCCCTCCAAGCTTCTGCACTGGCAGCAGCCGAGTGCCCAACGCTCAGCCTGACAGAACCTCAAGGGTTTGTTTCACCAAAGCTCTACAAGGTATTTGCCAGCAGCTGCTCAGGGGCCAGCTGAACCCACCCCTCCAGCGCCCAGATCACTCCAGCACCGGAATACACGGCTGGAATCTCTCCTTCATCTGCCTGTTCAAGAACAACAGTGACACTGTCGTCGTTTGAGTTTTTATTAGTTTGTACATCATATACAGTTTATAATAAAGTAAAACCGATTGCATATGGGTCTGCTCAGGCTGATTTCCCATACAAACACGGCATCAGGAGTTCTGCTAAGGAAGTAAACAACAAATATTCACATTTTTACCATTCACATCCTAGAAAGGTCCAAGAGGGACAGTTGGTACCGATGCGGAGCCTGGCTGGGAGAGGATGAGGAGTTTGGCAAAGCAATGAGACAGCGATTGCTCCATGCAATTCCCCTTTCCTCCCAGGGAAAGGTTGAGCTATGTACACTGAGGTAAACATTCCGAATTCCAATTCAGATAAATACGGCAGCGCAGGGACAAGCTCCTCTCCAAGCGGCTTCGCATCGGTGCCTGGATTTGTCCTGACTGTTCCATGATGTTGTGACACACGTGCACTGTGGGGTTCTGGGTGCTCCCCCTGTGGCCCCTGGGATGCCACCTCACACCACACTCTGTTCACACGAGCCATTAGGGGACAGTGGGGACAGGGCTGGGCTGCTCCTCCTGCTGGAGGCTCCCCATGGATCCTGCCCTCCTGGGCCACCCCTGGAGCTCCAGCTTGGGCACAGTGTCTCAGCTCCCACCAACAGACCAGAGCTCTCCCTCCAAGCTCGGATCTGGGTAAGGGGAAATGCCCAGCACTGCTCCAAGAAGGGACAAACCCATCCACGATGCTGGGAGTGGGGAGAGCCGGGCCTGGCCAGGAAGGCCAAAGCATTTCACATTTTCACATCGGCTCTCACAGTCATGCAGGGACCCAGAACAGCCCCACAGAGCCAAGGGCAGGGACAGCCACCAGCTACTGCCACCTACCCCTGACACAGCCCTGACACAGCCACCCAGGGACTAGCACTGCTCCAGGGACACAGATGGATGCAGCACATAGCTGTCCTGTTCCCTAGGGAAGAGGAGGGGAGAGGACAAGGCACGAATTTAAACAGGATGAAACCCATCCATTGGAAATAAGAGAATATCTGGAGTCATTACTGAAACTGAGGAAGTCATTTGGAAATGGCAAAGCAGCACATGGCCCAACCCTGTGGCTGTTTGAGGGCTGCAGATCCAGGGCCAGTGTGGCTGGACAGGGACTGGCACCAGCCTCCATGTCACACACACCACGGCAGCACAGCAGAACCACGCTGTACCAGCAGATACAGAGAATGGAGGGACCCGTATTCCATGGATAATACTCTTGTACCTGAACAATTTGTCTTTCTCCCATTTTCCAACCTGCATTTCTACATTTACAACAGCCAGCAGCACTGGGGGTCCTGCTCACTGAAGACCCCCAGGATCAAAACCAACCCAGGTACATTTCTGTGCAAAGCAATGAGGAGCCTTAAGAGGGTGGCCAGAACCTCCTGAACGGACCTCAGCTTTCCAACCCAAACTGTTCCACAATTCTATGAGCATGGCCAGACAAAACCACAACCAAGGCAAAGCCTAATGGCCACACAATTCCTGATCTCCCTGCCAAAACTGCTGTCCTACAGCAGAGCCCTCACATGCCAGCTCTGCCCACAGCCACGCTCCTCACACACTTCTCTTCACAACTTCCCCAGAGAAGCTGACAGCCACTTGCCAGTTCTTGAGCTGTTCAGAGCACCCACTCCCAACTTGGCTGGTAGAAGACACCCCCTGACACCAGCCTGGTCTGGCTCTCAGCCATGGCAGTTCTGCTCTTTCCAGCTCCTTCTTGCTGGCAGCAGCTCTCGCAGCACCAGCCATCCCCCCTGAGACCCTGGCCAGGAGTTGCCAGGCTGAGAGTCACACCAAAGCATGTCCAGTCCATCCCACCATGCCTGTGCCTTGGGCAGCCCTTGCAACACCTCCTGCACCTCTGTGTGTTCTTTGTCCCAGAAACAGCACAGGCACAGCATCGCTTGAAGATGCTCATTTGTGGTCTCTGCAGCAAATCCCTGTGGCTGGTGGCACGTGGGGTTGGTGGCTCCCATGGGGCTGGTGGCTCCCTGTGGGGCTGTAAGCAGCTGGAGCACTGGCACTTGACTTCCCTGTAGCTACACCCAACCATAACCTGTGGATGATGTCCTGGAACCATGTGTGGAGGTAACGCTCCAAGCAATGCACAGCTGAGTCCATTTTTTTTGGAGAGAAGCAGAGTTTTGTCCCCCCCAGCCGTGCTGGGACACGGTGGAGGTCACAGTGCCACTGGACACTGCTGCTGCCCTGAGGTGCCAGGTGCCACCGAGCCCTGCTCTGTGCCGGGGGGAACAGGACTGCACAGGGCCTGGGGCACTCTGGGCTAGTGAAAGGTGTCCCTGACCATGGCAGGGGTTGGACTTGAGAGCCTTTAAAGCCTTCCAGCCCAACCCATTCCATGGTTCTACGCATTTGCCTTCACCTTGATTCACGTAACAACGCTCTGCAGAAAGTCTTGGCACTCACCATATGAATATTAAACTACATTAAATCATGCATTCATGTACAGGTTATAAATAGCTGCTGCATACATTTTCTCTCCCAGAAGCAGAGCCATTCCACTCCTGTGCTCCAAGGAACAGGCTCGCTCAGCTTGGAGAGAAGGGAAGGGAGGGAGGAAGCTGGTCACACTTCCCTGGGGCAGGGGAAAATGAGAATAAACCCACTGACAGACACAGAACACGGCTCTGCTCAGCGTGAGACTGAGAACAGCCCAGACAGTACAGTGACATCAACACACACACACAGGACGAGATGTCATGGATCCAAAATGCCACTAAACAGACCTTGAGAACTCTGATTTACAGTGCCAGGAAAGCTGGGGAAGCATCAGTGTGCATAGACCAGTATTTCAGTTCCCCACGTATTCACCATTTCACCTGAAAAGTGCCAGGACCCAGCTGCTCTAGGGGCACCTGGGTGGGTCCATCCCTGACACCTGACATCGGAATAAACGTGGGAGAGTCGGGTTTTGAAAGCATCACTCAGCACTGGCTCACTTAGAAAGCTGAGTTTCAAACGAGTTGTAAAATACTCTGTTCTGCAGTGCTAAAATTTAAGCCCTTAAAATTTTCTCTCTACGAAAGCAGATTGTCGAGAATCCTGACCAAACACCACAGCAGGACCACGACAGCAAGGTCACGGCTGGAACCTCGGCCCTGCTGGAGGGCACGCACGGCCCCTGGGAGGGAGGAAGACAAAGCATTCCGAGTGATCACCTCGTGCAATGAGCTCCCTGCAGTGTTTGTTCTGCTTTGGGAAGGCAAATCAGGTGTTACACAGAGTCCCTGGGAGGTTGTGTCTCAAAGCCCAGCCTGTGTGCACAAACACCCATTCTCTGAGCAAAGCCCAGCTCCAACAGCCCCTCGCTGCCAGGGTCAGCCCCTCTGGCCCTCACTGAGCACCAGCTCAGGACCCCCAGGCACGGCCCCACTGCCTCCTGCTCCTCTCACGTGCCAGGCTGAGCACAACCTCCCGGGGCTGGGCCTGACAGTGCTCCAGAACCCGGCACAGACAGGAGCTCCCACAGGGCGCCTGGACAAAAGGTGCTGTCCATGCAGTAGAGAAAAGGAGGAATTCTGGACCAGAGCCCTCTCCCAGCTGTGACCCTGCTGTAACACCACCTTTTAGGTGAAAATCAAACTGCTAACAGGCAGTGCTCCACACCAAACCCATCAGGACACAGCTCCAGGCCTCCAGCTCCCGTCCTGACACTGCGTAAGAGAAAGTTACAGACTGACAGTTCAGAGCTGGACTTTGCTTTTTCTTGCTGCTTTGGAGGAGTAAATCACTGCCAGGGGAAAACCACTCAACCAGGTTAAGAAAACAAACAGCTGCTGCACGCCAGGAGCTCAGTGCTGCACGTCCCAAACCACCCACGATCCCTGCCTGGAATTCACTTGGTATTGAAAGACCCACCCATATCATGGATCAGTAACAGGAAATCACACATCAAGCTCAACAAAATCAAGTTTAGCACAAATATAAAATATTCAAGTGGATTAATTTAAAAAAGTACAGTGAAGGAATTCAGCCCAGAGCAAATTCAATATTCCCTTAAACAGGACAATCTTGGGAACACAAAGCCCTTAATTCCAGCTGCATCACAGGGAATTCTCACATAAGCTGCTCTTTAAGCAGCGTTTCTCTGACACAGAATTGTAAGCTCACACGTGACCACGGAAGTTTAATGCCCAAGTGGGCCTTGCTCAGAGAACCATGGAGAAAAAAAAAGAAATAAAAGAGCCAAGAAGCCAGGCTTGCAGATGAAATGGGATTGTACGAAACTGGACTGAGCCTTGGCAGTATTTCCAAAAGATTAAGATAACTTAAAAGTTACTCCAAACCCTGGACATGCTGCTTTGGAAGCAACCAGAACAAACCAGGAATTCCTTCTCCCTCTCACATGTGGGGATTCTGGGAAGATTCCAGGAAATCCTCTGTGCTGAGGGGCAGAAGCAGCTGAAAGCACGGGCCAGCATGGAGGGACCAACAGTTTCAAAGCTTTATTTTTTTTTTTTTCGTTGTTGTTTGTTTGTTTTTTAATAAAGTTAACAGTAAAACAAAATTCACAAGCCTTCCCCTCCCGAGCTGGTTTCCTCTTCACACACACAACACACAAACAGAGGCTCCAACCCAGAAATGAAACTGCTCTAAGGACAACGAGACGTGATGGAGGAGGAGTCTGGGGCTGTCCGTATTCGAGGTTAAAAGAAGCAGATCAGGTATGTGTGGTTTGATTTGTGTTTGTTTGCTTCTTAGCCAAACTGGAAAAAGAAATTTCCAGGCCCAGAAGCTGAAAAAGAAAATGGAAGATAATGAGGACTTTTCAAAGCCAAATGGGTTTAGTGCAGCACACGGATGGCCAAGCCCACACACAGCTCCAGAACGAGGAGCCCCTGGGTTTGTGGCTTTGGCACTCAGAAGAACCAGAAGCAGCCACCAGCTGACATTGTCAGGCAGAACTTTGAAAAAGCTCTTGGATTTGTGCAACAGCCAAGCACTCTCCTCAAGCAGCACATCCACTGGGAGTCCCAGCTGTCCTGCCAGGGGATCTGTATACTTACGATTCCAAGGCTGGGAGGAGAACACCTCACCTACCTTCGAAGCTGAAGCCCCCTGGCCCGCTGAAGAAGGCCTTGAAGATGTTATTTGGATCAAATTCTACAGAGAAGAGAAGGAATTCATGAGCTGCAGCGAAACAACCAGCACATTCCCACAGTTCAGGAGCTGTCAGCTCACTGAGGGTCCCGAGACTCAGAGTGGCTGAGCAGGGGGGACAGGGCTGGCTCCCAGCACCTGGGGCCACGTAGGGACCACAAACAGGTAAAGCAGCTGTCCCAGAGAGAACCTGCCACGGGGCAGCCCAAGGATCTGGATAAGCAGCATTCAGGGACCCACAATTACATTATTTAACACACCCTGTGACAGATTTCTGCCTAATGGCAGCTACTGCCCAAGGACAACACCCACCAGTATCTCAGCTAGAAACACTCAGCGCTGCCATCCCAACGCTGTCAGGGACCAAACCAAGTCAATTCATGGAACCATTCCCAACAGGAGGCTGGCTTTAGGGGATAAGGCAGACTCTAAAGGGTCTGATCTTGTTAAAGGCTGCCATGGCAGAGTATTGTAAAGAGCACTGACCTCCCATGTTTAATCCATCCTCTTCCAAATCCTGCCCACTGTCATAGCGAGCCTTCTTCTTGGGATCTGACAGGATGGTGAAGGCTTCACCAACCTCCTTGAATTTCTTCTCCTCTTCCTTCTGTACTTCTGCACTTGCTCCACTGTGTCGGTCTGGGGATGCACAAACAAGCAGGAAAAAGCTTTTAATTTCTAGTGCAAAATAGATATTATTAAACATTCCCAAGCTCCTGTCCCAGAACATGCTCCAGACCTGTGGGGTCAGAGCTGCTATTTTCCAGAAATTCCCTCTTCCACGTGCATTTCTGCCTCAGTGACGGCTGCACAGGGCACAGAGGGACTGCTGTGGGTACCTGGATGGTGCATTAGTGCTCGTTTCCTGTAAGCCTTCTTGATCTCATCTTCAGAGGCGTTTTTGTTCACCCCCAGGATTTTGTAGTAGTCTTTCCGTTTGCTCTTTTTCAGTTCCACCTGTGCATTCTTTAGCAGCTGCTTATGTTCTGGAAAGGAGCACAACACCAGAGGGGAGGAGTTACTCCATCCCTTCCACTTCAGGCCACTCAAAAAGCAAGGGGACAGTCAAAACAAGAACCAAAAGCAGGCATTCTGAACCCAGTGCATGGCCTCAGACACCATCATCTCAGCATTCAGTGCTGGGAGAGAAATCAGACCAGAGACAGGGATTTCCAGTGCTACTGAGGGCTTCTCCATATTGTCCTTTTGGGGAATTATGCTGCAGATCACAGCATATTGTGGGGAAAAAAAAAAGAACAACAAAAAAATTGCCAGTTCAGGGAAACTTGTGCACACACACAGAGTGCCCTTGTGCTCACCTTTTGTTTTCTCTGTCTGATAAACCTTCTCATAGTCTCTTACAGCATCTTCATATTGTTCTGTGTCCATGTAACTGTGGAAAGAAACACTGGTGGCCAAGGTGTCCCTCACAGGAACATCCAAAGGGGCTCAGTACAGGCTGTTTGGGTGGATGTGCATTAAGAGAAGTGCTCTGGACTGCAGCAGATCAGACCTCAGAGAAGCCCACACAGGGCTACTGCTGGGAGCCCTGACACTTGTGGGAAACCCTGGCACAGGAACCTGCACTCTGGGCTCCAAGAGGACACTGTCACCTCCTCTGGGAGCACAAGTTCTGCTTTAACAACGTGATAATTCCAATATTCAGCCGCAGGAACTGATCCCAGCCAGCCTGAGCTGGCTACCCCCACCTCCTCAGCAGCAAAAGGAAGAGGAAAAAATTCAGGCCTCCAGCTCTTCTATGTAGTTGAGCTCCAGATTTGTGACCCTGTCCCTCAGAGCTGCCAGGAGGACACTCCTGCCCACACAGCTGCTCAGGTGTACTCACCACTGTGCCCTCCTCAGGTAGGCTTTGACATAGGTGTCATCCAGCTTCACTGCGTTCGTGCAGTCGTCGATTGCTTCTTCAAGTTTCCTAAGCTGCAAGGTCAGGCACAAGTGAGTGAACCCCATGCAGAGAACAAATTCTGCATCATGACTTTAAGCAAATGAAAGGTGTGAAGAAATCTGGGAAAATCTCACTGTTTTCTGTGTCTCTGTCTAGGATTTCCACCCCCCCCCCCCCCCCCCAATTTCCCCCAAACACTGAGCTTTTGTTCCCTGGGAAAAAAATCAGAAGCTTGGCCAGCGACATGACAGAGCTATGTGGTGTTTCTGTGTAAGAAATGCACTCAAAACTAAGGACCTTCCTGATAACAATCCCAATTCTGTGTCCAAACTAATTCCTGGGCAGGAAGATAAACCTCAAAATATTTAAAAGAAGTATTTCCTAGAAAAAGCATTGTTTGTTTTCAGACATCCAGTTTGTTTTCAGACATCCATTATGTGGCCTCCAGCTCATCCCACTTCCCAGGTTTTGGGAACAGCCAAGTGGGGGTGTCTGGGCAAGCAGCATCAACACTGCAACAGCTGAGGAAGAAAAATGCCCAGGGGACACAGGGTGGGCATTGGGAGCACTGTCACATGACTGGCTGTTTCTCTGGATAGTGCAGGACTAAAATTCAACAGCAAAGCTGAAGTGTCATGAGGCTTTAAATTATGTCTTTTTTTTAACATAAAATCACAAAGCAAGACATGATTTACGAGAAGAATGAGAAAATATATCTGCTCATCCCTGGGAAGGAAACAAACAGAGAGAGAGGGGTACTTTTTGCTGACTAAGATAAGGCTAAAGCACGTCCCTCCTCTCCCTCCCACTCTGTGCAGCCCAAGTTATTTGAGTTTTGTTCCTGCAGGAGTCGATTGCTGGCTGTTGGGAGCTGATCCAAGTGTTGTGCAAGCACAAAACCCTGAAACCCTGCCCATGGCCTCAGAGATGCAGCTGCCTGTGCTTTCCAAAATAACTGATCTGCAGTTTATCACTGCCAAGGTGAGGGATATGACGACAGACACCTGCCAGGTGACCATCCCTTACCTTTGAATTAACCGTCCCCCTGTTGCAGTAGAGTTTGGCATTTGTTTTGATATTATTTGGGTCTATTCCTAGTGCCTCTGTGTACAGTTCATACGCTAGTTTGTAGTTGCCTTTCTTGAATGCTTTGTTCCCATCTTCCTTCTTCGCTTTAAGTGCTTTGGCATTCTGAAAGGAGAAACACACTTAGGTAAGGACATGAGGTCAGGGGGATCAGGCACCTTGCTCTGCCAGACAAGGGTCCTCAGACACAACAGTTCTAATCTGGTTTCAGACATTGCTGCTGGATACAAGTCACAGCCTTGCTCCAGCAGCTGAAGTGATCTGGAAGCACTTTGCCTTTCCCCGAAGAGAAGCACTAAGTGCCAGCTCCAGGCATCCTCCATAGGAAAAAGGCTGCCTAGTTTTTAGGATGAGAACATGACAGTGCAGTAAATTTATAGATGAAAATAAAAGGACGGGGAGCTCACTTTATGAGAGCACGTGGACAAATTTAAAGTTGGTCGAAGAACCGCACCAGGGAAGGAGCAACACAAAGGAACAGTGTTCACTGAAAGTCAGGGTGTTGGCCCAGATATTGGACCTGGAAGTCAGGAGTTCCTTTAGAACCAATTTATCTGGTTTTATTGCTCCTCTATCTGACCAAAGGGAACAAAGAAGAGTGAAGGGGAGGCTGCTTCAAAGTATCACAATCTGCTGACAAACACTTTCTAGGAGCTTGGTTTTATCTGAGGCAGCAGCTGGTTATCTTTGGGAAGGGTTGGACACACTGCCTGCTCCTGGAAATCTGGGAAAAACAATGATGAGGGAGGGAAGAAGGGATTGATCCAGCAGAACCAAACTACGCCTTGGGTTTAAAAAAAACGCCAAACCCCAGTGATTTTTCAGCTCCATCTCCAGCGCTTACCCGGCAGGCAAGACAAGCCTTCTCGTGGTCAGGGGCCATCCTGAGGGCCTGCACAAAGAACTGCACAGCCTTCTCAATGCAGTCCTCGTAGTACAGGCACAGCCCACGCACGTACAGCGCGTCGGCGTTCGTCGAGTCCATCCGCAGGATATCACTGCAACACACAGCAATAAAGGAAACGTTCCCCGTTCCCGTTTCCTTCTGACCTCCACGAGCACCTTTCTCCACTGAGGTACTCAGTTATTTTAACAGGTTTGTGGTACAGACACGTCAAAAGGACAGAAGGCTCCTGAAGCAGGATGGATGGTTGTGAATGGGGTGTGGATGCTGTGGATGCAGTTTCCCAGGAACACTCAAGCTGCACATTGAGTGCTGCGTCCAGCTCTGGGATGGACACTGAGTGCTGCGTTCAGCTCTGGGATGGACACTGAGTGCTGTGCCCAGTTTAGGAAGGACACTGAGTGCTGTGCCCAGCTCTGTCCCCTCAGTTTAGGATGGACACTGAGTGCTGTGTCCAGCTCTGTCCCTCAGTTTAGGATGGACACTGAGTGCTGTGTCCAGCTCTGTCCCTCAGTTTAGGATGGACACTGAGTGCTGTGTCCAGCTCTGTCCCTCAGTTTAGGAAGGACACTGAGTGCTGTGTTCAGCTCTGTCCCTCAGTTTAGGAAGGACACTGAGTGCTGTGCCCAGCTCTGTCCCCTCAGTTTAGGATGGACATTGAGTGCTGTGTCCAGCTCTGTCTGCTCAGTTTAGGATGGACACTGAGTGCTGTGTTCAGCTCTGTCCCTCAGTTTAGGAAGGACACTGAGTGCTGTGCCCAGCTCTGTCCCCTCAGTTTAGGATGGACATTGAGTGCTGTGTCCAGCTCTGTCCCTCAGTTTAGGAAGGACACTGAGTGCTGTGTTCAGCTCTGTCCCTCAGTTTAGGAAGGACACTGAGTGCTGTGCCCAGCTCTGTCCCCTCAGTTCAGGGTGGACACTGAGTGCTGTGTCCAGCTCTGTCCCCTCAGTTCAGGGTGGACGTTGAGACGCTTAAGCGCATCCAGAGGAGACAGCAAGGCTGGTGAGGGGCTGGGAACACAAACCCTGTGAGGAACAGCTGAGGGAGCTGGGGTTGTTCAGCCTGGAGAAAAGGAGACTCAGGGGTGACCTTATCACTCTCTACCGCTCCCTGAAGGGTGGCTGTGCTCAGGTGGGCTTGGTCTCTTTCTCCAGGCAGCACTGACAGAACAAGAGGACACAGCCTCAGCCTGTGCCAAGGGAAATATAGGCTGGATCTTAGGAAAAAGTTTTTCACAGAAGAAGTGATAAAAGTCCTGGAATGGCCTGCCCAGGGAGGTGGTGGAGTCACCATCCCTGGATGTGTTTATAAACTCAGTGCCATGGTTTAGTTGAGGTGTTAGGGCATGGGTTGGACTTCATGACCTTGAAGGTCTCTTTCAACCTGGTGATTCTGTGAATTCACAGGGATAAATTCACACACTCCCCTCCCATCACAAGCACTAAGTAATATCTGTATTTTCTATCCCCTCACTTATTCCAGGCACAGAGCACAGGCAGCAGCCAGGACACCCCACCAGGTGTTGCCCAGCCCTGGGACACTCACCTGGCCACGGACTGTGCCTCGGGGTACCGGCCCAGCAGCGCCAAACACTCGGCCTTGAGGATTTTGAACCGGTGACACGCTGGAGCAAACTCCAAAGCACGATCCATGCAAAACACAACCTAGGGTGGAAGAAACCACAGGTGTGAGCACAGCAAAGAGCCAAGGGCCTGGTTTGAACAGCTGCCCCACGCCTGAGACTCGTGTTGGACCAAGGAAGGCGAGCGTGCAGACACCCAGCTCCACTGCTGCTGCAGACACATTTCATTGGAAAATTTTCCTCACGTGCAGGTTGTACCTTTCAAAGGGCTTTGTGTGCCAAGGTTTGAGGCATCTGCTGCGTTTCTGTGACACAGCACTACACAAGACTCAACAGACACCTGTAGGAGGCCCATCCCTTTAATTCCTCTAAACTGTAAGCCCTAAGAAAAGGCCAAGAAGGACAATCCTGCCCCTGTTTCCTGCAGCATAAAGACATGTGGGAGGGACAGAAATTCAATAGATTGAGACAGTTTGGACTGGACAAAACACAAAAAAGTACAGTGCAAGGGCTGATCTTCCACTGGCCTGACAGCCATGGCAGGGTGAGCTAACGGGTCTTCTCCATCCCTGCACTCTGCTGGGGACATCTGTGCAAGAACAGGGCATTGTTCCCAAGGTTCATCTGCTCCTCAGCCCGTGACATCACGGGGCCCTGCTGTGGGAAGCACTGTGCTCCAGAGCCAAGGGCTCCTGGGGGAGGCAGGAGCAGCTCCCCAGAAACAAAGATCACGTTTCATGTGAGCCTCCCCAGTGAACTGGGACTGGAGAAGTGAGGGACAGATGCAGATGCCCAGAACGTGCAATGCAGGCACGTGAAATTCAGACTGATCACACATTTACTCCTCAGAAAAAGGTGATATAAAGCTGGGATTTGCCCTTCCAAAACCTTGAGCTTAGCCTAAGAGTGACCTGAACAATGAGCTCAATATACCAGACAATCTCCTTTCTGGGATAAATCTGAGCCTTACATGCATCCACTGCACAGAAACAGTTGCATGAGAAGTGCCTGGTGCCTTTCAGATTTCATGCTGTCATTTCTTGTTCTATCAAGTCAGTACCAGCTGCATCCTGTTACAATCCTTGCGAAGAAAGATTTGGAAGCTGTAAGGAGAATGCCCCATGCAGATCTGCATTCCTCCTTGTACAAGCCTCTGGCTAGCACACAGCCTGCCATTTTGTTTTGGGTTTGTTGGGTTTTTTTTTCTTTCAAAGAGCTGAGAAAGAAGAATCCTGGATATGCATTTCAGGAGCAAAGCGTGATCAAATGCTGCTGCTGAAAAAATCTGTCTCAAAGAGCCCAATCATGACTCCACTCACCCTGCAAAGCAAACAATGTCAGAGGGTTGGTCTGAGCCAGGCACCTCCTCACTTGTCATTTGGTCAGCGCTCAGGGAGCATGAGCTCTGCCACTTTCAGAGCTTACACCATTCACCAGCCCTGCTCCAACAGATGCAGCACAGCACCTCCCAAACACCCAGTAAGGAAACCTGCCTGGGCCACATCAAACATGCCAGTTCTTATACAGGACCACGCCAAACAAGTTAATCTCACCTTCCTGAAATCCCGTTTCTCAAAATCCACTTCAGCTATTTTTTCATACTCAAGCACGGTGGTGGCATTCTTCAGCTGAAAGACAGAACACACGAGTGCTGCAGGATAGCCTCTGCTCTGAAATGCCACCAAGCAGCATTTGAGCAGCCAATCCCTGAATGTCAAAAGCCAAAACCACTGCATACCATGGACCAGTAATGCAGATGACATGAATACTTTGGCCAGCATTAATCAGTTGGAAATAAAGTGACTGAACTGGAAGTCCAGGAAAACGTACCCTGGGAAAGAGACACAACAGTGGCAGCTGCCTTACACTACTCTCCATTTCTCCAGCTCAGCCTCCTCATCTACTGGAGACAGTTAAATCTGAACACCCTCTTACCTCCTGCTGTGCCTGGGTATTCTTATGATCCAGTTCTAAAACCCGTTGAAAGCAGCGGCTGGCAGCCATGGCATTCCCTAGGGAAAGGTGGCACTTCCCTTCCCGGAGATGGCCCTGGGAACACAGGGAAAAAGGAGCTGCAAGAGCTGTAACAGGTGCACACAAGGGACTGAACGAGGTGCCTGAGGCTCTTCACATACCCGCACAAAGCTGTCGTCCAACCTGACTGATTGCTGAGCATCCTCCAGTGCTTCTCGGAACCTCCCCAACATCATGAGCGTGGCAGCTCTGTTCCCATAATAGCTGGCATTATTGGGACATGTATCTGGAGACAATGCAAGACTCACTATCAGCATAACACAGCAGCTGCACAACTTGTGGCGCTTAAGAACATTGGCCCTGACCGGCATTATCGATCTGCTGACATTTCCCAAGGTAATTAAAGCAGGCAGGAGGTTTTCATTCAGCATGTGCCGTCAGAAACCCCACTGGTGGGTTTGAAATCAGCAACCAGCTCCGGTTTTAGACACGGTATTCAGAAAAGATTGGTATTATCAGCTGTCCTCACCTATGGCTTTTGTGTAGTAGTTGAACGCTTCGTTGTAATCTTTCTTGGCATAGTACGCATTTCCCTGCTCCTTGAATGCTTCTGCTTCTCTGAAAGGAAGCAAAACACCACATTTTCAGAAGAACTGAGCACCAGACAGATTGTGACCATGACAAGCAGCCTCAGTGTAACTGTTTAATGCTCTGAATTTAAGCTGTTCTTGTGAGATCTCAGCACACCCCATTTCCTGCTGCCTCCCAGATACTCCAGCACTTTACCCAGGGATATTTCCTGGCCAAATTTTACAGGGATGCAAGAGAAGCCTAAAGCCACCTTTGAGTCCCCTCAGAGAGTCCAGCAGAACTCCCTGTATGGAATTCATCCAACAGCCCCCTCCTGCAAGGTGCTGCACCTCAGAACAAAAGAGACAGTGCTGGCTCTTTCAGGAGTCCCACATACTTTCGAACCAGAGCCAAGAACAATTTCCACGTTCAAAAGACAGCTAAATCAAAGAGAAATATGGTGCAAGCCTGCAACAGAAGCCTGGCACTGCCTTGGCAACAGGTCTAGAAATAGTCCTCACACTCAAGAGCAAGCATTTGCAGAGACAGTTTGGGACATTTAAAAACACACAACATATGGTTTAAAGCAGCTTCCCTTAAACTCTCGAAAGCAAAGCTTCCCCTGAGGGAAACCAAGCCCTTCTCTTCTCTGATCTCCCTTCAGCCTTTCACCTGTACAGGGCAAAAGGGAGAGCACATCACAGTGATGGAGCAGCGAATGCAAGCAGTGCTCAGCAGGCTGACCTGGGAGAGAACAAAGGGAATTGTGTTGGAACAAGTTCCCATGTTTTCAGCCTTGCTCAGGCTGCCATTGGCTGTTCCCACACAACCACCTCATGCAGGGGTTGTTTTCACTGAGCCATCAAAGATTTCCCAGCTGGCAGAACAATGGACACTGGGCTCTGGGAAGTGTGCTCTTCACTTTCAGTTTTAAGTTTTGCTCAGCCCAGCTGAGTCCAGCCACAGCACTGCAGGAGTTAAACCCTGGGATGAGATGAGATGGGTAAAAACTGTGGCAGAGCAAGGGGTAGCACACACCCACTGCCCCCCAAGGGCCTTGTCCTGGCTCTCGGGTCAGCTCCTCCCACCCCTGCTCCAGAAAATTATGAACTCACCCACTGGAGACGGGAAACTGCCATCCCTCCTCTGCCACAGCCCTCCCAGCATCACACCTGAGGCAGGTGCCCCAGCCTGGCTTCTCCTCGGGAGCCAGTACCCACCAGAGTCCCAGGAGCTCTGCACCCTCCCAGCTACAACGATGTGCAACAAGGATGTGCCGGTGGCATTGATCCGTATCACAAGCATCAGGATGCAAGCTCTGCGTGATTAAAATGTTTCCAGACACAACCACCTTTTTTGAATATCACAGATCAAATATCTGAATACAGTGCAAAACCTACTCGGCATTTCTGCACTTTTGGAACCTGGGCAGTAAAGAGTTTCACTGTTCTCTTGTTTCTGTAATCACAAATAGAAAAGCAAATCACAGATCCTATAAAAGTTCATTCCCTCAGGCCTCTGTTGTACAGTCTAAAGAAATGGGTGAACAGTCTTAATGACAGAATTCACCTGAGCCACCACCACAACCTGTCCAGCACAGTGGGCCAAGTCACAAATCTTTTAGCCATTTTACCTGTCCTGTCATGAGGAATTACTATCTAATAAACACAGCTAAAGGCTGCCTTCCAGAGCATCCCACCTGCCACAAACTCCTGGGAAGAGCTGGGAAAATAGGACAAAGAAAACATAACCCCGGCAAAACCAATTTTCAGAAAGCACCGGCACTTTGAGACGCCAGAGAAACACCCCCACACAAGGATTACTGCTTTCTACTCTTTTTTATTGGTCTGTTTTCCTTTTAAGCATTTTAATACATATCAATTTATCAACAAGTCACAGTGCCTCGGGTGACACTGTCAGAAAAGAGAGCACAGGTATTTCTGCTGCTCACATGGCCTAAGGCTTAAAGATGAAAATTGCGAAAGCAAATCACCTCCACAGCACGACTGCAAAGGACCTGCTGGAGCTGTCAGGCTGGGCTCCAGCTCCAGCTCCAGGACAGAAGCAGCTCTGCCCTGCTGTGCCCTGATGACATACAGAGCACACAGCCCTTGTTTACCACGGCTCTGGCTCCAACAAGGAGAACTGCAGCCCCTGATCTCACTGGGGATTGTTTCACCCCAACAGATGCTGCGGCCTGAATGAGCTCATTCTGCCTCCTGCGCTGCTGGGGCCTGCGCTCCCCACTTGCTACTTTTGACACTGAAGAAGAATCACGCTTTGCTAAAAATACGCCCCCGGCTGAATGGGTGTCTTTGTGACGGGGTCGGTGTCTTCGCGGGGCTGCTCCATGCTGGACGCAGAAAGGGAGAAGAGCTGCACCAAGGAGCTGGGTAAGAAGCTTGTCTTTCATCACTCACATGCACCACAGGCAAGGAGGGGCTGGTGGGAGTGACTCTCCTTGTGAGCTAGGCAATTATTTTTTTTCTCTTTTATGGTATTTCTCAGCATCTCTAATACTTGAAGCGCTTTGGTCCCGGTCACCCCAGAGAAACTGTCACCACAGAATCACATGGGTTGGGAAAAAACTCCGAGATCTTTGAGCCCAATCTGTGATGGATCACCACCAGACCAGAGCATTGAGTGTCACGTCCAGTCATTCCTTGAATATCTTCAGGGGTGGGGAACTCCAGCTGCTCCCTGGGCAAAACCTGACAACTCTTTCTGTGAAGAAATTCCACCTGACATCCAACGTGAACCTCTTCTGGCACAACTGGAGACGGAGGAAGACAAGCAGCAGCTGCGTGCACTGACACTCCCTCGCACACTCAAGCTCTGAGGATGGAGCTCGCTGCCTGCCTGGGGAGAGAAGAACCAGCACAAGGCTCCTTCTCCTCCCCGTGCCCTGTGAAAGCTCAGCCCCTGCTCGTTCCCAGCACAGCAGCTCTCAGAGAAGCCAGCCTGCACACAGTGACACAATCCCACGCTTGCCTAACAACTCCTGCCTCCTCCTCAGAGCTTCCACACGCTGCCCCCGCTCGAGTGCCGATCGTGGCTTCCACCTCCCACTCCAGCTCGCAATGATTCTCCTGCAGACACCTGATTTTCTGTCATGGGAACCTTCAGGGATCTGTAACCCGGCAGCTCTTGGTCCAGGTGTGCTGGCACAACTCCCGGGCAGGTATGTGCCAAGGCAGTACCACCCGTGACAGAAATTCAACTCCTAAGCAGGTGGCAGAGTCACTATCTCCCAGCTCTCCTGACCCGCACTCCCACTTTGCTGCCTGCCTCCGTTATGAAATGGTGGCAAAACCCAAAAATAGCCAGGGTTTAAGGAAGGCTCCAAAATCCTGTCCTGACCAAGCAATCTTTCCTGTTATGCTCTGGTGAAAGCAACATATCTGCCTATTTTGTGCAGTTCTGGCAGAGGTTTTTTCTTTAATAGGATATGGTGCCTTTATCAGGCATTTTTGGGGTTGAAATCCCACCCAGATTCTCAGCTGTCAGATGTGACTCAGCCGCTGGGGTAAAATAAGTTGGGTGATCTCAATTCAGTCTACAGCAGGCAGATGTCTATAGCTTAAAATTAGCCATCATGTTTGCCCCTGGACATGCAATACTCTCCCCTCCCTTCTTTCAGGACTTGGAGGAGAAACAAAACACTCCGTGTGCCAGAAAGACACAGGGTGCTCTTTAGAGACCTGTCCCCAGGTGAGGTTTGACACTGAGTGAGGAGTTAGGCATAAAGGAATATATATTTACAACTTCCTCATGAGAGGCTGCAGAGAGGCAAGTACTGAGTTCTTCTCTGGTGACCAGCGACCCCAGGGAATGGCTGGAGCTGGGTGAGGGAGGATTAGGTTGAGTATTAGGGAAAGGTGCTTCTCCCAGAGGGTGTCTGGGCACTGGGGCACACTCCTCAGGGCAGTGGGCACACACAGTGGTGTGTAACACACACACACTGCTGTGCCCTGGCTGGGCAGTGCTGAACCACTGAAGGCACACACACTGGTGTGTAACACACACACACGCTGCTGTGCCCTGGCTGGGCAGTGCTGAACCACTGAAGGCACACACACTGGTGTGTAACACACACACACTGCTGTGCCTTGGCTGGGCAGTGCTGAACCACTGAAGGCACACACACTGCCATGCTCTGGCTGGGCAGTGCTGACCAGAGGGCACAGCGGATCAATGGGCACACACACTGGTGTGTAACACACACACTGCTGTGCCCTGGCTGGGCAGCGCTGACCCGCTGAGGGCACAGCAGGGCAGTGGGCACACACACTGGTGTGTAACACACACACACTGCTGTGCCCTGGCTGGGCAGTGCTGACCAGAGGGCACAGCGGATCAATGAGCACACGCACTGGTGTGTGTAACACACACACACACTGCTGTGCCCTGGCTGGGCAGTGCTGAACCACTGAAGGCACACACACTGGTGTGTAACACACACACTGCTGTGCCCTGGCTGGGCAGTGCTGACCAGAGGGCACAGCGGATCAATGGGCACACACACTGGTGTGTAACACACTGCCATGCCCTGGCTGGGCAGCGCTGACCCGCTGAGGGCACAGCAGGGCAGTGGGCACACACACTGGTGTGTAACACACACACTGCTGTGCCTTGGCTGGGCAGTGCTGACCCACCAGGGCACAGCAGGGCAGTGGGCACACGCACTGGTGTGTAACACACACACTGCTGTGCCTTGGCTGGGCAGTGCTGACCCACCAGGGCACAGCAGGGCAGTGGGCACACGCACTGGTGTGTAACACACACACACACTGCTGTGCCCTGGCTGGGCAGCGCTGACCCGCTGAGGGCACAGCAGAGCTGTTTCCTGGCACATCAGCTCCCCCCAACGCACTCCCAGCGGGTTTGCTCCCTGGGCAGCACAGACACCGTGGCAGAGACTCAACACTGCCCTCAGCCTGGGAAATCCGAGTCTGGACACGCAAATATCTACACGGATGGGTGAAGGACTCACCCATGGAAAAGTAACAAAGAGCTGCCTCAAGCTTCGCCAAGAGCAGAGCTGAACCTGAACCCAGAAGGTGCCCAAACCCTCAGAACATTCCTCATACCTTAGGGCAAGCTCAGAAGACCAAAAGAGCCACAAGAACCAGAATACGCCACAAGAAATCCAAGAACTGACCCAAACCCTGCCTGCAGCCACAAGTAAGAACAGCAGCCGAGCCCCAGCTTTAATTGTGCTGTTATGTAATTCCCGGAGCTCGGAATTAACCTAATTCCCAGCAATGGCCCCATCACGCCTGGCAGGGCCATGGCGTCACTTTTGTGAAAACCCATGGAAAGGTCTAGAATCAGCCCGAGACTGGATTTTTTTGAAGGAGGCAATTTCTTTTGAACGAAGGAAGCCAGCCAGCCTAACAAGTCCATGGGAAAACAACTGCCTCTACATTATGATTCACCTCAAAAAAGCCCATTTCATGTTAAGGAAACGGGCTGAAACCGTAGGTATGGATCACCATTTCCTACTGGATAAAGCAACTGCCTAAGTTAGATATTCAAATACGCTGCAGATGGAAGGAGAAGCAAACAACTACACGAGTACCTTCTGCTGCTTCTGGTATGATCATAAGATCATAAAGTAATTCCAGAGGAGTAAAATGGGCTGGTTTATCACCTGGGAAACCCAAGTGCTCGTTTACAGGGAGAACAGGAAGAAAAGAGCCTTTTCCAGGTTATCCCAGAATGACCTGGTGCCCTTCAGATGATTCACCTCTCCTGCCAATGCTGCCCCGAAAGCTGGAGAGAAACTCCTCCAGAAAAGAAACTCCTCACTTCTGGAGAAGCCTCACTGAGATGCCCCTCATTTAATGCACTGGAAAAGCCTCTTGGTGCTCACCAGACCTGACCAGTGACCACTGCCCGGCCAGTTCTTCCAGGACTCTGTGTGGGCCACACCATGCTCATCACTTTGCTGTGGGAAACTTCAATGCCCCACAGAGGGACCAACACATCCCAAGCCTGCAGCAGGGTCTCTGCAATCTCCTAACAGTATTTTTCCAACAGCTGGAGGTATTTTTTTAAGAGGCTTCCACATGCTCCAGTGCCGAAGAAGGAGGAGAAAGATCCAGGCTGGAACATGCACGGGAGCCAGAACCCAGAAGTGCCAGGAAGATGACAAGGAAATTCTCCCTGGCAAAGCTCCAGGGGCCCAAGCTCACACAGCAGCTGGGAGCAGGGAAAAACTGTTCCCATGGGTGAGAAACCTTTAAAATTAATGAAGAAACAAGTGAGTTTTTAGGGGTGGCTCAGTCCTGCTCATCAGCTGCTCTGCACTGGTGCACCAACGGATAAAATTAACACAATTACATCAACACTTTCTGCCAGGACCCCAACAATCCATGAGGCAGCAGAGCAGCAGACAATAATTATCCTGTGACCACACGCCATTCCTGTACCCTGGAAGCCCTCTGGCATGTCTGCAGCTGCTTCAGGGCGTTAGTTACAGCCATTCTGAAATGCAGATCTCCTCTTTTCCTCGTTTTCTGACTTTCCAGTTTTATTAAGCCACTGAGAACAGAACTGTGCATTTGGACAAAGGTGAGTCCTTGAACAAAGTATCCATATTCTGCTGTACTGTAATCCCTAAATGGAAACAACAGAACATGGAACATTCGCTGCTGAGTTGTCATAAGGATTCTGAAAAGGTTTTCCCTTATTTTTGCTGATTTTTATGGAAATGAGCACAGATACATCCCAAAGGCTGCACCACATCACTGTGTCCCATTCGGAGCTCACTCAGCTCTTACCCGGCCCAAGATGTTTCACAAACACCTGACACCTTCTAAGGCTTCAACTGCACTTCCCAATACAGCAATTACTGCTCTGATTTCCATGAGAGCAACTGAGCCACTGCAGTGAATCGGGAAGGGCTGGGGTAGGGAAGAGGTTAATGCACAGAACTGCAAAGATATCGGGGTGAGCAGGGTTATCTCCTCCAGAGCAATACCCAGGAATCAGCTCCTGCCCATGAGCATCCATTTTACCAAGAGAAAGGAGCAACATTCCCAAAAGAACCCAAAAAGGAAACATTATGAAGGCACATAACGAAAGTGCTGCACGGCAGGGCCTCGGGAAGGAAGAAAAGGATCCAGAGGTCACTACCCGCAGACACCTGTGCCTTCAGCCAGGGTTTTACCTCTGCAAATTTTTACCATTTCAAACACCACATTTTGCTTGCCCAGGGGGCAGGAGTGATGCGCCCACACAGGCCTGGCCCAGCCTCACAGGCTGAGCGATCCTGGTGCTCTGTGAGCCCCAAGTGCCGCTTCAGCAGCTCCTCCTTTCCTGCTCAGCAGGATCTCCCCAGGGAGCTGCTCCTCAGGCCTCAATTCCACAGAATCCCTGGAGCCATCAATGGGAGTCTGAAACCACCATTCCTCAGAGGCCACTTTTGGTTTTGTTTCCTCTTCTTCATTCCACTGAATCCACCCTCCAGATCAAATGCCTCAGCTTCTACAGGAACAGCTCTTTCCTTCCAGCTCCCTGGGAGATGAACCCAGCATCTGCCACTAAAACCACTGGAGTTTCCTAGGCAGGAACCTTCCCATTTTTTTTGCCCACAGCACTCCAGCTCATTCATTCCTGAGGGGAAAACATGTGGGAAAGATGGGGATCCCACCTGGCCCTGCCTCAGGTGACATCGGCAGCTCTCCTGGGCATGGTGCAAACAAACCAGGAGTTCTGGATGATGGAGCATTCCCAGAGCAGGGCTCTGCCCAAGGCTTGTTCCCCGTTATCCACAGCAAGGCAGGACAGAGTGAGACTCACTGTGGTCAGGTTTCAAATGGGCCAGGAACCAGGGGAATGAGGTGACGAAGCAGCAAAAGGTTCGAGAGTTTGGAGCCTCCTCTTCCCACGAGTTTAATCCTTCCCTTCCCGGCGGGGGGAAGAACGCGCTCCCCTGACACCGGTGAGGGTGTGCGGCCTCGGGACACAGGGTGTGAACTGCATTTCTGGGCCACCCCGGTACCGGGTGGATGCTCTAATCCCGGTGCACACGGAGGCAGCGGGAGCTCGCTGGGACACACCGGCACCGCACCGCAAATCCAGCGGCTCGCGCGCCCCGCCGCCTGCGGCCCGCGGCTGTCACCGCCCGCCGGGCCCCGCTGCGGAGCCCTGGGCCGCCGCCGCTCCCGGCCGGCTTGGACAGAGGACTCTGCCCGCGGGGTCCGCCCGGGCAAGAACAGACCGGAGTCCCCGGGAGCGCTCCCGGCCCCGCCGAGCACCGTGGCCCCGGGCCCTGCGGCCTCGCCGGGCCGCGGCCCGCCCACCGGGAGGGACAGGGGCCGCCTCTCCCCGCCCGGGCCGCCGCTCTACCTGCGCGCCTCCTCGTCGCCGTCGGTCTCGCCGGGCCCGTCGGGCGCCGCCATGACCACATCGCACTCGGCCTCGGCCGCCGCCGCCGCCATCTTACCGCGCGGGGCTGGGCCGGACCGGACCGGGGCGGGGCGAGGCGGGGTGAGCGCCGGAACGGGCGGGGCCTCCGCCGGCGGAGCGGGGCCGGGCCCAACCGGCAGGGGGCGCCCGCGGAGGGGCCCGGCGGCTGCATCAAGCGGGGCCAGTACCAGCAGAGGGGCGGAACTCCACAGGTGATGGGCGGGGCTTATCGTGACCACGCCCCTCTCCCCAGGGCAGCGCCGGGCCTCGCGGTCCTCCCGCCCACAGGGGGGCGCTGTGCTGCCGCCGCGTCCCTCCCGCCGCCGCCGGTGAGGCTCGGCTGCCCCGGGCGCGGTGAGGCGGGATGGGCAAGAGCTGCAAGGTGGTGGTGTGCGGACAGGCCTCGGTCGGGAAAACATCCATCCTGGAGCAGCTGCTCTACGGGAACCATGTGGTCGGTGAGTGCAGCGCCGGGTAGAGGCCGCTCCCCCGGGAGGCGGCGGCCCCGGGTGTAGCGGGCAGGTCCGGCCCTGGGCACGGCTGGCCCCGGTCACCCCCAAGCACACCGGCGGTGGGTGAGGAGGGCGCAGCTCCCCGGGCTGTGCCAGGGTTCCCACGTGTCCTCTGCCCACCCCGGCAGGCTCGGAGATGATCGAGACCCAGGAGGACATTTACGTGGGCTCCATCGAGACGGACCGCGGCGTACGGGAGCAGGTGCGCTTCTACGACACGCGGGGGCTGCGGGACGGGCTGGAGCTGCCCAAGCACTGCTTCTCCTGCACCGACGGCTACGTGCTGGTCTACAGCACCGACAGCAAGGAGTCCTTCAAGCGTGTCGAGCTGCTCAAGAAGGAGATAGACAAGTCCAAGGACAAGAAGGAGGTGAGTCCCTCGGGAGAAGGGGCTGCGGTATGGGATCTGCTCACCTGGGGCAGGTTCTCACCTTCGTTTTGTCCAGCCTGTCACAAGATACTGATGGGTCCCTGATCTGTGAGACTCCCAGCAGTAACAGGCTGTCTGCTGGGATGCTCTGTGAGCATACAGGTGCTCAAAAGCTCCTTCCACTTTGGGGCTGGTTTGGGACACACAGACCCCAGCAGGAGGGGAAGGAAGCACTGAGATTGTTGTGTTTCAAAAGGCCGTGACCTGGACAGGAACTCAGTGGCAGGGCCAGGCCCACCACTGAGGATCTCCCTGGCACAGCCAGCCAGCCCTGCAGCTCCATGGTTGGTCGTCAGGGGCCCTTCTCACCCTTTTGGAACAGGTCACCATTGTGGTTTTGGGCAACAAGTGTGACCTGCAGGAGCAGCGCCGGGTGGACCACGATGCAGCCCAGCACTGGGCCAAGGGCGAGAAGGTGAAGCTGTGGGAGGTGTCCGTGGCTGACCGGCGCACGCTGATCGAGCCCTTCATCTACCTGGCCAGCAAGATGACACAGCCACAGAGCAAGTCTGCCTTCCCCCTGAGCCGCAAGAACAAGGGCAGCGGATCCATGGATGGCTGAGCCTGCTTCCCCTTCCCTTCCACTGCCACCACCTCTTCCTCACCTTCCTGCTTCTCTGGCACACAACCTCCTGCTGAGTCCTGTCTGGTGTCACGGAGCCTATGGGAAGCAGGTGGCAGGAGGAACAATCATCCCAGGCCTAGGGATGGTCCTGGTGGATGAGAGAGGCAGTGGAACAGGAACCACTCCTCTCCCTGCCCAGCCCATGATGCTGTCAGAGGTGCTACAGGAAGGTCAGGATTCACTCAGTGACCCCCTCTGCTCTCATGTGCAGGCTGGGAGAGTGGAACAGAGGCACAGCACAGGCTGGCTGGAACGTGGGGAACAGCTCCATATCTGGAGGGAACAACTCCCTCTTTTTCTATTTCCTGATAACATGTGGGCAGTGCATGTTTGCTGGCCCTGCCTCCAGCCAGGCAGTTCTCCTTGCCCTGCCCCAGCTGGCTCTGTGCTGCTCCCCTGCAGGTTGTCCCTTACCCTTGGCAGTGTCCACTGCTCCTTTATGCACTGGAATATCCAGGCATGCTGCCCCAGGGAATGCCTAGAGCAGGGCAGGTGCTGTTCCTGAGGGCAGGGTGCCCAAATCCACCATTCCAGCCCTCCTCTTCCTGGGTGCAGACTCAGCCATGAGCTTGGAGGCGATGGGGTCGTGCTTCACCTGCATACCTAGGTCCTTGGAGGAGCTGGGACTGTACTGACCCAGATGCTCTGGGCTATGGTAGCTCTCACTGCCCACCTGTCACAATGCTGCCTCCTCTCAGAACCACCCTAAGACAAGGCACAGGTGTCCCAGTCCTACCCAGCAACAGTCGTTCCCTTCAGGTAGTCTGGATGTAGGAAAAGAACTGATTAAATGCCCCAATGTGTTTATACTTGTTCCTTTTATTTACTGAGTAACACAATAAAGCGATGAGATTCGGTTATCAAAATATTTTCCTTTTTTTTTTTGTTTTTCCCCAACAGTTATAGTACATCAAAAAAATATACAATGAACATTACAGCAGGGTACTGGCCAAGTCCCTAGAGTCTGGATATTCCATTTTGGGTTTTCTTTTTTTTTCTGGTTTTTTGAATCAAACTTCACATCACTCCAAGGTTATTTACAGAGGGGCACACGTTACCGAGCGCTATGGACTATCCCTACTCCTAGTACAGCATGTGCTAAGTCAAAGGCAGTAAATGCTTTGGAGAGCAGGAGGGGATTCAGGGGGGATGCCATAACGGGGGTTTCTTACGCAGCTCGTTGCAGTATTATTGTTACTAGAAGGAATGGCTTTCACAGGGTTAAAGTGCCAAGAACAGGAGTGCGTCAGGACTCCACTGGTGAGGGGCGAGGAGCAGCCATGGCTCCAGCACAGGCTTTTTGGAACAATGGAGGGGAACAGGCCCACTGGTGCCACACCTTGCTCTCTGCAAGCTGGAGCCCAGCTGTTCCTGGCTCCCCGTGCTTCTGAGAGGCTGGGCACGGCCCCAGGGGCTGACAGCACAGGAGGGGACCCATTGTCCTGCTGCAGCAGCTGGACTGGGGGTGACCCCAAGGGCCTGGGAAGGGCACAGTGAGACGGGTAGGGGCGGCTGGAGACGTGCTGGCCACAGGCTGCTTGGCACTGGGGAGCAGGGACAGCATCCCTCCTGTCCCCTGGAGCCCCACCAGCACAGGCTCCTGTCCCCTGGGATGTGGGACCCCTATGTGTCCCCTGGGTTGTGGGACCATCTATCCTTGGCAAAGCCGTTTCTGCTGGGAGTCTTGCTTCCCTCAGCTGTGCTCCAAGCCACCTACCCCACCACTGCTGCAAGACCTTTCCATTGTCTCCGTGCACAGCTGCTCAGTCTTCTCCTGGTGCCCTCTCTCCACTCTCCTCCTTCCCTGTGGAAGCGATGCCCTGAGTAGGTGAATTCACACCCAGGGGCTCCCTCACTCTCCTGTCTCTGTGGCAGGAGCGCAGTGGGGGCTCCACGGTGGGTGCTGCCCACAGACCCTGCAGGTGTGAGCTCCCTCCTGCAGCTTTCCTGCCTTCGCCAAGGCTCCAGCCCTGGGAAGCAGATATGTTTCAGCCATCTGAGTCGCCTATTGGCTTCTCCCCATTCACCTCCCCGTGCCAGGACCCATCCTGAGCATTGGCAGAGCATGGTGGGCAAAATCCATCTGAAATCCAGGTGCTGCTTATGGCCGAGACATCAGATATGTGTGCTTGTGCGTGTGGATTCCCAGGTGCACACACCAACCCGCCTCTTCCCGAGGGAATGGGAGTCACAGCAGAGGTCTGAACCCTGGCTTGGGGCTGGGACAGAGCTCAGTGTCATGTGGGTTCTTCTGCTCCCACCACTGCTCCAGCTGCATGGATGCATCAGCACCGAAGGGAGCTGCAGGCGGCCAGTGTGGCGGGTGAGCTGCTCCCCTGGATTGCATAGATCGGGGTGGGGTGTTCCTCCAGCGAAAGGTCCATTTGGGATGCAACTCTCTATGTACAGCAGCGTGCTGGGCACCCAGAGCGCCGTGGTGACAGTCCCAGACAGGTCATGTTGGGCTGTCTGAGCACAGTGAAACACAGAGCTGTGGCCTCGAGGTCCCTCCAGAGCCTGGCATTCCGCAGGCTGTGGGTGCACCTGCCACCTGATTGTCCAGGCTGCTGAGGACGCCTCTGTGTTCGGGAATCATCAGTAACTTCCTGGAAGCTCCTAACTGGGATGGGATTGGAGGGTCGGGCACGGCAGGTGAGCAGCAGCGTTGCCTTTCACTGGAGAACTGAAAGTGCTTTAGGGACATTCACGCAGCCTCACAGCATCTCCCGGGAGGTAGGGGCAGGACTGTCCCCGCGGTGGGACAGAGACAAGGACAGGCGCCAAGCACAGGGTCACCTCCTCGGGGAGCCAGTACCAGACAGCCTGCTTCTCTTGGCCTTGCTGGGCATGAGTGGGGCCCAGCCTGCCCATCGTGTGCTTCTGGGGCCAGGGCAGGGCCCGTGTGCTTTGGAGGGAGGAGGTGCCGGCCCTGGGGTCAGCTATTGCTCTCGGAGTGAGGATACGGTCGGTCTGGCCGGTGCCTGCCTCCACGGGGGCTCTTTGGCTGCAGGGACGTAGGGAGTTGTGGGGATGGGGGGCTGGTGGGTGGCACAGAAACCCCCTGCCAGCACAGGCAGGCATAGCAAGGGCACAGCCAGCCCAGGCTGAGAGAGAAACTGCCAGCTTCCCACTTGTGCTGGGGTTGTTTCTCCCAGTAAGAGCTGGGCTGAGATTCCCCTCGCAGTTCCCTTCCCACTGGGCTGGCAGGGACCAGAGGGATGCTCCTTCTCCCAGGGACCAGCCAGCTCCTCTCCTTCCAGTCTGGTAACTGGGAGGGCGATGAAGAAGCAGCCAGCAGGCCAAGGACAGGCAGGCAGGCTCTGGCCATGAGACAGTCCTGCTGATTTGGACACTGTCCTCTTCTGTGCACTGCCTGGGCTCATCTGCTGAGCACAGGGCCAGCACAGGCTGGGGGAGCGGTGGGGATGAGCGGCGGGGCTGGCCGGGCTCTGTCGGGGCACCTCTCCCCAGTGGGAGCCCTCTCCAAGTGAAGGAGAAGCCGGGGTTGATGTCTACGACTACATTTTCCCACCAGCCAGGAGAGGAGGTACCAGGAGCGCTGCCCCCAGCGCGCAGCCCCCGCAGCCCAGCCCAGCCGCAGCGGACAGACCCTCGCTGGGCCAGCGGCTCTAGTATGGCGCGAAGACGATGGGACCCGGCGTGGGACGGACGTGGGCCGGCGGCGTTCGGAAAAGAGCTGGTCCGAGGATCGGGGCTTGGAAGAGGGTGGTGGCAGCTGCCGGTCGCAAGGCAAGGGGTCCGGGCATGGCGCAGACAGCAGCGGCAGTGAGCGGGCTCGGCAGGAAACGGGTTGCCAGGGTTTTGGTGAGGTGCTTCTGCAAAGCCAGCTTGGACTGCAGGGAGGGAGGAGGAGACACCGTGAGACTGCAGAACAGGTGGAGGAATCACAAGTGCTGCCATTGTGAATGCTGCTGCCAAAGCACTCCCAAGTTATCCCCATGCTGGCCTGCCCAGGAATAGACTCAAAACCCACCAGCAGAGCTCACCCTCCCTGAGGGGAGAAGCTGAGCTGTGGCAATGGAAACAAAGGTTTAAGAGAAGCAGCTCCCATAACTCACTGAAAGGGCGGCTGATGGCGAACGAGGCTTTGCAAGCAAACCGAGCAAGTGCTGTGCAGGGAGACAGGTACCTTGAGAATACTCACTGCGAGGGCAGCATTCTTCTGCAGCTTGTTGTAGGGGCTGTACTTGGGCTTGGGTGGCTTCCCTGCCAGCCTGTCTTTGTGCCTCCGGCTGCTCATGTGCTGGAGAGGAAAACAGCTGGATCACTGGGAGCCAGGACAGCCGGGTACTGCACGGCTCAGGACTGTGGGTACACCCATCACCCTGCAGGTACCCATACCCAGAGTCCCTGCACACCCACACCCGGTGCCCAGGCACTCCCAGGGCATTGTCACCTGCTTGAGCTGGGTCTCGGAGTTCACGTAGATCTCGCACACTTGGCAGTGAAACGCCTTGTTCTGGATGTTGATGCTTCCCTTGTTCCCGATCCGCTTGGACTTGTGCCCTGCCCGGGAAAGCAGCTTGCCCCGGCCTCGCCGCAGTTGGGTGCCGTGACCTTCCAGCATTGACTTGTGCTTGGCGCCTGGCGAGAGGGGACACTCAGCAAACCCAGCCCAGCCTGGTACCAGTACCATGGCAGCGAGAACAGTGCCCTCCAACAGCACTGGGGGAACCCCAACAACCTGTGCCCAGCAGCGCTTGCAGGCAGAGGGGACAAGGAGCTGCCTGGGAGCCCGGATTTTTGCCAGCGCTGCGCAGCCCATTCCCAAACCCTGCCAAGGTGCACGTTGGAGGCAGAACAGAGATGCCCATCTTCCCAGAGACCCCTCCTCCATGTGCCAGCTTTGGAGAAGCTGCTATTTTGAGCATGCACTGGAGTCTGGAGCCTGTCCCCGGGCATTAGCACAGTCTGCGGAGTCGGGCGCACGTCGCCCGCTGTGCTGCAGCATCCGAGCCATGCCCAAGGTCAGAGCAGAGCCGGCCGTGGAGCCAGGAATAGCTCAGCAGGGTCACAGCAGGTGGGGAAGGAGGAACCCAAGATCCCTACACACCTGGGGACAGGGCACTCTGTCCTGTCCCTGCCAGCGCCGGGATGGCGAGGGTGCACAGGGAGCAAGTAATTTAAGCCGCTGCTAATTCATTCTATTTTTTAAGGTGTGAAGCAAGGAGCTGTGTGACAGCCACAGAGCAGCGCCAGCCTGCAAGTGTTTGTTTGTTTGTTTGTTCTTTTCCCCCAAATCAGCTCCTGAATTTGTAACTGGAGCTGACGAAAGCAAAAGGCCACGTCTGCAGCTAAGCCGCAGCAGTGTCCTGAGCCAACCCTGCACACGGCAGCTGCTGCTGCCCCAGCAGGCAGTGGGATGGGAGGAATTGGTTCCCAGTACTTGCTGAGCTGGGGCAGAAAAGGACATTCCATTTAAAGTTGGGGTGCCCAACTTAAGCATCCTCTAGAGAAAGGGGTGAGCCAGGAGCTGGAACTGCAGGGCCTGCTGACTGCACCCCTGTGCCATGGCTGCCACCCCCTGCTACCACCCTGGCCACCCCCAGGCTTCAGGGGGACCCTCAGCAGCTCCTACAGCTGCCCACCCCAAGGGGCTGCCCCACACAGCCTGGGAGTCATTGCAGGCTCCCCAGCTCATTGCATTCCCAGGGGTCTTCTCCACAGGGCCACAAGCCCAAACCACAGAGCTGCTTTGGTAAGTATTATTCCAGGTTTGGAAGAAGCCCTAGCTATCAGCTTTGAGCTAAATGGAGAATAAAGTAGCCTCAGTCATTTGATAAAAAGTAGCTGGAAATGTCCTTAACTGAGAATTGAACAATAGGAGCATGTGACCTTGTGAAAATTCATCCTAGAAGCTGCAGCCCAGGTAAAGCCCCATGGCTTATCTGTGCAGGTCATTTTAACAAACACTTTTTTAATTACAGCAGCACTCATTAATGCTCGCTACTTCACTGCAAGGCTGCTTGGTTATGGGGCATGGCTGGGCTTTGCTCAGAGCCCTGATGAAGTGGCAGGGAGCCTGTCCCCCCTGTCCCCCCAATAATGCCCTTACCGGTGTTGTGAGCCTCCAGCTGGGACAGGGAGTTGACGGTCACTTTGCAGGTGGGACAGTACAGGTGCTGTTTGCTCTTTTTCCCCTCTTTCTCACTCTCAGGGGCCGAGCTGACGCTGCTGCCCGACTCGGCCGCCTGCGCCTCAGCTGCCTGGGCGGACGAGGAGGCCACGCTGGTGGCATCAGAGGTGCCCTCCGACAGCTCGGAGGCCGGCGGGGAGCCCAGCGGGGCAACACTGCCTGGCAGCTCCACAGGTGATTCCTCAGTGCTGGGCACCAGCCCCAGGCTGCTGCCCTCACCCTCCGACTCCTGTGGGCTACTGGCATCAGCTGGCAGGAGGGGAAGGAAAGGGGGAAAAGGGGAAAAGAGAAAGAAATGGGCAGGAAGAGAAAGTTCTCTGTGCCTGAACAGGTTTTCTGGATTTCAGGGAGCACCCCCGTCTTCCCCAAGACCATCTCAGACAATGTCTGCATGCATCCATCCCTGCCAAGAGCAGCTCTTCCCCAGATCTCTCCTATTACAGCTGTTATCCGCAGTGCAGGGAAGCTGGGCTCAGCACAAAACCCCCGGGTGAGCTCCGGTGCTGCCACGGCTCCCAGCAGCCCCATCCCTGCGTGTGGCAGAGCCCTGGGGATGTGTGAGACAGGGCTCGCTTTCTCTCCCACACCCATACAAAACACCTCCCAGAGACACCAAAACACAGGGAAAACACCCCCTGTTCCCCCACGGGCACGGGAGCTCATTTATAAACCGGCGGCACCTCTGCCACACCGAGCCTCAGCCCCACAGCCCCTCCTCGTACCTGTGCTGCCCAGCTCCCCGCTGCCCACGGGGCTGGGGGCCAGGTCGGCCGTGCTGTCCTGGCCAGGGGTCCCCGCTGCAGCCCCCGCCACCTTCTGCTTGTTCTTCATGGCCTCGATGGCCTTCAGCCTCCGCGCGTGCTTGTGGCCCTTGTAGTGGGCTTCTGCCTGGTTCTGGGGGGGGGAAAACCGAGATGGACACGTCACTGCAGCGACCAGACAGACAGACGGACACGGGGAGGGCAGGTGATGGGGTCAGGCCCAGGATGTGGACGCTCAGGGACGTTTGTAGTGCAGGCACCTTACCCAGCCCCTGGGTAGGACCCCCGCAGAGGGGTGTTGGGAGGGGGGTTTTGGCAGGGGGGAGTAGCACAGAGCCTTTTCCCTCCTCTCCCCTCCCCAGCCTGCTCTGCCACCAACATACTGAGGCCAAGGTATCACTCTCTAAGACATCACCAAGTTGCTTGCTTGGCGAGATAAGGACCCTGCTGTGATTAAATGCATCAAGTCACTCCTAAAAGCAGCTCCCAGGCAAAATTTATGCCTCCAGAAACGTACAATGAGTTGTTGCTATAAAAATGAAATAAAGAGGTTCTTTGCTGGGGAGGACACATCACCCACTGTATCCTAAGGGGTGTCCAACACATGGTTCACATCCCCAGCTCCTCTCTCTCAGTGAACGCTGGATAATGAAGCGTGGCTCTGATGGATTCATGTCCGCACCAAACTGATAAAAATGGCCACAAAAAGAAAAAAAAAAAAAAAAATCCCCCAAACACTGGTGTCCTCCCAACAGGGACAATGCTGCATTGTCCCCCAAAACAACCCCGTTTTGGCAATTTATGAGGAGGAACCCCAGTATGAATTAGACACTGTACCCTTGAGTAGGACAGATTAATTTGCATAGCATTCCTGGGGGCCAGCTGAGGATTCCCGGGCTCGACATGGGGAAGTATCCTATCCCATCCCTTCCCTTCCCTCCCCCTGTGGCTTTCCAAGGGCTGGGGCTGGTACGTGGGAAAGCAAAGGGCCAGCCCGAGCGTGGTGCCTCATTAGCAAAGACAATAAACTCCCCCTGGATAACAGGGCTGGGTGCAGCCAAAGTAGGTCACAGCCTCAGTGCTGGAACACCCACGGGCTGAGAGGGTCTGGGCCTGCCAGAGGGACCTGGAGGGGCATGGGCAGAGTAAGAATGGGGCCATGGGGCACTCAGGGGGGCACACTGGGAGCACACAGTGGGACTGACTCTCCTGGAACAACATCTCTAGCTGGGAAGCAGCCTGAAAAAAGGGAAGCAATGCTTTTTCTGAGCCGCTTGGCTGTGGAGCAGAATCAGGGTGCCCAGAACCAGGGAGTTTTGCTGGCAGAGCAGCATCAGCCCCAGGCACGGCAGATCCAGCAGGGCCAGGCTGGCAGGGCTTCCCTGCAGGCAGCTCCAGCAGCCCACGGCGCCCGTGCTGCCAGACACCAAGGCAGCTCTGGCGGATGAGACCGGCCCCTTGGTGGGGATGCCCCTGGCAGGGGCTGGCCCCGTGGCCCCTACTCCCTCCCAGCCCCACGTGTGGCCCCACTCACGGCAGAGTTGAAGCGCAGGTGGCAGATGTTGCAGGAGATGAACTGCTTCTTCTTGAGCGGGGCTGGCACGCCGAAGGTGTGGCTGATCACCGCCTTCTGCACCGGGTCCATCTGGAAGGGGAGGGAGGGCAGAGGGCGGCTGGGTGCTGTGTCCTGATGGCTGCCCCGGCATGGCACCGTGACCTGGGGACACCCACGCTTGCCACACTCCCAAGGAGCCGCTGCCAACGCCACAGGGCTCACACTGGGTGGCTGGAAGGAGCAAGGGGCTGCATCTGCCGAGGAGCCCTGCGGCCATGGAGGCTCCCCTGCACACGGTGATGTGCTGTGTCAACACCGGCTCCTGTCCTGCTTAAAGCATTCCTGAATCCATCGAATCCACAAGGTCTGAATGTCAGCTGGGGTCTGGCAGGAGGGAAAAGACCCCATCTGCCCCAGTGTGTGCCCAAGTCCCCTCTCCCACCACACAGACACTTGTGTCACAGGTAGAAAATCACCAGTTTGAACCTCAGTGGCTAACCTTGACCTCTGCAGGAGCAGAAACCACCAAAATGGGGGACAGAGGTGGCCAGAACAAGCATCTGGCCATTCATTCTCCATGTGCTCTTCACCAGAGAGTTGGAATGTGCCAAAGGCACAAGCAGGGCCATAGGACACTGACAGCCCATGAGGGTGCCAGGGCAGGAGGGACACCAGTGCTTGCTGCCCCAGACACAGCTCACCCAAGATACAGTGCCCACGAAAGCCCCTCTGGGCTGCCCCCAGATGTGCTTTGCACCCACTCAAACCCAGCAATGACAACTCGGTCACTGGGCTGGGCACACACAGAACCACTTCCATGACCTGCCAGGAGCCCTTTCTGTCCTCCAGCCTGCCCAGGGCTGGGGTGGGGCCAAGCATGTGGTCGGTGCCAGGCCCTGTCCCTTCTGTCTCGCCTCAGGGCTCGGCCTCATTCCACAACCCAAGCACCAAACTGCTTCCAAAAGCCATAATTGTTTTTAACAAAATGCATTTATTAAGGAAGAAAACATAAGAATAACCTCTTTGTCTGAGCGTGGCTCCAATCTATAATGCAAGTATTGTTCCCTACCCTGTGGCACAGGGAGATTATCTTATCTGAGTCCTGCTGTCAGGAGAGCCCGGGGTTTTCAGCGATCGTATTTCTCTACAAAGCTATTTCACTGCCGAGACAGGTGCATCAGTCTTCGAGGCACATGCCTGGACAACAGCGCCATTATCAAGACCCCGAATTCCTTTCCAGGAGTGAGCAGAATGGTAAAAGCAGGTGATTAATGAAGTGCCTGTTTGCTATGAAATTTTACTCACTTATCTGGCATATAAATGAAGAGGCATTTGGGGTTCGGCAGAGACCTGCAGGAAGCTACAGACGGCCAAGATGCTGCCCCATGCCTGACAACAAACGTTGCAACGTGCTGCTGGCAGCACCCCCATGCTGCTGGGCTGCCAGGCCAGTGCTTGTTTTCCAGAGAAACACCCACCTTTCTATTCAGAAAAGAAAAATGGCCCCAACCTTCCCAGCAGCGTGAGCCACCAGGTTCCAGCTGTTTGCTCCCACCAAACACTGGCACCCACCGGGCACTGCCAGCTCCCATGGGCTCATCCACACCCTGAGCACCGCAGCACGAGCAGGGTGGGGATCAGAGGAGGGTGCAGAGGAAAGGGAGATGCTGGCACAAGGACACAAATGAGGCCAGGGACAGTCTTGGCCTCATCCTAAACCTGCCAGTGAAGCCAGTGGTGGCAGGGCTACGTCTGAGCCTCAATTACACCGTGATGGTGCTGAGCAGCCCCAGCACAGGGTCTCCTCATCCTCCTGGGGTTATACCAGGCACCAATCTGTGTCTTTCCACCTCCCATGCTTTTTCAAGTCCACCCTGCTGGACCCTGTGGCACAGCAAGGAATTGTGTCCACCAGAGCACCTGTAACTGCTCTGGGCAGGCACAGGAATCACGAGATCCAGGGGCTGGGCTGGTCAGCGCACCCAGAACCTGGCTCCTCACCCTAACCCGAGCCATGCCAGCCAAGGCACGCACCACGGGGTGGCCACTGCCGCTCCTGCTGCCCCAAAGCGAACACAAGCACTTGTCTCAAGCCCTCAGCTGCTCACCCCCATGGGAGCACAGATGGTCCCAGGTGCTTTGCCAGAAGCCCAGCCCAGCCCCAGCCCACACTAAGCATTTCTGAAGCCCGGTGCCACCTGAGAGCCCTTGTGCTTCTCCCCGAAGGCGAACGCAAACATCCCTCGATCTCCTCCCCCTGCACGCCCTCGCAGCTCTCTCAGACACGGAAAAGTCCCCCCAGCTCCCACGGGGCTGGCAGGGGGCTGTGCTGCAGCCCTACATACCGGTGCCTGCAGCCAGGGATTGAGGCTCTTCCTGATGGTTTCCAGAAGAATGGAGCCAGCAACGGAGGTGGCTTTGGGCGCCGCGATCTTGGGGAATAAAGATCCCAGCTTTATAGTCAATTCGTATTGACTCACATTACTTTATTTATCCCTGGATGTTCCTGCCGATATAAATAGCGATCCCTGCGCCGAGTTCCCTGCGGCCGCTGAGGTCAGGAGCAGGAATTCACAGGGATGCAGCATCCGTTCAGATCGCGCCTGCTGACGGAGTTTTACGAGGCGCTGCTGGGTGCTGGGGATTTGCAACATCCCGAGCTAAGGGAAGGGCCTCTGGAGCAAGGAACGTGCCTCCAGTGCTGTTAGGGTTGTTTTTCCCCAGGTTGTTGCTCTAAATGACAGGAGGCGGTTTGGAAGGGTTTTGTTCGCTCCGGAGTAAAACATCTGCTGGGTTCGTGGGAGCCCTGTGACCTGCTCTGAGTGCAGAATGTTCTGGGCAGTGCAAACAGCTCCCGCTCCGCAGGGCACCGCTGAGCCCCCACAGCACCACCAGCGATGCAGGGCATGAGAAGGGAACCCCAGACCCTGCTGCGGAGCAGCTCCAATGTGACCTCAACAAGGGACAGACCCTGACTGCTGTCCCCTACCCTCTCCTCACACTGAGGCTCATGTGGAGGCTGACCAGCCTGGCCAGGCCGCAGGGATGCTCCAGCCTTTCATCCTGTGGGCTGAAAGCTCTGCTCTGGCTCCTCCAGTGCCACCAGCCCGGCACGCCCTGAACCTCACGCAGCCTCCTTCAGCCACAGCTCCAGCACAGACACTCCCCAAAGGGGCAGCTCCTGCCCCAGGACCGTCAGCCAACAGCACACACCGGGCTCAGGTCTGAGCTCAGAGTGGTTGACTCCAGGTCCCCAGTGGCTGGGACAGCCTCCCCTGGCATCTCTGTCCCTGTCTGAGCCATCCTCTGTGGCAGGAGCCCACAGAGAGCACAGCAGCTGTGTGACACTGCGTGGCTCCAGGAAGTACCAGATTCATCTTCCAAATTACTAATTTTTTATAAGCAACAAACGTGGGTGAAGAGGCGCTGAGGCAGGGGCAGGTGGGAGCCAAGAGGAGCGAACAGCAGGCGTTGGGTCAAGTTCACTCCTGACTCCGGTGACTAAAAAAAGAGCCCAGACAAAAAGCAGGAACTATAATGGCATCAAAACCCCTCCTGTCCTGTGTTCCAGCTCATTAGCCCGGGCAGAGGATGGGCTGGAGCTTCAAAAGAGCTTAAAGGACTCAGATGCCTGAATCCCATTCAATAGCAACAGGAATGCTGCACTTAATTTCTGAACTGTCTTTGAGGATCTCGGCGATAATTTGCACCTTCCGAGCACGTTCAAGCTCAAAGCCACTCACAAAAGGCCAGTGAGCAGGGATGGTGCTCAGCAAAGTCCCATTTCCAGGTTCATGAAAGAAAACATTGGCTGAACCCCAAAACACTGGCATGCAGGGCCTCTGGGGCAGAGATCAGAGCAGCCCTTGCCCTTCCCAGAGCAGAACCTGCTCCACAACAATTCCAGGCAGCACCCAGGGGTTACAGAGACCCCCACGGGGCTGGGACCAGCCTGGGGGAGCAGTGCAGCATAGGGAAAACACCATTTCACACCCAACACGGTGGTGTGTCCTTGGCCACATCCGTGGCAGTTTAACTGTCTAATGGAACATCTCTAGAGGTGTCACTGCCCACCCCAGGCACCTGGGTTGGTGGTCCAAGGCTGGGGACCTGGAGCCCAGGCGGGGGGTGGGAGCAGCCCCCAGCACTCTGGCTCCCCCAACATCCACAGCACCAGCCACATTCCTCATATCTCTAGTACATTCCCTCTCTTTCTTTCCTTTTCCTTATTTAATTTTCAACTAATGAACTGCTCTCCAGAGCTACTTTATTACTATTGATTCCAGGGCCAAAATCCAATTGATCTTGGTTAAAATGAACCATGTTTTTAATTCTGGTACTGACAGGCGCTGGCTGGGCAGGAACCTCTCCGAGCTAAGGGCAAAGCAGACACGATGAACTGGCGTCCAGCAGCCAAAGACCCCAGGAATTAATCCAGAAACTACCTGGTAGGGTTCAAGGAGTGGTGCCATGTACAGGAGGGACTGCTGTGGGGGAGGAGGGGTCCAGCAGCCGATGCCCATCCTCCCTGGGGACTCACCGTGTTGAAGTTGGGGAAGAGGTTGAGCGGTGATGTCCCGTTGAGCCTGAAGGTCAGAAAGTGCTTGATGTCCAAGGGGGGATGAAGAGGCCGGCCAGGGATGGGCAATGATGCCAAGAGGGGGCTGCTGTGTCCGGAGGGACCTGGGCAGGCAGAGGGAAAGAGCAGCGTTAGCACTGGTGATGCCTGCTCGCAGCAGGAGGACAGAGCACACGGGGACATCTGCATGGACTACAGAACCCCTCCAGGGAAAGGTCCCAGCCCAGGGTGGCCCTAGGCACTCCTTTGCCTTCCAGGCTCAAAACCAGCACCCCAGTTTGAAGCTGGATGGAGCCAGCATCAGAGCATGGACAGGCACAGGAGCCTGAACCCTCAAAAGGTGTCCAAATCTCCCCCAGGGAAGCAGCCCCTTCTTCCCTGGGCTCCCCCATGGAGCCACACAGCCCTGGGCGCCCCACACCAGCACCACCAGGGCTCCTCACCAGGGCTGGGCAGGTTCTGGCTGCCAGCAGCAGCCAAAGGACCGGCAGCAGAGGCTGAGCTGCCCCCGCTCCTGCGGTACAGCCGCCACTCCCCGTCACCCACAAGTGAACCACGCGCTCCAGCGTGAGATTTAAAAATAGCCTGGAGTTATTAATAATGCTCTGTTTCAACACAAAACACCCGTGGGACAGAGGGAAGGAGGGAGGCAAGGCCAAGCAGAGATCTCTCTCCAGCCTGCTCCCCATCCCAACTCGGACTCATCACAGATGATGAGCACAGGAGAGCATCCTCCAAGTGGCAGAGGGAGTCCCTGCCCAGCTCTGGGAGAAAGGAGGGGGAAAAATTAAAATAAAAGTTAACTAATCAAACACAATAAATAAGAAATGGTTTCAGAGTGCCGTGAGCCAGAAGAGCCCATTCACATCCCACACAGCTTCACACCCACTCCCACCCACCCACAGTCCAGTCCCTTCTCCTGCACAAGGACAAGGTCAGTGTTCCTCATTCCTTTGGATTTTTTTGAGCTTTGGGTTCTCTTTCACCTCAAAGGCATCATGGATCCCTTGACCTGGCACAGCACAACCCCATCCCAGCACGCTCCTGGACCTGAGAATACCCTTGTGGGAGGCTGGCAGTGGCCAGCACCCACTCCCACAGCAGGAACGCTCTCCACCAGCACCTCTTGTGACAGCACAGAGCCTGAGCCCCGCTCCAGCCCCCACATCCTGACGGCAGCCACGCAGAGCGAGGACCCCAGGCTGGAGCTGCTCCTCACTCTGCTCCGCACCCACCCCGCGCCGATCCCGGGGCTGCCGCAGGATCCGAGACGTGCGTCTGGAATTCAAAGTTTGAGAGATTCCCTGGATCTGAGCAGCGAGCGCCCGTCGCCAGCCCCACGGGCACCATCGACCTCTTTCTGGGCGAGCGCACGCGGCGGCTCTGCCACGGCGCCGGAGCCATCCCCGAGCCAGGCCTGACTCCAGGGAGGAATTACAGTTTGCTTCATCAGGCGTGCACTGATCGAGTTAATTCCAGAGTCGCCCAGAAGGGAAATCTGTGAAACCGCTTAAAAATAAATAAGTAACGTTGCAGCAGCAGCGAGCAGGACTGGGTGAGGGGTGCATCGTTAACCTTCTGAGGCGTGAAACAGCGTTTCTACATCAAATCATCTGAGACAGCCAGAGGAGCTGCCCTGGGACCCCCCAGCACACGAAGCCGGGGCCCCACGCGAGAGCAGCAAAGGCATTTGGGGCTGGATCACAAGGGGGGCCACTAGTCACAGTCAGTGTGATCTGCATGGACTGCACTGGCCTTAAAAACAGAAAATACACACATATATAAAATATATGTACATGGGCGGAACAAGAGGTGGGCGATCCCCTCATCCCCAAAATCAGTGACTACAACGAGGGACGCTGCAGCTCAGCTGGTGTTTGGGCTGAAGGCTTCACTCCCTGCGGAGCAGCTCCTGCACTGGGCAGGCGCAGGATGAGTCCTGAGGGGACACAGACTCCCAGGATCGGCCACCACCTGCAGCGGCTGCCACCCACCAACGGTACAGAGGAGATGCGTCAACCCCTTTGGCACATCCTTGAGCCCAGATTTGAGGAATAAACACATTTCTGGGCTGGGATAAACCAGGCAGTCAGAGAGAGCTCAGAAACCTCTGTGAGACCCTGCAGATGGGCAGGTCTTTTCTCATTTGGCTTCGTCCCTGAAGCACACAAGACCCTCAGGAGCAGGAGCAGGGCTGAGGCCACCCCAGGGAAGCTCCCCAGCATGTCACTACACCCTGCTGGGACACCCACAGGATGCTTTTGGGGCACCTTCCCAAGGTCACAGGGCCATGGCATTGTGGGCCCTGCCTCACCTTTGCTGCGGGGCAGATTCCGGCAGCAGCTGAGGGCAGTATTTTTAGGTATTAATTAGTCACTCAATTTAGGGGATTTGCTTTTGGGAGAGTGGCAGGGTCCCAGGTCTGTATAGAATGACACGACCTTACGCAAGGTGACAGGCACGGCCAGCAGCAGGTGGGGCTGCGCTGGTGGAGCAGCTTTTTGTGGTGCAGATTTTTGTCACAGCCCCTGCTCTGTCACCCCTCGTTTTGGCAGAAGAGCCCCACACCTCCACTGCGAATGCTGCTGCTCTGGCACTGCGGCTGCTCCTGGGACAGGACGTGCTCCAGGCTCTGGCAGAGCATTCCAAGGGGCTGGTGCAAAGGAGAGGAGCACAGGAACCACGTGTTCCTGGCACGAGCACCTGCTGCAGTCTGGAGGGGTTGTTTCTGTGCCCCCCACCCCAGTTCCACAGGTATGGTCCAGGCCTGACCAAGAGATGTCAAAGCTACGATGTCCCTGATGTGGTGCTGCGTGTCCCCTGCTTGGGGCTCAGCCAGAGCCATCGGGGCTGCACATCCTCTACCTGGGACTCAGCCCCCTCCCAGCCCTCTGGAGCTCAGCCCAGTTCCTGTCCCACAGACGGGTGACTTTTGTAGGGATCCCTCAGAATTTAAAGGAGTTCTCAGCCCTACATTTAACCAAACTCACCCGGACTGTATCTGGCTGTCCTCCCCAGCCTGTCCCGCACCCCTTCACTCTGTACAGCCACTGAACACACACCTGTGGCAGGTTTTTCTCCTGGTCCCTGTGAGGCAGAGCAGAGCAACTGTTGTGTTCTGACACCAGCCTGTGTGAAGCTCGCAGAGCTGCCTCTGAAGGGGCCAACACTGCAGGTTCTCATCCCAACACGAGCCTGCCAAGGACCCATCTCTGCAGACGCCGCTGCCTCAGAGAGCATCTGGCACAGAGTCTGCCCAGGCCAGATGGAGAAGGAGCTGTTTATTCACACCGAGGCTCCCTCCTGCTTGGGAGACGTTCTCAGCAAATTCTGATGTTGCCTCTAAATCCTCACCCAGAGCTTTAAAGCTTTTGTCTCTGGTTCCCCAATGCCAAAGGCCGAAGACCAGAGAAAAGGAGCAACACCCAGTCACAACATGATGGCAGCACCAGTGCGGCCCCAGCACCTCTGGGATCCAGACTAGCAACAAACAGATTGCACTGCATTGGGCTCCCAGAGCAACCAGACCTGGGCCGTGGGGCAGCAGATCTGCTACATCCTCCCATTTCCAGCTTTGGCAGCCCCAGCAGAGGAGTCAGCGCTCAGGATTCGGCTGAGGTAATACTTCATGCTGCTGCACTGGGTTTATTGCTGATTAGAATCAGCCTGAACTAAAGGACACAGCCCCCCACGTCAAAACCAGCTTTTTGTCACACTGGAACACACCAGCAGCACCCCAGCCAGGCTCAGCCACTGCGCTGGCACCGCCAGACCCGTGGGCAGAGGGGCCTGAGCTCCTGGCTGCTGAGGGCACCAGCAGCTCCACTCACCTCGGGACAGACAGTAACACTTCAGAGCAGAAATACGAGCTGAACACCTTCAGTTGGTCCCGAAAGCAGGTGTTGAAGGACTTTCTCCCACACTGCAGGTCGCCAAGAGCTCGGGGTGCAAAGGGAACTCCAGGAGGTGAGGACGTTTTGGAAAGAACAAGAATTAGCTATTGACGGTTTTTGGACCCCTGCTCATAATTTATTCTGTCCTTACAAAAAAAAAAGTCCTTTTAGATATCTTTATACTTTAAACTTTAGGAAAATTAAGATCGACCTTTATAATATATATATTTATATATGTATATTTATATATATACACACATACACATATGTACACAACGATGCATTTAAAGTTACTAATTCCTCGGCCATTACAATATCATTCCCTAAATCTCTCGCTCTTGAAATGATCATGACTTGATGCCACTGCTAAAAATACCCTGGGCTGTGTGGAAGGAACACCAACACGACACCGCCAGGCACGCTGGGGTCGGCGCAGAGCTCGGAGGATGCGCTGCCTTTTCCGCATTCACTCTCCAGGCTCCGGAATAAGAAATCCTGTATTTTTGCAGAGCATTAAGCAAAAGCTGCTGGGTATCTTCGTGCAAAGGCAACGTGACATTTGAGCTCAAGAGCTTTGCCTTCATCTCCCTAAAACAAAATAACGACAAACCCTTGGAAGAAACTCATCGCAGTTTGGGGTTTCAGGCGGCCCCAGCATTCTGAACTCTGGGCGATTCAAACAGAGGTTTGGGGTATGAAGGAGAGGTGGTCACGGGAGCAGCATGGCTTTGCAAAGGATTCTGTTTTCTTTTCCCAGCACAGAGCCGGTCACCATCCACTGCGGCTGCCCGGCCCCAGCAGTGACGGGTCAAGGTGGCGTTGAGCTGGCCCCGGGGGCTCGGCCCTCACCAGCCACGCTCACTTCACCTGCGCCACGATGAACCCAGACTCCCTCATGCTCTCATAGTACTCGATGGCCAGTGCAAAGTTAAACTCGCTGATGGCTGGCCCGTCGATGGCGATCTTCATGAGGTCGGAGAGCCCCTCGTCCTTGGCATGGCGCGACCGGCCGCGCCTCAGCAGCTCCCGGCCCCGCCGGATCTTCTCGGCAAGGACCGAGCCCAGCGGCAAGGCCAGGGCAATTGCTGCCAGGACAGCGAAGTCTGGGAAGAGCTCGTGCATCTCAGAGCTGCTGTAGACCAGCTTGACACAGAGGTCCTTGAAGGAGAGCTGGCTGAGGCTGAAGACGATGCGCTTGAAGAGGGGAAAGTCGCTCAGGGCCCTCTCGCTCACCACCACCCGCGAGTACACCCGCAGCAGGAAATTCAGCTCGCTGACCCCATAGCTGCCAATGTCCTCCAGAGACTGGGGGTAGCACTTGGGGTTGAAGATGGCGGAGAAGGAGCTGATGGCCTCCAGGACGCTGCTGGGGAACCTGTCCAGCAGGTTGCCCCGCACTCTCTCCAGGTAGCTCTCCTTCAGGTGCTCAAAGTGTTTCAGGTGCACTTGGGAGCAGTTGGCCAGCTCCACACCCTTGTAGTAGAGGCGGCTCTCGCCCTCCCGGCCGTCCTGCGGGTGCTGGTTCATCTCACTGAGGAACTCCCGGAGGTTCTGGCCGCTGGTGCTCTGCTGGGCCTGCAGCGTGGTGGCTGTGGCAGACACTATGGGCTTCAGGATGGAGAGGTCAAAGTCCTCGATCTGGAAGAAGCGACTGAGCTTCTGGAAGATGGGGAGGACATCCAGAAGGATCTTGGTGAAGGCCACAAACTGGAACTTCTTGAGCTCTTCGCAGAGGCCACGGGCCACGGGCGAGCGCTCCGCCTCGCTCTCCAGCAGCAGCACCAGCGTGGGCCACGAGGAGTCGATGGCTTCTACAGCTGGGAAGATAGAAGTCCAGTGGACGGCTTTGGGGCTCCCGAGGTCTATCTCACAGAGGTCCAGGACTCTCCGCAGCTCCTGCAGGCTACCGCCTTCCCCCTGGAAGCTGGAGTAGAGCCTATACACAGCATCCACGGTGGTCTCATACTTCTGGAGGTACTCGACGGTGCTGATGCTCTCGGCCAGCAGCAGGGAGGTGCCGTGGGACAGGCAGTGCACCTCAGTGAGGAGCGGGCAGAGCGGGGTCAGCGCCGTCCCCACCCCGCTCAGCCGCTCGGCCACCAGCGAGGCACTGTCGGCGCTGAGCCAGGTGAGCTTCATGGTGGGGATGCCGAAGGAGCGCATCACCTCACCCACCTTGCCTGCCACGGTGGAGGCCTCCCCGGTGGGCAGCTCGAAGCTGCCCAGGAAGGTGGTGGAGGTCTGCCCGTTGCAGGGGGAGACAGTGGTGGTGAACATGGCCAGGCTGCGGTGCTCCAGGACGTCCACAGTCTCGTCCACCACCAGCCCAATGAACGGCGAGGCTTTGATCCTGTGCCTGTCCTCGTTGTGGAGGACTTTGGCAATGGCTGCCTGGGCCAGTTGAAGGAGGGGTGCAGAGAGGGAGAGAGAAACACAAATGAGATTCAGAGGCAGTGGGAGATGCGCTGCACTCGGCACAGAGTGAGCGGGTGGGCTCCCACCCACAGGCTTGCAGTCCCCAAGCCAGGGAAAAGCCCTTACACCAGCTGCACACACAGAGGCTGGAAATCACTTTCTTTTTCCCTAATAAGCTTGCTCCTCCTGCTCCTCTTTGGCAGCTCAAGCACCAGGGGAAGCTGCTGAGAGCTCGAGGGTTCCTGCCCTGAGCTTGGGGTCAGCCCTACAGATGCAGCAGGACACAGCACCACCAGAAGCGCTGACCCCTCAGCGCCAACATCCCGTTCCCAAGCCCCCACCTCTGCTGGCAGTGAGGCAGGACATCAGGAACCCACCTGCCTCATTCAGCTCAGGTAGTTCCAATTCACTGGCCCAGCAGGAGCAGCAGCAAAATGGCAACATTTTTTCCATCTTTACTCATTTACTCACAATTCTCCCCATTTTGGGCAAACTCCCCACTTTGGAGGAAAAACTTCCTCTGTGTGTGTGAGTGCTGCAAGGATCACCACAGGCTGGGAAACCTAATTAGTGGGTTTAGTCTATCTGCAGCAAAATAGGGCTCTGCAGAGAGCTGAAAAGCCTGGCAAACGGCCAAGACTCACTCAAAATTTAATTTGATTTTAGCAGGCGTGAAGCATCGGTAAAATTCAGAAAATCCTTTCTTAAACTCTCCGGCTACTTGATCTTTCTGATCGCTCCGTTTAGGGCGAAAACCCACAGCGCTCGTGTACTAATTGAACTCCTGAGCTTTCATCCTGCAGAGCAGCCCGGCAGGCTCGGGGAGCTCCCGCACAGGGCACGGGCACCGGCCCTGCTCTGCCAGGCGCAGCGGCCACCACACTCCACAGCGGTCACCCAGGTGCAGACCCCCAGCCCCTGCGTACACACCTGCATGCCCCTGACGCTGCCGGGGTGGTAGTACTCGCTGTGCTCCGAGGCCAGCAGCGCCTGGCACAGGTTGAACTTCTGGAAGTTGAGCAGGGAGGAGCACTTCTCATCCGGGATCTCCTCTTTGGCCATCCAGTAGACGGTGGTGAGGATGGCCACCTTCGCGGGGTTCACCTCCACCTTGATGACCGAGCGCAGCTCGGGGTGGCCGTGGACACGCGTCTCGAAGGCCAGCTGCTCCCGGTTCACCGCCAGCGCCTGGCGGTGCGCGCCGGAGGTGACGTGCCGCAGCAGCGCATGGCGCTGGAAGTTGTCCGTGCCCACGGTAAAGGCGTTTTCCGCTTTACCGTGCTTGTTCTTCACCAGCGCCTGCCGACACTCTATGCAAAACATGAGCTTCCTCTCATAGTCAAACTCCAGCCAGGTAAATTCTTCCTTCCAGTGTTCATTGAAATAGCGTTTACACTTTTTATTGGAATTGGAAGTTTCCCCAGCTGGCTTTTTCCCTGGAGGCACCATGCTGCTGTGGCTGGGAAATCAACTACGGTTGAACCGCGCCGTGCCTTGAGGAGCAGCCTGCACATTTAATTTAGTAAGAAGGTCTATTACCACTCTCCTGGTCCGACTGGAGATGAAAGAGACAAGGGAAAGGGATTAGGGCCCTGCAAACCTCAGCCAGGGCTCAGCTGCGGCGGCACGGCGACGGTGGCACAGCGACAGCAGCGGTGACAGCGGTGCTGAGGGCAGGTCAGGCTGCGCAACAGCCCCAGCATCACGCAGGGGATCCCATCAAGCACCTCATCAGCCTCACCAGAAGCTCTCGGTGTCTCTGGTGGGACTGGCGCACACACACACGGTCCCATCACCGCAGGAACACCCACACGCTTCCCCCGGGAGCAGCTGGCTTTGGGAAGGTGAGGAAGGCTCAGCGCTGGCTGAAACACCCAAAAAGGAGCGTTCAGCCCCAGAGGAGCGGCACCCACTGAACGAGGGTGACTGGGAGCTAGCTCAGACACACGTGCCTGTGCGCACACGTTGTGCTCTCAGTCCTGGCTTGTCTCTCTTCCAGGGAATTGCCAAAGCCGTGGCACGTCCCCCGGCAGCACAGCCATGCTCTGCACATTCAGTGGCATCCCAGTGTCCCTCCCAGGGGGTGACACACCGGATCCACTCCAGGCCAGGCTCACAAATATCTACTGAGCTGTAAAGCACTCAAATATGGAACCAAAGCAGGACCTGACAGGTTTAAGCATTCACTTGACCTCCTCCCTACACTTCAAGCCCGCTCAGTCTGATCCTCACATTTCTCCATGAACCAAGCTGAAAATCCAAACTGAGCCTTGATAAAGGTGTTGGTAGGAGGAGGGGGAAGAACCCAGCACTGCATGGGGAAGGGGGAGAACCAAAATGCAGAGGAAAGAAGAAAGAACATGAATGCTCAGCAGCAGGGAAACTGGGGAAAACCATCAGTCCACACAACTTGCTGAGACACCAAGAGGAACTTGGGGTTTTTCTGAAGAACAAGCCCCCAAACCAGAGCCATTGCCACAGCGCTGTTGGAGCAGGGGGAAGGAACCCTCACAATTCAGGCTTTAGAACAACACCACGACTTCCAGCACTGTGAATGCCCACCCTTACAGAGCCAGCACCCCATGGGTGCTCTCAGCATCACTGGCAAGTGGCCCTGGAGTGACTCCATCCATCCCAGCGCCGGGCAGGCACGGAGCTCCTGGCTGCAATGGCCCCGGGGGAGAATCCCTGTGCTCTTTCCCTGTCACTGACCCCATTCACTCCCAAGCCATCCCCACAGAACTTGCTCCAGCAGAAGCTGCCACCTTGGAAAGAGAGGGGAAAAAAAAAAAAAAAAAAAAAAAAAAATCAAGCAGCAATTAGTGCGTGGGATGCACGAGGCCGGGGCGGGGGTTGTGATGGAGCAGAGCACCGTGGCACCCCTTCCCACAGCACCCGCGGTGCCCTGGCACCAGCCCAGCACCCCTCGGTGCCGCTGCCCACGGGCAAGAGCAGCACTGCGCGTCGTGGGGGGCTCGGCAGCAGCTCGGGATGGGGGTCACACTCCGGTCCCCCCACCAGCCCGCTTCTCCCCCCGTCGGGAAGTTTGGGCAGGATCAGGATTCACCTGTGAGAGGACAAACTGCCCTGAGCCTTGTCCCTGGTGCCTCAGCCCTCGCCGTGCCCGTGCCTCGCAGCGCCCAGCCCAGCGTGCCCACCCCGCTCACCCGCCCCTACATACGTACCATGGAAAGGCTGCCATGAGCTTTGGAGCGGGGGAGGCTTGCAAACCTCCCAGATTTTAAACAGAAAAAAAGGAAAAATCATCCAATTAAAAAAAAAACAACAAAACCACCCCAAAAAACTGAAAAAAAACAACCCTCCCCCCCAACACACACAAAAAACCAAAACAAACTCAGCCAAAAATATAACAAAAAGCAGGGCGGGTGTGTGTGTGTGGGGAGGGGCAGCGTTTGAGAGGCACCACCACCACGCCGTGCCCCGCGGCTCCGAGCTGCGGGAACAAAGCCCGCGGGTGCCGGCCGCCCTCAGCGCAGCACGGCAGCGGCCATCTTGCTGCCAGCACCGTCTGGAGCAGCGACGCTGCCGGCGCTGGCAGTGGCCACTAGCGGTGGCCGCGACCGGGAAAAGGCCTCAGGGCCGCGGGGACGGCGGCGGCTGCGCCCCCGGGGACGGGGAGCGCCCGGCTCCACCTGCCCGCAGCACCGCCGAGGTGCCCGCTGGCCTGCGTCTCTTAGCGCGGAGAGCTGCGCACCTACAGCAGGGTGAGCCGCAGGAGGGTTTGCAGCTCTCCAGGATGGGTGGCTGTGGGTTTGGGGAGTGTGCTGAAAAAGCAGAAGCGGGCAGAGCAGCCCCGTCACCGCCTCCCGCCCGCACGGCAGTGGACAAAGGAGTTTCGGCAGGATGCAAGTCCAAGCCCTTTAGGGAATGCGGCTTACCTGCGCTCCTGGTCCGTAGCTGCAGGGCTGGGGTTGAAACACAGCCTCTTGCCCCCGGGCTCCCTAATGAGCAGAGGGGTTCCTCACAGCCCAAAAAACCCCAAACTTTCAGCAATAAATGCAGGTGTAATTTAGAGCCTCTCGACTACTTCCAGAAAGAGGATTTTGTGCCACCTTTGCTTTCCCCAAACAAGGCTCCTGAGAACACTGAAATCCCAAGGGGCACCAGTGTCCCGTGGGACCCCTGATGGGAACTTGGCTCCTTGTTTCCCAGCACATATCCTGTGCCTGGGAGCTGAAGGATGCTCCCACCCAGACTCGCCCTTCTCCCGGTGCAGAGTTGGGCCATGAGGAGGGATGAGTTCCACCGGAATTTGCCTGGATTAGGAGCTGCATTGTACCTGGCTCCGGCTGGCTCTGCACCAACGGGGGTCTGGCGGCCCCCGGTTAATTCCCCTCTTTAGGTTCCTCCACATATCCCGGGGCAAGAGGCTCTTCCTGCTCTGGGGACATTCTTCCCGAGCCACCTCAGCCCAGGGTTAATGAGAGCAGGAGGTGGTGAAACCAGAGCCGGCTCCTGGGGTGAAAAACTCGCCCGTTTTATTCTTGTGCTAATGCCGCGAGAAAAGAGGATTGAGCCTTTTTAATGAGTTTTTAGGCAGGAGCCTGCTGCATCCCCTGGTCCCATTCCCTGGTTCCCAGCATCCAGAGCAGGACGGCGAAGGTCAGCGACCCCAAATTAGCAGTGGCTGGAACCAACTCCACTTCCCATGGGGACCCCTCTCCGGAGCCCCCGCCCCGGGATCCACGGCACCAGTGGACTCCAGAGGAGAACGCACTTGCTCTGCCTGCTCCGTGCAAGGCTGAAACCACCGACCCCTTCTCCCCTGCAAACCCATTCCTGCTGGAAGCCTCAAGCTTTAAACACGAATTTTGGGCAGCACTTGCAGGATGTCCCTGACCCTGCCGAGCACCCTGCCCTCACGCAACCGCCGGATGTCAGGCGTCCTTCCTAAGGGAACTGGAGTGGAGATACTCCTGTTTACCTCCCTGCAGCAGCAGCAGCAGCCGCCTTGGCTCGAGCCGGTTGTTGCTATTTTTCCCGACTGTGCCGTGCCTGAGGAGCTGGGTGGGCAGGTGCCCCGGGCGCGCCAGCACATCCATCATCCCCGCGGCACGAGGGCGGCGGCAGCCATGAGCCACAGTTTCCATCTGAGTCCCAGTTTCCACTGTCATCCCACACCTCCGGCAGCCAGAGCAGATCCCAGGTACGCAGCTCCCACTGGGATGCTCTGGGCCGGTCCCTGGCACCCCTTCCAGCACTCCAGCCCCACATCCATGGATGGGTTCCCCGAGGGTTTCGTACTGCATCTATAAGAAGCTGAACAGAAGAGACCAAACCCAGCCATATTATCCTAAAAAAAAAATGTTCAAATCCCCACGTCCAAAGATATTTATGAGATTTTGTTTCCATCCCTGCTCTAAGCCAGTCAGGCTCTGGGAAATGACGCACACACTCTTCCCGAAGGGAGGCAGAGGTGCTGGTGTTCCCAAAGCTGCTGACCCCGAGGAGCCCCGTCCCCACACAGCCCCCAGTTCTCCTGCCCATCCACCTCGCTGTGCCTGGCTCCACCAGCCCTCTCACCCCTGGCCATCACAGGAAAAACCCAGCACCCTGCAGCTCCCTGCTCACCTCTGCACCCAAAACCCCAGCTGTGACAGCCCCCAAATGAGCTGGGGGCATGCAGGGGAGGGAGGACTCATGGGAGCTGCCCGGCTGCATCCCTCGCACCCGAAGGTGGTGACAGCTCAGTTCCATCGCTGCCGTGTGTGGCAGAGGGGGAAGGCTGTGAGGAGCCGCTGTCTCATGTGGGAGAGAGCACCCGGCACCATGTCAGCTCAGCCAAATTAAAAATACTCCTGCAGCCCCCGGGCTGCTGCCTCGACGGGCGGATCTGGAAAGGACACGGCCTGCGGGATGTGCAGACACTGGGAGGGACGTGGGGAGGAGAAGGTGTTCCCACGCAGAGAAGGGGATGGGACGCGCTCTGGGGGACCCCAGTATTTCCCAGCTGTGTCCCAGCTCTCCTGCACAACTCAGGGTACTCAGGGGGCTGCTCCTCCTCTGCTGGGGGTGGCCTTCCAGCACCACTGTGGGAACAAAGGCTCTGGCTCCAGCATGCTCAAGGTCTGTGTGGAGGGGCTTGGATGGGCAGTGGGTCATAGATAGAGAACCATGGGGTGCTGCTGGAGAAGAAGCCCCCCAGCCTGCTGATGTGGGACCCCCACACACACACCCCACAGCCACTGCCAGCTTGCAGGATGCAGCCTCGTTCCACTGCACAGCCTTGTCACAACCTTCAGCTGCGTGACTGCAGCTGGCAGGGAACAAGCCTTGAAATAAACTCAGATGACATTCCTGCAAACTCTGGACATGGCCACAACAGGATTACTGAGCTGAGCTGGGGACAGGGGGGGAGCATGCTCATCTCCCCCCGCCGGCGACCCCAGCTCCGGGCTGAGGCTCCTCTGAGCAGCAGCTGAGAAGCGCAAAGCCCTTTTGTCAAGGAGCAGAAGCAGGGACAGGGTGATCTCGCTGCCTGGGCTTCCTCCAGTCCATGCACCTGGTCCTTGGGAGGCAGCTCGGCTGCATCTTGCTCCCCAGGAGCTAAAGGGAGCTTCCCCTCACAGCACTGATATCAAAATCAGCAAAACTGGATATCAGTCTTGCTCTATCGAGCATCTTCTCCTCCCTTGTCCAAAAGCATTGAGCCCAGCTCCCTATGGATTTTAATTCCCAACGCTCCCCATCTGCCAGGTAATGATCTGAAAAAACCAGCATTTAAGGATGCCTCCCCCAGCAGAGATTCCAATCAGCTCAGTGTCCCCTGTGTCACGGCCAGCAGCGCTGCCAGCCCGGTGCAGCCCAGCCGAGACCCCACCAACCTCTGCTGCAGGTCCCGAGGGGCTCGGCAGGGATGTGGGCTCACCCTGGCTGGTGGCAGCAAGAGGGAGGTGACAAGCACTGAATTCTGACACGGGCTCCACTGCCCTGCCCACCCCTCCCTGGGTGGTGGGGAGAGGGCCAGGTCCTCCAGAGACACGGAGAGCTCAGGAGTGCACTGGAGCCCCTGATCAGCTCAGCCTTTATTCTGGACACTGTTTAAATTGTAAAAATTGCAGCCAAGTCCAATTTGTTACAGCTGAGGAACGGCTGACAGAAATGAAAAGGGAGAAAAGCTCCTCAGATTGATGCTTTCTCACCATTCCAGTGAAATAACCAATTTGGAGCAAATTAGGGGCTCCCGTCTCCACCAGCCTTTTGAATTGCCTCCAAGCCAACGCACATTTTTCATAGTGCAGCATTTCTTCCATTAGCAGTGAAAATTAATGATTTCTATTATTGAAGCACCTGAAGGCAGGTGCCTCCCTCACAAAGCCGGGGCTGGGCTGGCACTGAGCCCCCAGAGAGCCAAGAAAACCCACGAGAAGACAAGACAGGCTGAGAGGGGATAAGTGACCTGGCCAGGGCCACCAGCGGGGTCAGTGGCAGAGCCAGGCTCCAGCCCTGCTGGGCTGCTCCCTCTCAGCGGAGCCATCCCAGAGCACTGCACACAAACCACCATGGTGACAACTAAACCACTGCATGTGACAGTGCCACAGGTCCCCAAAAACCCCCCTAAGCAGTGAAACCACGTGAGCTTCAGCCAGTCGCAGCTTTGCTTGGGTAGGGAGGAAAGGGGAAATTGTCCCAAGGGCACCCACCAGCTCAGACTCCAGTAGGGCAAGTCCTGGGGGACTAAGAGGGCTTTCAAACCCCGATCCACTCACATATTTCCCTACCCAAGTTTTAGAGAGACCAAAGCCCTTCTCCTCTCCTCGCCTGCTCTCTGCTCCCAGCGTTATTCCCTGAGCACAGCTCCCCAGCAGCTGTAGAACACAGCTCCCCTGCAACCACGGCTGCCCCACGGGCAGGACGGTCATGCCTAGGCTTTGGAAGATGACACACATCTGTCATTATTTTTTAATTAAGATTTTTATTTCCTACCTCTAGTATTTCATTGTTATTTCCGCCACTCCTACCCGGGCCGTGCTAATATAATCACTCTGGAGGAGAGTGGGAGCAGCCAGCCCACTCCTTCCAACATCCCGCTCAGGAAAGGCAAAAAAAAAAGCAATCTGCTAAATCCCCAGCCCCTGCAGTCATTACAAGCTCAGGGACATCAGGTGGGTGCTGAAACAAAGCATCAAAGCCTCAGTGCCTCCAGCACCTGCCAGGAGCATCGGCACTGAGAAACTTCAAAAAAAAAAAGTTCACGTTTGCTCAAAATACTTGTTAGCAGTTCATTACTGCAGCAAGGTGAGGCATAATTAAAAATGGACTAAAGAGATTTGTGAATTATATCCTCTGCTTGATGCTGGAGACGCAGTGATATTTTCTAGCCCACATCATCCTGGAGGTCAAGATTAGATGACAGCTTGGTCTAAAAATACTCTGAAGGGGAGGCTGAGGCTGTTGGAAGAGGTCAGAGCCCCCTGTGCCCCCCCACAATATTGCTCAGGGTTGAAACCAGGGGACAGATGTGTCCCCCAGGACATTGCTTGGAGCAAGCCTCAGTAATAAAAACAACTCTTGCATTTACAGGGAAATCCACCCAAAACAACCACAGGGAAAGCTCGGTCCCACCATCTGGCAGAGGAGCCCCAAAGCCAAACCCAGCAGGTCGGTGGGGCCAGGCTCCCCACACGGTCACCCCACAGCTACTGAGAGGACTGGAGTCACCATGAAAGCACTGTCTGACCACCACGTTCTTCCACCTGGAGCAACGAGGTCCTGGCACGGGGATCATCCGTGAGCCAAGACACTGCAGGGTCAAAATTGAAGCTTTTCAATGTTTCCTCTGTACCTGAGGCCACACAGAGTGAACAGCAAGCTCTGGGGTTGGATTTTTGTTTGTCTTTTAAGCCTGCTTTGCGTGACGAGTATTCCAGATAAATATCCCGAGTAGCGTCACGCGTTCCAGAGAGACAGGGAAAGACATTTCAGAGAAAAGACTGTGTTTGAAACTATTAGAAAAATTAAATTGATCCGTGAAAGATCAGCTGGGGCCAGCTTGATCCATGGGACACAGGCACCTGACTGATGGGCCAGGCTCACAACATCCGTGCTCCTAGCCTGACTGCCCTCGGGCAACCACAGGACCCACAAGCACATGCCAACCACACGTTACCAGACGTGCCCATGCCAACACAGATGCGCACAGCACACGCACACACGCGGAGAGAAGCGGCGCCGCTGCCCACAGCGACGCGCCAAGACCCATCGCTGCCAGCAGCCGGGGGCCACCCTCCCTCCCCAGCACCTGCCGCAAAGTTAACGCCGATAAAAACAAAACCACTAAAATTACCAGCCCTGAATCCACACGAAACGGGTCCAAGAACAGCGTCACGTTCCGTTTGCTGCCGCTGCTCCTCTTCTCGAGTCCGCGCCGGCCGAGCCTGGCCACGGAGCTCCAGCACCGGCCACCCTGGCAAGGACACCGCCGGTCGCTCTCCCCCAGCCTCACATCACACAAAAAAGCAAGGAACATTTGCATCGCAGGTGCAGCAGAAGCACAAGTTGGAGCTGACACCCAGACAAAGAGCAAGGGCAAAATCCAGCCCCGTCAGCACACAACCTTTTTTTCCCTCCTCTTTCTGCAGCCCTGGGAAAAATCAATAAGATGCAGTGAGTCAAACTCAGCTTGAATCCCGTAAGTAATTAGGATTATCAGGCTGGGAGCCGAGGGAACAGGCTGCCTATGTGCTGGGCGGGGAGGGACCATTTTGTGGGTGTAGGGTACAGCCTCAGCTGATGCAAATAACACGAGCAGCTCTTTAACGGGGTTTTCAGGCAGAACGGCAATAAGGAATTGGGAACGACATGGTTCGCTTAGAAACAAGAAAATCTCATGAGGATAATTTGGGGTGCCAAGCCCTGCTGGGAGCAGGATGGGGACCCCACAGGTGAATCAATAGTTGAATTTGATGCTGAGCCCATTCCCAGCCCCTCACTCTGAGCCCGGACTCCTTGAGCACCGCTTATTCCCGGGGTTCTTTCCCGGCAGTAAATAACCAACCTCAGTGTTTCACTATTCAGAGTTAAGTTAGTGGCCAAAATCGCAAAGTGGAGAAGAGACCCCCCCTCCCCACACACACAGTCTGCGCAGAGCTCCCGGCGAAATAAGAACCAATTCGGTGCGTTTCTATCCATAAAGAACAGCTCAGAGGCTGAAAAGTGCCCTTTCCTCCAGCCGAAGGAACCCGGCAGAAGACGGGAATGCTCAAGCCGGGGCCGTGCGGGGAGCGGTAGCCCCGGGACAGCGGCGAGGCCATACCACGTCCCCCCTCCCCGCTGAACGTCCCCCCGGACCCCCGCACTGCCCCGGTCCCGCTGCACCCCCGAGCAGCGGCGAGGCGGGGGATGGAGAAGCGATGCAGGGGAGAGAGAGATGGAGGGCGACGGGGAGAGAGATGAGGCTGCGGGAAAGTTGCGTTTCACCCACCTAGAAGCATTTTGGATGCGGCTGCGTCTCTCCTCGGCGCTGCTGGTGCCTCCCGCTCGCCGGGCAGAGCTGCGGGCAGGGCCGGGCGGGCGCAGCCCCGCTCGCTGCCGCCCCTCGCCCCGCGTCCGGCCCCGCCTCGGCCCCGCAGGAACGCGGGGGGAGAAGCTGCCGGAGCTGCCGGGTATCAGCGTGAAAATGGGCGGGGGGACCGGGTGCTCCCCCTCCCCGCAGAGCCGCCCCCGAGCCGGGGCTGCCCGAGCCCCGAAACTTGGGGCGAGGGGAGAGGAACCCTCAAAGCCTCCGCTGCACCTCCGCGGCTCTTTCGGAGAGTTCTCTAAGGTGACTGCTTGGGGGGGATACGTGCACCGCCGGGTTTGCTCGGAGAGGGGAGACTCAGCTGCAGCCACGCACCCCGAGGCCGGGGAAAGGCTCGGCAGCAGGGACAGCGTGTCCCTCCCTGCCTGGAGACCGCGGCCGTGGGGCCCTGCTCCGTTCAGCCCCAGCCCTGAGTGCTGGAAACCCTGAGTGGACACGGGCAGCCTGGCCCGGGTGGGCTGCTCGACTCAGCTGCCCCTGATTGGGGTTTTTATGAGCCCGCTGTCCTCCCCACCAGTTCATCAGCAGTTGGGTTCCTCATGGCAGCACCTTCTCTGTGCTGGTTTTTTGGCTTCTTCTCGTGAGGCGAGGGTCATGACTTGCTTACATTGCTGCCCTTTAAACGGGGAAATGATGAAAAACCTGCTTGTGAAAAGAGGAAACAATCGCCTCCCCTGCCTCCTTGAACAGGAGACAAGAACAAGGAAGGAATTAAATATTTTTTCTCAAGTCAAACGATACAAGGAGGTGGGCAGAAACCGCTGGGCCGTAAGCAGAGTGAAAATTAACATGTTCTAAACCACAAGATGCTTGAGTCCCTTCCCGTGTGCCACAGCCAGACTAGGCACTTTGGGGGTAAATGACAGAACTTTGGTGCACTGAAAAGCACTAAAGCCATCAGGGCTCCTCTGGGCGCTGCTGCAGGGCCAGGGCACAGCATGGATCTTTCTCCCAGACTTCACTCCGGCTCGGTTGGCACCGGGGCAGCACTGGCAGAGCCCCGGGCAGGGTGTTGCTGTCAGGGTCGTTAACAGCAGCAGTAAGTTTAGCCGGGGCACTCGCTAATCCGGGATTGACAGCTGGCCCCGCACGCCTGGCCCGGCCTCCCGCAGGCTATTTAAACCCGATATTAATTTGTTTAATGTCATCAGCAGTTTGGCGTTACTGCAGGGAGCGTCGAGCAGAGGGAGCTGGAAACGTAAAGGACCGGGAGAAGCAGGGGGCTGACGACCACACGATGGCTGTTCTCCTTTCCTCGGGGATAACCATGAGCCACGAGCAAGTCTGGCATCTCCTGACCTCCAGCCCCTCTGGCAGGGACCGGCTGGACCGATGCACAGCCCTGACTCCATCCTCCATTTGCCCTCGCCCCCAGCCCTGACCAGCCCTTTCAGTTCCCCCAGCAATTCCCTCAATAAACCCTCTCCCAGCCGCAGCTCGTGCTGCGTTTATCCCAGCCAGGAGAGCAGGTCCTGGCCGGCATCGCCACGGCTGAAAGGGCTCGAGCTGGAGTGACAGGGAGGGGTGGGAGGGAGGAACGGCGGTGTGGGGTGCTGCACTTTGTGGCCGAGCCTTTGAGGCCAGCTGGAGCAGAGGCTAATTGCAGGTGCTGATTACAGCCCCTGCCATTAACGCCTCCGGCCCTCCCTGCCCAGCCCAGCGGATCGCTGGAATTTCCCAGCTCGGCAGTGTGGGTCCGTCCGGTGCATAACTCGCTATATTTGTCCCTGGACCCCGGAGCTGGCATAGGGCAGCAGCACAAACCCTCCCACAGGGTCCAGACCCACATCCCCCTCCCAGTGGTGCTGCCAGCTGCCCCAACATCCCAGGGAGCAAAGCCCGTGGCTGCAGCTCCCCACAACCTCCGCTGCGGGATGAAGCTGCTGAAGCGTCTGTCCTGGAGTGGCTGAGAAGGACACCCGGGGGCCACGACAACCAGCTGCACCATCCCGTGGGAGGCACTAAAAAAACCCCAGAGGCAACATGGGTCAGATGCCACAGCCCCTCGTGGTCACCGCTTTCCAACACAGGTTGATGTCCACACACGGGACATCCCCAAGAGAGTAGGGATGGAGCCAGAGGGTTTCTTGTGAAATGGCCCCAGCCCTCAGCTCGTCACACAAATCCCGGGAGAGGCAAATCCCAAACATGAATTAAGAGGGGGAAGCATTTGCCAGCAGCCGCCTAGAGCCAGGCTTGCTTGGGCAGGTCTGCTCGAATCCTGCCTGTGGCTTCAAGGATGAGGGAGGGCAGGGAGAAGGGGAGGAGGCTGCTCGGGCTCAGTTGGGCCGCCAGTGACACCAGTTCACTGGGCTCTTAGTGACAACAGACTCCAGGAACCACAACAGAGGGATTTCTCCGAACCCTGCTGAGAGCGGTGTTAAATTCTTTGCTGGTTGAGGGACATCCAGAACTGGCTCTTCCCAGCCTTAGACTCCAGAGGCAGCCTGGCAAATAGTGACCAGAACTGGGCAATGAACACATCAATAAAGGAGGAGGGAGACGGGGATAAAAGCCCAGCCAGAACTGCTCCCCTGCTCAAGTCTCCTGAGCTTTCCAGAGCCTTTCTGGCTGACTTTGTTCGCCAAGGATTTAGGGTATAATTTGGGGGTGAAAGACGCCAGATAGGATCAAGACTGATACACCTGGAGAATGTGTATCAGTTTTCTTCTGCTCTGTAACTTGAGCCCCATCAGAAGCAGAAGGCTCCGGCTGAAGCAGCCGCCGGCGGTTCATCCCTGCCGGGCCAGGAAGGCAGGCGCTGACCTTTCCTGCTCCTGAGTTTGCTCAGGATTAAGGTAACATTTTTTAAGGGCTGAATCCTCCTCCCCCGGGGGGCTTCCCACACAAAGAGAATGGGGTTTGTGGCTCACAGTCCCTCCATGATCCTCCCTGATAAACAGAGACTGCTGAGTTCACAGTGCCCACCTGGATCCAATTTTTTGATTAATCCCCAGTTTTTTAATGAATCCTTTCTGCAGATTTCTGGTTTTGTTAATTTAAAAGGAGCAAAGCTGGGAGCTATGTGTCAGCAGAGGGGTCTGGCGATCCTAGGGGACACAGACCCCCAGCTCTGACCCCCAAGGATGAGCCAAGGTGGGCAGGGCTCTGGTAAGGGAGACTCTGCCTCCCACCCGCATCATCTTTCCCAGGGAGATGCCTAATTACAAAGGCATCCAGGACAAGTCTGTGAATAGGGTGGAGAAATTGGATGACCTAAAAATATTTAATTATCAAGGAAAGGGGTGGAAATTACACCTGGAAATAGTTTCAGAGAGAAAATGTAAGATTTTCCATCTAATAGAGGAGGGCCCTCCTGGAAGGGACAGGGCAGAGGGTTCCACCTTTCCACCATACTTTGGTTCCTCCTGGCCCAGTGCAGATTTCCTGGGGGGCCACAGGGCCCACGTGGAGTCAGCTGGGGTTTGGCATGGAAACAAACTACCCAAAAGTTTAATTAGCCAGGGGTGATGCTGTCTCTGGTCTTGACATCTGCTTAGCTTTGGCCCCTCAGGAGCTGCTGGTGCCCAGGGAGCTCGTCTGGGCAAATGCTCTGGTGCCACAGTCCAGAACACGCCGAGGAACTCCAGCTGGCACAGCAATGGCCAGATAAATGAAACTATTCCTCATAAATCTGTGGCTGTAGAAAATACCAAAGGTGAGCTGGAGCAGTGTTGTGAGTAAGCTGTCCAAAAGCAGCGATCGCTCAGGGGCATGAGGCGAGCTGCCTGCAGGCAGAGGCAACTCTGCTCCCACCACTCCAAGAGCAGGCACCTGGATCCCTGCTCCCATCTCAGGCTGTGGACATGGCTCCAAAAGCCAGAATCCCATTTTCTCCCTCTGCACACCCGCACTGACACCGCGGGGTTATGGAAAGGAGAGGCTGAAGCATGACGAGGGGAGATCATCTCTTCAGAGAAAATTGTATATTGCCTACGACTTACTGTCTGGGAACATAAAACAGTTTAAGCAGCCGACCCTAAATCACAGTGACAGCTCTACACTACCCACAACCCTCTGCTTGCCCTCCCCCGGCTGCCCCCGACCTGCCTCCCCTCTGCTCCTCGCTCGCCGGGTTCCAAACGCTCGCTCCTGCCGTGCCCGCGGGCGGGCGGCACACGCGTGTGCGCACACACGCACGGGCACAGCGGGCACGGAGAGGGGCCCGGGGCCGAAGGCCGGAGGGGATGAGCAGCGTTTCCATCACTGAGACGAGAACAAGTCACTTCCCCGTGGCTGTCACCCCTGCCCAGTCCCCCCCCCCCCCCCGGCCCCGTTCATTCCCGGGGATCTTTGGGACGGCGCAGCCCTCGCACGCACAGCCCGGCACGACCTGTTCCACCCAGCGCCGCTAATCCCCAGCGACAGCCGGCGCGGGAGCGGGAAGCTGCGGGATGCAGCTGCGGGATGCGGCAGGATGCTCGCCTCTCTCCCATGTCAGAGCAGGGCAGTGGCTCCGTCCTGAGAACAGCAGAGCCCCCCCGGGGATGCCCAGGTCCCCCCGTGTCCTCAGCCCTCCCTGGGGATGTTTAAGACACAGCAGCCCCCGAGTGCTCGGGGGTAAAGCCAAGCCCTCCAAACAGGATGCGTTTGGATCCGCTGCCTGGGGTGGCACGAGAGGCAGGAGCCCAGAGCATCCCCTGCGTTGGGCACCCCTCCGAGGGGACATCACCCCCTGCTCAGAGCTGCTGATGGAGCTCTGGAAAAGTCCCCTTCAGGCTCAGAGCTCTTTCGGGACGGCGACCAGCAGGTGCTGACAAGTTGGGACGCGTTCACAGTTTAGCTGCTGCTTTGACCATTTCCCCCCACCCCCCGCTTAAAATAAATCCCAGGTTTCCTCTTCCAAATCTGCTGAGCTGATGCTACATGGGAAATTGTGAAATATTCCATGGATACGTGTTCCTCGTTGTTCTTAATCCACTTCTAATTAATGTCACGTGTGCCGCAGCCCCGAGCTGAGTGGCCGTGAAACACTGTTGAGGCAACTTGACAGCAAACCGACTGGAAGAAAGTGACAGCAAAATCCGCGATTAAAGAGGAATGGCTCACAACTGCAGGGCTTAAAAATAGCACGAGGCAATTTCCTACTGATTTTGGGGGAAAATAGCTGCTGCCAGCACCACATCAGTGCCACCCCGACACTCCCATGGCCCGGGCAGCCCCCAGCAGCCCACACAAAGATGGTACTTGATTTATATTATCTGACCTCGATATATTTTGGCTTGGTCTCTATATTTCTTAAAGGCAAAGCCCTTCCATGGATGCAGCTGGAGCATCCACCCGAGTGCCCGAGCCCCTGCCATGGGAGGCTCCCACCTCCTTCATGCCCCAGCAGCACAAGAAAAGCCCTGAAGGTTCTCTGCGTCATTTTATGGCCAAGAGTTGAAATTTTAAGGATCTTTTTCTAGAATAAGTGTGTCAGGGGAAAATATCCCTGAAGCTCTGATCAGAACTGGGGTGCAGAGCCAGAGGTCAGAGTCCTGGTGGGGAAGGCTCCACACCACAAAAACCTTCCAGCCAAAGCTGACCGCTAATCAATTCATTTTCTGTTTGAAGTTACTGACTCAATAAAATCAGACATTAGTTATGCTACAGTTATTAATCCACAGAAAGCTGAATAGCAGGGCTTTTCAGAGGGACAGCAAGCTGGTGGGGTCTCTCCTGAGGATTTAGAAAGGGAGCAGTTTTCTCTGGATTCGTGGGCCAGCACGAAGTCCATGTGCAGGGTCTGGGCTCATGTGCTGCCTCTCACATGGTGCCCACAGCTCCTTTCCCCCAAAGAAACTGCAGGGGTTTTGATAGAAAAAGAGCATTTAGCGAAACAGGGCTTTTCTGCCAGTTGCCAGTGGCAGGGGTAAGACCCTCCCCTTCTCAGTCCTCCAAGCTCTGTGCCCAGGAGCCCCAAGGGACATCCCTGCACCCCATCCCTATGTCCCAACAGGAAGGGAGGAGCCTGAGAGTGAGCAGGGGGAAGGAAAATGTACAATTACCCAACTGAGCTTCTTCAAATTATTCCTGATCCCAGCCAACATCTTTTAAGACACGAAAAAAACCCATTATATTTCTCCCACTGAGATTCCAGGTTATTCAAATCTGATCTGAAAAGCTATTTTTGTTCATCTTTGCTCACAGCTGAAGGGAGCAGCCGAGGCCAACGGAGCAGGAGGACTCCGTATGTTTGTCCTTCATAAATTCGCAGAAGCTTGAAATCGGAACCCTGGTGCTGCTTGGGCCCAAGGTATCGATCAGCACCTGGCAGATGCAGGGTCTGTCCCAGCCAAACGTTAAATCCCCTTTAGCACTTAGGCTGGGCTAATGGATCTGCCATTGGGAGTTTGGGAGAGCCCGATGTGCTGCCAGCGTAGCCAGCGATGGGCGCTGTGAAGTGGCTCCCACGCCAGCCAGATACTGCCCTGCCCCTGCCAAATTTGTCCAAAAAGTCCCAAGATCAGGAGAGCGGCAAACTGCTGCAGGAGGTAAAGGAGGAAGCAAGAAAGAACAACTTTTCCTCCGGCATTGCTGCAGCAGGCACCGAGGCTGGGCATGGCTGGGAGCCCCATCAAGGGCAGATGTGAGAACGTGCCAGCCCCGACCTAGCGGTGACATGACTGCTGCACCCCGATTAGTCCCAATTAGACCCTAATCCCACATGTTTGCAAATTATTTAAATCAATACCTTGGGATTATTGCAGACAAAGCCCCGCTGGACATCGCTGAAACGGATTGGCACCCGTTTGCTGGGTAATGAGCAGCTGAAAGGCTGCGACAGCAGGGAGCAGCGGGGGAAGGAGGAGGGAACACAGCTGAGCAGCGAGATGCCAGAGCGCACAGAGCAGGGTCGTGGAAAAGGAACATGGCCCGGGATCACGGGGCAGCAGCATGGAGTGGGATCACACACCCTCCAGACCGCCCGTGTTAGAGCCACCAGCTCCCCTCCCTCTGCTGCTCTCCACCCCAAGGCACGGCTTTCCCAGGTGCTGCTCTGGGTGGCTTTGGGGAGTTGTCTCTCAGCAGGGCTCTCCCAGACCAGCCGAGAACACAACCATGGGCTCCTTGGTGGGTGCAATGGGAGCCCAGCCTCAGACACAGCGACCCCAGCTCTGCAGGAGCCGTTCAAGGGGAGTGGGAGCCCTGCCAGCTGCCAGAATCAGGGAGTTCGTCTGGCACCCCCCATGAAGCCCAAGGGAATCCCACCAGCAGCTGCCAGCCCCCCCCGACTCCCAGAGCAGCCCAGGCACCCCCAGGGTCCCCACGTCACCGGCTGGGGGCCCCGCTCTCTGCTGCAGGCCCAGTGATGCTGAAGCTGTCACAGCGATTTCTCTGCTCATCTCAAAGCTTTCTGCTCCCAAACACGCATGGACAGACATTTCAGCGGATAATTGGGAAAACCAGGACCTTTCCCTTTGCAAGGAACTGTTGTTCCAGGGCTGTGCTGCCGAGGAGGCGGGGGGGGGGAACAGCACCAGGCAGCCCCAGTGTGAGGGGGGTGACAGCATTGGGCAGCCAGGGAAGGGTCAGGGTACAAAATACCACGGGATATTGGAGAGGGGGAAGAGCTCGTGACAGGAATCTGCCCCAGGGCACAGCTTCCTCCCGGTGCTCTGGCCCTGCCTTGGCATTTGGTTTGGAGGAGCAGCTCGGCAACCTCCAAAGCCAAGAAAAGCGGTTTGAGTTGGGCTTGGGGCTTGTGTGAACCCTCCTGGCACAGGAGATGCATGAACAGTGTGTCCTTCCCGTGGACCCTGGCCAAAGGGGTACGAGCTGCTGTCAGCTCAGATTTGCCTGGGAAACCAGAGCCTCGTGCTCCAAAGGAGAATGCTTCCTGCTGCCTTTCAGGGAGATGTGGGCTGGCAGAGCCCAGAGACAATGCTCTGGTAGCAGCGTGCCTGAGATGTTCTTTACATCCCATGACTTTTCGGGGAGAGCAAGAGATCAGGGTATAAGTTCTGAAATGCTCCAGCTCAGCCTGTTCTGCGATGGGAGCCCCAGAGATGATCCAGGATGAGGGGAAGCAGCAGTCCCCTGTCCCTGCAGCCACTGCTCCCCTTTTTGGGGTGGCTCAGCTCTTCCTGCTCATTCAGCACCAGACAGTGGTTTGGTTCCTGAGCACTCTGAGAGCAAACTGAGCTCGCTTGGGCTCCCTGGGAAATCACAGGCAGTAATTAAATCACTCGTGACCCAGTTGGATTGGAACTGGCATCTGCGGCACGAAAACGTCTTTCATCCGTGGGCACCCTGTACCTAATCACCCCCTTCACCATGATCCCATACAGGACAACAAGGATCTGGGATCTGTCTAGCAAAATGAAACTTATTGCTAATAAGCAATAATTTGCTTTTAAGTTGGAGGCTTTCTGGTACAGAACTAATGAATTGTAATGACACTGATCAGCATGTTTGCCAGCAACGCTCCTCTGCAGCTTTGCTCCACGAGACGCCAGCGATCGCAGCCTGTGCAGGAGGAACAGATCCGAGGAGCCAGAGGGGAACGGGGAGTCTGAGTGGTGGCTGGGAAGCTGCCTTTGATGTAGCTGTAGATGTCAGCATGAGACAGAGATTCCAGCCCAGAGGAACATCCCATCTTTGTCTAACTCAATTATGTCATTTAATCCACTGTCTTTAACCTCCCAAGGCTCCCCCAGTGCTGACATGCCACTGGAGACCCGTGCTAGCCGCTCCCGTGTGTGGGCTGTGCCAGGCTGAGCCCAGCCCTGGAGCAGGCAGCTGCCCAAGGAGGGGTGACTGCTCCCAGGACTGCAGGCAGGTGCATTTTCTCAGCACCCAAAGGTGCAGATCTGGCTGGTGAAGGGCTCCTAGAGGATTATGATGAGGCAGGGCAGGGCTTCCCCAGCACCCCATCACGCTGCCAGCCCTGTCTGTGCCCTCCTGCCCATGTGCTGCAGCCCAGCCAGAAGTTTGTCCTGCACTTGTCCTCAGCTCGCTGGGGCAAGGCAGACAGGGCTGGTCCCCTTTGGGTTTGGAGGGGCACATATGGCACCAAGTACCCCCAGTGCCAGCGGCACGATGAGTGCAGAGGGTACACAGGAGTCACATCAGTCCATTCCCAACCACCCAGGGCGACACCTCAGGAGGATGGGAAAGGCTCACAGCAACAACGCTGGAAGTGACATTTTTAACCAAAAGTGCAGGGAAAGGTCAGCTCCCGTGGGAGCAGGAGGGACAGGGAAGCGCAGGGAGCAGCTGCTGCCTGCAGTTTCCCCACATAAGCAGATCAGAGCCCTGCGCACGCAGAGCGGAGCGCGTGGGGCCGACAGCGCGAGGCCCCAGGGCTGCCGCACTGGCAGAGGTCAGGGACGGTGCAGAAACACAAAGAGCAGACTGGCATGCTCCAAGATTCTTTGGCTCAGTAGGAAATGCATCCCTGGACAGTCTCCCATCAGGCCACAACCAGATCGAGGGGAGAAGCTGGAAGCTGCAGGCTGGAATTTATGAGCCCTATCCCCATTAAAATAGCCGGCGATATTTCCATCTGTCAGTAATGCTGACGAGGAGACCTGCTCCTTTGCATTACCCAAACAAAACCAGCACCAGCCAGGGCAGGATCTGGTACACACATGACTAATGCCATGCTAGGAATTTATGGCTCCAGCCTGCCCAGTCCCTAGTAAGAGCAGGAGCAGGGAACCATATCATCTTTAAGGTCCCTTCCATCCCAAGGCGTTCTGTGATTCTATGCAATTCCCTTGGTTTGCAGCTAATGACAAACCCTCACAGCCAAATGCTCAGGCAGAACAGGTCAGCCATGGTGACAGGGTGACATTTCTGGGCACACTTCCCTGCTTTTGTGCATAAAATCTGCAGCAGCCAGCTGGGCCCGGCCAGGTGAATGCTGGCAGATGGCACAGAGGGCAAGTGAGTCCTTGCCCTTGCACAGGCTCCTGCCCAGCAGCGCAGCACCTGCACATGCCAGCATCCCTGCCTCAGCCAACAGGTGAGGGGCCTCAGCACCAACATCTGAGCAGGATTTTGAATCCAACTCAGCACAGATACAGGAGAAGTGCACAGCAGGAGCCTAGAGGGACACGGTCAGCTTGGCACCTGGAAAGCAGCATCGAGTAGCCCAGCAGCAAACAGCTGCTCCAGCCTTGGACACGCGTGTCCCCGCTGCACAAACCATCTACAGAACTCAAGAAGACACCCACAAAGACAGAGCAGCAGCAACCACGCTCACACACGGACACACCCACACGTGTCCATCCCTCTGCCGCTGCAGCGTGGCCTCTTGGGCCCCAAAACCACTTGAGGACTGGCAGTGACAGCTGGGGGAAGCCCTGCAGTTCATGTAGGCCAGCAAGTGACAGACGCCAAGGACAAAATACGGCATTTCTGATCTCTCCATGAGCCCAATAGAGCAGATGTGCCAGAGCAAGGGCAGCCTTTGGGCAACCTTGACCTGCTGGGTGGGCTCCTACCTTGGGCCGCTGGCATCTTCCCCTTGTTTAGCTGCTTAAGGCGCTTCTGGTGGGACTTGCCGTTGTAGTGGATCTGCGCCTGCGCGGCCGAGTTGAGTTGGATGTTGCAGACCTCGCAAAGCGTGAACGACTGGTGCTTCTTCTCCCGCTTCATGCGCTGCTCGGGCTGGCTGGGCGGGCAGCTGGCCTCCTCCGCCACCTGCACTGCGCTCTCGGGGCTGTGGGATGGGCTCAGGGGTCGCTTCATGCCTGCGGGAGGAAGGACAGACCCACTGTGAGGACAGAGGGACGGGAACAGGCACCAGGTGAGGCAGGAGAGCCCAGCACAGGTCCCACGCCTTTGGTGTGTCTGAATCTGGGGGGGAATCCCTGAGCAAGTTTGGGCAAGACGACATGAGCAGCAGCATTCCCAGGAGGTCAGTGCTGGAGTAGAGAAGAACCCACTTCTTCCAAGTTTCCAAGTCTCTCTGTTCACTCGCGGGCAGCACCGTGGGTTGGCCCAAGGCAGAGTTAGGATGGAACCAACTCTCTGCAGGTAAGAGATTCAGCTGGCAGGACTCGTGTGCGGTGAGGGCGTCCCAGAGCCCGTCCCCACCACGGCAGGAGAGCGACTGGCACTGGCAGCCACCAGCTGGTGCCTGTCCTGAACACGGGGCTCTGTGGGACCAACTTGCAGCAGGAGCTGGAGCCCCAGACCTTCACAGCGATGCCACAGAGAAGAGCTGCCCGTGGAGGGCCTGGGGTCAGCTGGGGACAGCCCTCCAGCGGCCTTTGCCTTGCAGGGACACTGCTCCTGCTGCCCGACCCCGAGCTGGGAATCGGCTGGACATCCAGAACAGCCTCGGAGGCGCGAAGGTCACCCGAGCCCCGTGATCCAGTTACCACCTCGGGGCTGGCAGCTGCGGCTCACAAACACCCGCGGGCACGCCAAGGGGCCAAGGCAGGGGCCGGGGTGTCTGCGGGTGGCCAGGCAGGACCCAAGGGTGCCCTGCAGGGATGTCCCTGGCATCCTCGGCAGGGCTGCACGGGGACCGTGCGGGACTCAGCCGCCCGCACGCTCCTCGGGCAGCAGGAACCGCACCGGGGGCTTTGCTCAGCGATGAGCTGTCCAACGCTCCCCGGGACTCGGCACCCATCAGGCTAGGAGGGTTCGGTCCTGGGGGCCGCCGGGGGCTCGGGGCGGGCTCGGTTCGCTGCAGCCCCGGCCGCCGCCCCGCGGTGGCGCCGCCGCTCCGCGCCGGTCCCGCGAGTGGGGCCCGCGGCGGGAGGAGCCGGGACCGGGGGGACAGGGGGGAACGGGCGGGGACAGGGGGAACAAGGGACAATGGGGACGGGCAGGGACAGCGGGGAGAGGGGACATTGGGAACTGCGGGGATCGGGGGACAATGGGGACAGGGGACCGGGCAGGGACAGGGGAACAGCGGGGACTGCGGGGACAGGTGGGAAGAGCCAGGACAGAAGACAGCACGTTCCCAGTCGCAGGGCGGGGGTGCGCTGCCACGCACCGGGTGAGCATCCCTCTCCTCAGCGGGTTCTGGCCCCATCCTGCACCCCGGAGGTGGCCACGAGTGTCTCCATCAATAGTCCTGGTAGCCAAAAGCAGCGGGAGGTTTTCCCGCTAGCCGTTAACACAGCCGGAGGCCTTTCCCAGGATAACCATTAGCAGAGCAACCGGAAAGCAGATCTGGGAGACGATCAGCACCAGGAATGTGAGACGGGGCCTCAGGGACGCAGCGGGACACGCGGCACGCTGGTGGGGACACGCCAGCCGGGGCAGGTCGCCGGGTGCCCTTGGCATCCTCCCCCTCCCCGGGTATTTTTAATGCAATTACATCCCAGGGCGCGGAGCTAAAATTGGAACATTATGTGGACAAAGTATCCCCAAAGTCTCCCTCGTCTTTAAAACGGGCACTGCTGTTGCTCTGATTAGGCAGCAGCTCCCGTACCGGCTCCCGGGGCAGCCTTTGAAGGTCTGTCCTAATTGCACACACACTTGTTGTCTCATTCACTTAATTTCTTCCGCGCCTGTTCTGCTTCTCGGGTGTCAGGGCCACAAAGCGGGCGGCTGGTGGCTGGGCCAGGGCACAGGACAGGGCACGGCACGTGTGCAGCCCAGCCGTGCCCGGGCTGGGAGCTACTTTGGGGCAGATTTCACCTCTTCAGCAAAGCACTGAGGAACTTCTGGCCCGGGCGTGGGAGGGCTGTTACCTTTCACAGGAGGGAAACTAAGGCAAGGCAAAGGTTAAATGTCACCTCCAGGGTGATTCAGGGGCTCTGAGCCAAACCCAGCTCAGGACAGAGGGTTGCTACATCCCAGCTCCACCACCCATCCCACCCCAGGACCGATTAGGTCAAGCTTTTGCCTCCTCCATGCAGGAGGATCACAAGCAGTTACAAATTTTTGGGCAGCCCTCCCGAGGATTGTCCTGGATGGAGGAGATGAGCTGCCACTGCCCAGATCTGACCTGGCTGATCAGCATCAGTGGCACCTCCCGGGACCCCGATGACACCCTGCCACCTGCACTTCCTGCTGCCTTTCCCTCAGAGCCAAGGGCTCTGCCGGCCTCACCGGGGATCTCTTTGGCTCCTGATTTTCTGAAGGAGACCCATGCTGGGCCATCCTTTACTCAACTCCTGAATGCAAAGCAAAACTCCAGAAACCACGACTTCCCGCACAGGCTGCAGTCACTGGAGGTGGCTCTGTGCCCACACACGGTGCTGAAGAAACATCCCACAGAGTCCCACAGCACCCCACAGAGAAGCCATTGGCTGGGCATGAGATACATCAGTGGGGCAGTGGGGTTCTGGCCAAGCTACAAAATCCTGATGAGGGAGCAGGTTTGATGCAGGTCAGGTCCTTTCCTTTCCCCCATTTCCTTTATCCTGAATTACCTGGGGGCAGACCCATAAAGGCCACCCTGGGCACAGGGAGTGCTGTTATCCCAGCCTGGACAGATTCCCATGCACGTGCAGCCTGAACATCTGTGCAGGGATGTTCTCTCAGTGTCCTACCCCAGCAGGGACCCCCATGCTCCCTCCTGCCATCAGCACCAGTTTGGACTTTTATTTGGCCTGAACTCAACAGAGCCAACACCCAGGACCAGAACCTTCCCCCAAGTCAAGAGCTGAGGGACCTGGCAACAGCTGATTGGGAGATCTCTCCATTCAGCAAAACGGGATCAGGGGAAACACCACCTGAACAGAGAGTGCATGAACGTGGTAAGAGGGCAAGAAATCTGAAGGAAAAAAGAATCTTACTTTAGTCCACTAGGTTATGTTCTATTGAATCCACCTTCCTTGCCTCCAGTTGAGTACACACAACAGTAAATGAAAGCAGCAGAAATAAAAGAAAGTGTTGGCATTAAAGTGGCCACGAATGGTGTCACAAAATTCCCTCAAACCCTCAAGGACCAATTTCATGGTCCCTGTAAGCACCCTCAGGAAAGCCGGAGCTGCCACAACACCTCACCCAGGCACAACTCAAACCGCTGCATCCCATCACCGCAGGGCTTGCAGCATTAAGCAGCTCTGTGATCCTGCCACTGCCATGCACGTTTGCAGCAGGGTCCCTGGCTGTGCCCCGCCTCCAGAACCACCGGGGAGCCCCAGACCCCCTGCAGCAGCAACCCCACCCCTCACAGACCCCTCAAACCACTGGCACGGGCAGTTTCCAGCCCACCCACCCGTTTGTGCTCAGCGTACGGCAACGCCTCTTCAAGGCAGCACCTGCCTGGCACAGGAGGCTCCTACCTGGTGCCGGTGAAGGGAACGCCGAGCCCTGCCCTTGGCACCGCCGAGCCCAGCCGCCTCCTGCCCTTGTGCCACGGCCTCAGGGCACCGCGGCCGCCCCTATGCCTGGAGAGCTGCAGACGCTTGTCTCATATTTCAAGGAGCATTTCAAATGCGGTTCGATCGCCACTAAATCAGCCCTCATCAGCAGCCTCCGGACGAGAGCCCGGCACGTCCGAGTCGGTGCCTGTGGCTCAGCAAGTTCCCAAAAAGCCCGGAGCGTCACGCGGGGCAGCGGGCGCCAGCTGGCAGCGGGTGGCACTGGAGGAGCCACCTTGAGCCAAGAGCAGGCGGATGCACCTGACAGCAGCTCTCAGTGACAGGGGAGATGCGGGAACGGGGCAGCTTTCGGGGCTGCCTCCGCCGCTGGGCCCGGAGAATTCCCCGTGTAACTTCCTAAAGCGGCACCGGCGCCGCTGGAGGGATGGGAAAGCCGCTGGTCTCTGCGGTGAGTGCAGGGGGCTCTGCCCTGGGCACGGAGACAGCCCAGGGGAGCTGCTGTAGCATCAGGAGATGCTTCAGTGTCCCGGCCTGAGAGCGGAGCAGATGCAGGCAGGTTTTGGAGGGGCCTGACCGTGCCTGCAGCACTTGCAGCATTTCGTAACACTGCATCAAACCAGCTGCACCCCCCCAGCCCTGACACGTGCTCCGCTAATGCCAGAGCGAGGCACGTTTTAGGATCAGCCCGTAAACCACGCGTCGTCGGAGCAAGGATTAGTGCGAGCTGTCCCTCCTCAAGGGCTCCTGGCACGGGGAGCTGGGCACACACAGCACTCACACCACCCTCAACCCTCAGCTCTGAATCCCCCAAATGCCCGGTTCTTACCCTCAGATGCACTCCAGGGTTCCCCTCAGCCCCGTTCCCGCACGCTGAAGGGCAGTGGGACATTTTGCAGCCTCTCAGGAGGGCAGGGAGCATCGCACGGAGCACGGTGCCACTGCGCCTGCCCTCTCCTTTGCACACCAAGATCATTAACACCGCAGGGCTGCGTTGTCCCCTGAATCAGCAGATCCCAGCCCTGTTCCCGGACAGAGAGGACAGCTGAAACCCAGCAGAAGGAGATGCCATGGAGGGAACGTGCCCATCCGCTCTAGGAACTAAACCTGGGCAGTGCCACCTGCTCTCAAAGCAGCAGGGAAAAGAGCAAAGCAAGCAGAGGCAGGGAGTGTGACATTCCGTGCCGGGGTTCGGCCGCAGGTGTGAGCACAGCGCAGGGAGCGGTGGGGGAGGAAGGACTGAGGCTCCACGATCTATCACCCCCACTGGCCACGCGCCCCCAGCCTCTCCGCTGGATGAGGAGAACCTGACAAGATCACGGCATCCTTCAGGATTCCCGTGGTCAGCACAAAGATCAGGGCAGAGCCACTGTGCTCTCTTGGGAGATAAAACACAGAGAACCAGGTGAGGCACAGGGAGAGTCTGAGCCCTGGCAGCACCTCGTGCTCCCCTCGCTGGTCGCTGAAGCTGCCACAGGGAAGTTCCCAGAGAAGATGACTTTCCACAAGCGCAGGATCCAGAGTGAGATCCAGGCCAGCTCCTGGGGAGCTGCCACCCCCACAGCTGGGTCAGCAGCGGTGCCACAACGCCACAGGCATGGGCACGAGCACCATGGTGGTGGCAGCGCCAATCCCCTTCCCCCACCCACGTGTTCCTGTGGCAAAGGAGAGGACACCCACCATGAGCACTTACAGCGATGAGCAGGGTTCCAGCAGGTCCCACAGCAGAGGTGGCCATGGCCTCCCCTCCCAGCTCCCCTCCCTCCTGCGTCTGGGTCAGGAGCTTTTCAGGGCAGAAACCGGCTTTTAAGTGAATTTGTGGAGAGCTGCTGGCTAACAGAAGACCTCCAGCTTAAGCTGGAGCTCTCAAAGGCTCCTCTATTACAACGCAAATTAAATATTTGATAGTGCTAAGCAAGTGACATTTGCAGTCCGGTCACGCCAGGGGTATCAGATAGAGATATTTGCAACGGGATCTGTTTAAATCCATGTAGTGCTTTGAATCCGTCCATCAAAACAAGCCCAGAGCTTTATTAAAATCAATGTTATCAAACACCCTGCTGGGGGAGGCTCTGGAGCCCACGTGGTGGGGCTGGGAGGCAGCTGAACCCTGCTGAGCTGTGAGGCTGCAGTACAGTACAGCTTTAGAAGAGAGTTTTCTTTAAAATTCAAGAGTAGAAAGAGACTTATCCCTACCTGCAGCTGTGGGAGGGAGGTTCGCTGCAGCAGAAAAAAGGGAAAGCACTACCCCAGCCCCATATGGAACCTGTTTTCAATCAGATCTCTTATATATGAGAGATTTCTGCTACCTGACACCAGATCAGACATGCTCCCATGCCAGATCCATCAGATACACACTCCAGAAGCTGCCATAAAGTTGTTCAAAGTGCAAGAAATGCCCAATTCCCTTCCCCAGCTCAGCAAGGCTGCACAGAAACATGCTTTTGTCAACCTATACCAAAACTACTTTCATTACCTTCCCTAAAAAAGAGCTCAGAAACATAAAGGACTTTCTGCATCTGTCACATGAGATGTGACAAAGTGACACAGAGTCCAGGCAACTTGTTGACAGTGAACGCCCTTCACGGATAGATTTGGGGAAGATTTCCTTACCAGCACATGGCTCGGTCCCATCAGCTGTGGTGGGAGGGGAGGCTCCTGAGCACTGTCCCAGGACTGCTCTGGGTCTGCCCTTGGCCCAGAGCTCTGGGAAGATGGGTGCATGTCATCGTTGAGACGGCCACAGCAGTCAAGAGTGCTTCTTTAAAAACTTCAGGGGGCTCCAAGCATCAGTACCTTGTTATCTAAAAGTCTTTCATGGCTTTTCTATGTTCCAGTCCCATGAGTAGCTCCACACAGCTCTGGCTCTTTCTCTCCTTCTTCTACCTTCCCTCTGCATTTCCAGCTCACTGCTTCCTGGCCCTCACACAACCTCTCCTCCCTTCCTCCTCACAGCACAACCAGCAGATTCTAACTCCTCTCCCAGCTAATCCCCTCTTTTATCACACCCATAGCTGTGATGGCAAGGCTGTTCCCACTCTTTGATAATTAACACAGCTGCAATGGATGGGGGCAAGATTGCCTTCAGCACTCTGTCTGTCTTCCCAGAGGTCCAGGACAGCTGGACACCCCGACGTGGCTGGGGGGCCACTGCACCACCAGCCCCATCTGCCCCAGTTCCGTGGCACTTGTCACGGTGCTGAAGCTCCCAAACCTTTCCCAGGGGAAAGTTTGCAAAAGCATCTCGAGCTGAAAGGCGGGTGACAAGTAAAAAGAGCCCCGAATTTATTGTTTTCTCAGAATTTAGAGTGGGAGGAAGGAAAATGGGACGACCCATGATTTTTTAATGCCTGCAGTTGGCAGCTCCATATTTAATGTGACAGCATCCCTTTAAGAAAAATATGTTCATACACAAGAAAGGAAATAAATTGGCAAAGCAATTTGCTTTCAAGCTAGGCTGACAATTCCCCACTCGAACGTTTTGCTGCAGCCTTGGGTGAGCCTCAGTGGCCGGCACTCCATGCTGGGCAGGGGTCATCTCAGAGGTTAAGGATGCTTCACTGGGTGACAAGCCCATCTGGGAGCAGTCATTTATCCCAGAGATGGTGCAAAGAAAAGAGTAGAAGAATAATTCATTGTGTGTGAGGTGACAATTAGACTGTGCTGTCATGTTACCACACTGACAACTCCCCGACACAAACAGAGATGCTTGTTACGGAGCCTGAACCCACACGATCAAAGGGGCTCCTGCATCTGGGGTAGGAAGGGATAAAAAAAGACAGGAAGAAAGGAAAAGGAGAGCTAAATCAAAGCCTTGTTACCGTTACGAAAGAAACTTGTGAGAAATGCTCTTTGCAGAGCAATTAGTCACCAGGATCTGAGGCAAGCACCCGGCAGGACCCACTGCTGCTGCCCTGGGGCTGGGGAGGAGCACCCTGGTGTGGCCGCTCAGAGCAGCCTGGGGGGGACATGACCCCGAGCTGGCAGTGCCAGGAGGAAGAACCTGTCGTCTGACAGGGGACAGCACGGTGGCACCGGAGCCATCGGGAGGAGAGGTGTCAGGAAGCAGGGTCCAAAAGCATCCCTCACTTCTGCCTTCCCCTCTGCTGAGGGTTGGGGCTCCCCAGAACGACGCTGCACATGCAGCACCTGAGGGCCCTGCTGACAGTGGCAGCTCTAAAGGCAAGCCCCCAAAACCTTGAGCTTGGTCGTGGTGGTGTCACACCCAGGAGTGGCACAAAATCCCTCAACCGCCCCGAGGTGCTGCTGAGAGGTCCCCAAGGGTGATGAGGGTGCAAGGGTCCTGTCCAGCACCGTGCTGCAGGAGCAGTGGCCTTCAGCATCAGTTCACACCTTGAAACCCTGACTTGTCTGTGAACACCAGGATGCCAGAGCTGACAGGCAGGGAAATGAAATGGGACAGATGATAATGAATTGCCCACATCCCCCGGTGTCTTCTGGATGTGGAGTAATGAAGTTATACACTGCTCACTGCTAGAGGACAGAAGAAGAGTTTCAGAGCTCGGGTTTAATCAGCTCAGTGACAATCATGGCCTGGATTCGTTCCCTCCTCTCACCATGGTTTGATGTCTCCACTCCTCTCCCAGCTCCTGCCAGCCCCAGGGCTCACTGCCTTGCTCCTGCAGCACTGGGATGAAGCTGCAGAAACCCAGCCCCTGCAGTGTGAGAATCCTGCGCTGTGCTGGAGGTCATCGGTGTCAGGAGAGAAGCACGTGTATCCAATTAGACCGGGAAACCTCCGCTCCCAGAAGGGCAGAGGGCAGCGAGTGTTGGCTGGCGCTGCAGGTGGCAGCTGGAATATTTGTTTGGGCAGCACCATTAATGTAATTTAATGAGCTCGGGTGGGTCAGCGTCCCTGTTTGAAAGGAATTCCAGAATGAACTAATGAAAAGTTACTTATCTCCCTGCCACGGAGCCAGCCCCGCTCCTGCTCCCTCCTGCTCGCTGGCGCTGAGCAGGAGAGATCTCCCTGCTCCCTCTCTGCGCTCACCTGCCTCCCACACGTGCGTGGCACTGCCACTGTCGCCGCGCTGTCACCGGAGGATGCCTGGCACTGCGGGGAGACAGAGCAGGGCTGGGCACGGCTCACATCGACTGTGCATCGTCTGAGCAGCGAGCAGCACGGAGCCACGGCTGGGGCAGAGCCCGCTCCTTCCACAGGGTATTCCCAGGATGAAACCTGGGAGCTGCCGCTCCTCCAGCTGGGCGCTGGCCGCAGCCCTGCGCTCCGTGCTGCCTGCCAGCCAATTCCAGGCGATGGGAAAGGCGGTGGCGAGGCGGCCCGGGCAGAGGGGCTGCTGACGAGTCCGGCTCCTGCCACACGAAGCTGCCCATCCGTGCCAAGGGTCCGAGCGCGTCCCCGCGCCAGTGCCAGGTCGCAGCCAGGATGGAACAGGCGGCCAAGGCACGGCTCTAAGAGCTGCCTCGGGGCCGGGATCCCCACTGGAAGCGCCGCAGCCTCCAGCCCATTGCCAGAGCTCCCAGCTCCCCGCGGCTTGCGGGGGACAGCGGCGTGAGGCTCAGCTCCGCTGGCAGCCGGCGAGAGGTGGAGGCGTTGCTGTTATGAAAACATGCGAGGGCTGTGTCTGAAAACATTGCGAGGAGCCAGCTCCATAAATAGGCCCTTTGTGGCTCTTCCCTGCGCTGAGACAGGCTCTTTCACGCACGCCTGGCTCCGGCACGACGGGTTACGCGGCTAAAGCAGCCCCGTGTCGGCTGGGGGACACCGGGGAGCACCGGCAGACGAGAAACTGAGGCACGGAGCCCCACCACCCCGAGCAGGGGCTGCTACCACCGCACCAGCAGCTCCTCGGCAGGAGCCGCGATGCCCGTGGGAGGACGGAGAGCAGGACAGCGACCCGAGCTGTCACGGGACACGGGCAGCAGCTGCTCCGCTGCCGCCACCTCCGCGAGCAGCACGCCCCGGCGCCGCAGCATACGGCCGCGATTAATCAATGGGTTCATCAGGGAGCTGTCATTAATTGAGCCGCTCCTGTGGCCGTGGAGCGCGATGGTCGCTCTGGTGTCTTCGCTGCTTTCGGCCGCATCCTTTTAACGCGATGACAGCTCAGTTTGTGCCCCCTCAGCAAACGTCCCCCGGTGTGGGAGCACCGGTGACTAAAGCAGCGGGTGAACGATTAGTGACTCAGCGCATAATTTTGCTCATTTCGTGCCTTTTTTTAGCGCGGGGCGGACAGAGCTCGCACAGCAAACTCTCACCAGGCACCGCCACCGCTCCCTCACGGCGTCCCAGCCCCGGGCACCCACCTGGGGCTGGGGACCTTCTTGCAGGCAAGAATCTGTTTGATGTGGTTCTGCCACGGAAAACAGGGAGAAGAAGCTGGAAAACACTGCCAAGGGCTTTGGCTTGTTCTTAATTTTCCCCCTTTTTTTGTTTCCTTTCTGACTTGGTGTTGGGGATTAAGTTTGGTTTTGGTTTTTTTTTTTTCTTTCCCTATAGAATTTTTCCCCTCGTAAGTTGCTAAGAGACTAAATACTGATGCTTAGAGGGTGCTTGACCCACACAGAAGAAGTGGTGAGGGCGGTAGATCACTTAGTTTGGGGGGGGGAAAGGCCCCGGGGGCTCTGGGAGCTGAGGGTGCGCACCTCCTGCACTCAGCATCGGAGAGGACAGTTGGGTGACTGCAGGCTGTGTGAGGAGTCCGCTGTTAACGGAGGGTTTGGTCCTGGGAATTCTATCATCTGCTGGAGCGCCCAGGAATTCGGAGCTCTTCGCCTGCTCAGCTGGAGCTGGGTCAGCCCCAGTGCAGCCATCGCAGCTTCTTCAGCACTGCTCACTTTGCCTGTTGGGACACCCCCTGCCTGCTGGGACAACTCACCATTTCCAGCCATCAGCCTCAGAGTTTCCACATTTTGGCTTGGTGCTCTCGGGGTCCCAAGAGATCAGACTGCCCGGGGCTTGTCAGACAAAGCCCCTCGGGGTTCTTGGTTCTGTTTATCATTATTGTTATTGCTGTAGTTGTTGTTGTTTGTTTGTCCTGTTGTATTTATTAGTAAAGGCCTGTTATTCCTTTCCCCTATAGCTCTGACTGAATCTCTTTAATCTTCTAAATTATAATAACTTGGAGGGAAGGGATTGGAGTTCCCCATTCCTAGAGAGGCCCCACCTCTCCCTAGCAGATACCTGTCCTTCAAACCAAGACACTTGGGAAAAGGCAAGGGGAGCACTGGGCAGCGCCGGCAGGTAGCTGCCTTCATCAAGAGCAAAGCACTGAGCTCTTGTCTTGGCCGTAACTGATGACTGCAAACACCAGGTGCCGGCTTGAATTAAGAAGCTCTTTGAGCTGGAACTGTGCTGAACAGCCAGCGCTGGGGTGAACGCTGCCGGAGGAACCTCCGCCCGGACCTCCTGCACCAGCCCGAGGAGCGTGTGAATGAATGTCTGCACCCCGCAGGCTGGGCACGGCGGCAGGGATGTGCCAGCAGTCTCCTGTCTCCCCTACAGACAGGGCAGCCACAGCACGGCAGCCGGACGAGCGCAGAAATCCGACACGCGAGAGCAGGTCCGGCCCTGGGTGACTCCGTGTCCGGCAGCGCTGACCCCGCTGTCGGTGTGTCCGCAGCTCCGGGTGATCCGTGCAGGAGCAGAGAATGAGGTCAACGTCCTTGGCACCGCCACGGCACCTGGACGGATCCCTCTCCATCCAGGGGGATGAGCTGAGCCGCTCAGGTTCCCCCGTGCCAGCTCCCTTGTGCATGGATCTGTGCAACCACGCAGCCAACGTGACCAACGCAACCAGTGCCAGGCACTCCCATCTCCCACGGGGAGCTGCTGGCAAATGCTCACCCAGTGCCGCCAAACTCTCTCCTGGGGTCAGAGTGACACAGCCCCAAAGCAGTTTCAAGAGTGGCAGTCCCAGCCACCGTGAAGGACAGAGAGTTGTCACCTCCCTAAAGCAGCTTTGTCTCTTGCTTTCTCTTTAATGATTTCCCAGCTGCTTCCCCATTTCAGCCGATAATGGGACTTCACTCTCTATCTGGGTCTGAGAGGCGCTTGCCTTGTTCAAGCTGGAGAAAATCAATTTCCCTCTCACTCAAGTCTTTGCAAGACAGATGAACTGAAGATCGTGCCTGCCTGAGCAAAATATTTATTCAGTCTGGGAACAGATTTACTTTTCAACCTTCTATAAATACAGCTGAGGGCCCCCATTTAATCCCTTACCAGAAGACCTAATTTTATTTGTTTTATGTTTTAAAGAATTCTCCCTTTTCCAACGCCTTGTCAGCAGGTGAAGGAAGGCAGGATTTTCGGCATAGCCAGCGGTGCTGGGCAGCCAGGGCCCGATCCCGGGTGAGAGTGTGAGACCTCTGCGCTGCTGGGCCTGGGTTCTGCAGCGTTTCCTCCTCTCTGTTACTGGTTTACGCCCATCAAAGCTCTGCTGGAGCCAGGGCAGGCAGGGAGAGGCCAAATCCTCCACAGAGGCGTCTTTGTGACCCTGCCTGCCCTGCCCACAGGAGGATCCCTGCGCTGGGGGCAGAGTCGCTGTCTCAGCAGGGCCTTGCACAACCTTCTGCAGCCCCTGGAGACCTGAGACCACCTTCCAACAGACCCATCACCCCCATCTGCACGAGCCCCCCCGGGACCAGCCACGCTTTGCTCTGCTCACAACCAAAACAGGCTTCAAAGGAGCAGCGTTTATCGGTGCTGAAGCAGGAACTTCACCACCAACCTGTGCCTCTCCCCATGGGGTGACACATCTAGCACGGACCCTGCCTGGGACTGCAGCATCGCACCACCCTGACCCTCCAAGGACCCTGCAGCCTGCCCTGCCTGCGTTCTTTGTCACTCCACAGCCAGTGGTCCCTCAGCTGGGGCTGCAGATGGGTTGGAGTTCCCACCACTGGCAGGAGAAGGAAAAGCTCCTTGGCCAGCCAGGGGTGGGTGGGTGGTGGGGAGCTGCTCCCAGGGCGCTCAGGGCCATCCTGCCACCTGCCAGCATCTCACTGTCACACACCACCATGCTCCTACCAGAGGGTTTGCCCATGTCCTTAGGAGGAGAAATGTTCCCAAGGACAGACTGAAAAATTTTCCTAGCACCAAGCAGATGCTGAGAGCCAGCAGGTGCTGGAGCTGATTTTCTGCCACCAGAACCCACCTTGGCACCTCCCTGGGCCAGAGCCCCATGGCCATGGGAGCAGCAGTGGCACTGCAGCAGTGCTGTGCTGGAGGTGCAGGCGGCTGCTGAGTGTCTGTAAATCCCTTTGACTCATCCTCTGCCTAAGTCAGCATCAGTCAGCACCCATCCTGGCCCGAGATTCTGGCACTGCTTTGTGGTAATGGAGCACACAAGTCATCATCTCCCTCCACATCTGGCCAGGAAGGTGAGATTCTGGCGCAGGTGTGAACCCTGCAGTGGCAGTCCCAGGTCCCTCCCTGAGCTCCTGGCCAGGAGCGAGCTCCTGCACAGACCCAGGATGGACAGGCCCCAGCCTGGACAAGGGAATTGCTCTTTTCCCACCCGGCATATCCCCAGCCCTTGGAAGGCCCCTCCAAAGGCACAGCACGCTCTACACCACAACTGGTTCACTTATTTGACACGCTTATTAAATTGTTATGATACCTGTTGGCTAATTACCTCCTCTGGAAACCAGAGGGCACATAAATTTGACATTGACCTGTGCAAACCTGCAGCCCTACAGATGTTGGTCAGGTCTGGGGGGACTCAGTGGGGCTCGGGGAAAGTGGGGGACTGGGAACACGGTTCCCTGCCCCACCAACCCACTGCTGCTGCCCCATCTCCCGGCAAGATGAGGAGTGGGGAGCGCAGGAGTCATGGGGAACCCCCTCCATCACAGGCCTGGGGTGCCAGCGCTCCCCTTCCCGCACCCTCCGCCTTCCTGAGCACAGACTAATCCGGGAGAGCTTTAATCCGCTAAAGCCCTTTCATAACAGCCCTCAAAAATAAGCCTGGAGAGTTCCTAATACTTCTTGAAATTTTGGAGTTGGGATATTTATAGGCTCCGGCCTTGCGTGAGACGAAGCACACCCAGCACTGGGTGGGAGGGCTCGGAGTTGGAGGAACCTGCCCGGGGGGAGCCACTGCCCGACCTCAGCTCTCGCCCCCCAGCCCGGCCAGCAGCCGCTCTGTGCCGCTCCCAGTCTCCTGCTGGCTCCGTAACAAGCTTCCCTTGTTCGGGATTTTTATGGGTTTTTTTTTTTTTTTTCCTACAAGCATTTCAGGCTCCTCAGAAGAGCCTCTAGCCCGGCGCACAGACCGGCTCTGTGCCTTCAGCCCTTCAAACGAATGCAGAGCAGCAGCGCTTCCGACCAAGACAAACAGCGGTGATGCCGCGCCCCCGGGGCAGCAAATCACACACGGTAACAGAGAGAGTTCAGGGAAAAAAAAAAAAAAAAAACAAGCAAAATGTGCCAGAAATTACCCACATCCACAAAAAGGGGAGGCGAGGGTCCTGCTCTGCTGGTGTCCTGTCACCAGCAGTGGTGACCATTGGCATCTCTGCCACATTGGTCCTGGTAGGGTGCAGCGAGCCTCTGGACATCCAGGGCAGCATCACAAGAGCCAAGTGGCAATTGGCAAGAGGAAAGTCATTGGTTCCATTGGTTTCTCTCCTGCTCCAACAGATGAAGCGAAAAATATCCTCCAAAGAGCTCTTAGCCCTTTGCCACATGGCTTTACAAAGATGTGAGCAAAGACGTCCCCAGGGCAATGGCTGCAGAATTCTCACAGTTCCAAGGCAGCAGAGCTCTCAGAAAACTGGGAGGTGATAGGAAGATGAGAAACCCCTCTGATCTTACACGGTCAAAACCCACCCCACATTCAACAGCTCCTTCATCCCCCTGACGCAGAGCAAGAGCCAGTGGCCAGATGTCAGAAGCAGAAATACTTGAACTGGAGACAGAGTGGCATCAGCCTGGTTCCCAGCAGAGAGGCCCCAGCTCATCCCCCGACTGGTGAGCACAAGGCAGAGGAGTGAGCAGAGCTGCCAGGATCCAAGCTGCTGGCCAGAGGAGTCCAGAACCTCACCAAAAGGAAGCAGCAGGGATGCCCAGCTCCCTCAGCACCCCAAGCCCAGCTGCTGCTGCCTGACCAGGGCCCAGCAGCTGGAGCAGCTCCTGACTCCTGGCAGACACAGGCACAGATTAGGGCTTCACCTCACTATGTTTCCTTTGCAATTTCCCAGTGATCTTTCTTATCAACTAATTAAAAAATTTCCATAATTAGGCCAGGGAAAATCACGACTCAGGAACGTTCCCATTTCAAAGCAGCACAGATTTGTTTGGTATCAAGGGCTCGGAGCCCTCCCTGATGACCGGGACTCAGCCTGGAGCCACCCCTGCAGGGCCCCGCAGCCCCAAGCCCACCTCCAGCCCCTCTCCCCGGCGCCCTGCCGGGAATTCATCCTGGGGAAAAAGGCTGTTTACATTGTACGGGGTAAAGTGGTAGGTTTTATAAAAAATCCCATAAAGGCCTCTCTGACAGCAAGGGATTCTCCTTGCCTTCAGCCCCTGTGAAGTCAGGAGTGCTTGGGGAAGAACTCCCTCTGTTCCCACAGACAAGCAGAGCAAAGTTCCCCCTGTGCCCACAGCCCAGCGTGCCTGTGCCTGCCCCGCTGCCACGGCCAGGCTGGGCACACAGGCAGCCTGATGCCTCTGAAATACCAACACCTGCATCGGGGGAGCACCAGGGAATCTCCCACAGGACCTGGGGCATCCTGTGCCGGCATGGCTCCTCAGTCTGCAGCTTCTCTTTGATGACTGGCAAGTAAATTGTTGTATTTCTAAGAGAAACGGAGCAGTTGTTACTGGTGCAGCTGCAGCCTGGGTTTCCTTGAGAGCACAGACATAATTCCTGACAGGGGCTTTCTGACACAGAAATTATGGCGCTATTTTGGAGGCAATCTCAGAACATCATACTAAGAAACAGCCTTTGTACATCACAGTATCGTTGCCAAATTGACAAATAGACCCTCATGGGCTTCATTATTCTGCTCTGGCTGCACATTTTTGCATTTTTATCATCCCTGGAAATGATTAAAGAGCTGCAGAACTGAGGGCTCTGGCTTCGGAAAACTCAAACTCCAGTCCCGATCGAGCTGAGGAACAGGAGAAGCAGCTGGAAGGGCTGCAGGGCTCGGAAAGGGAATCTTTGCCCCTGTGATGTGTAAGTCTGGCACGTTTTGGGCACTGTCTGGTGCTTCCACTGCAGGCTTGCACCTTTTAGCCCTGGAAATTCACCAGTGTAAAGCAATGTGACTGACACATCCAGGCTGGATTGGGAACACCCGTGCAAAGCTCCTCATTCAGTCGATAGCAGACTTGTGTTGTGCACTCGCAGAAACGCATCGACCTCCCCAGAAACATTAGGTAACGGCCAAACAAGAGGAAGATCTCACAGAAATACAGCAAATAAGAGCCCAAGGGTTCCTTTACCAGCCACCAGCCAACGCCTGAGGATGCTGGGGCAAGGCTCAAGGAGTATTTTCGGGTTGGAATGGCTGTAGATGGCCACAGCCAGGCGGGTTCCTGGCGCTGCTCTGCTGGGGCAGCAGCATCGCTCCAGGCTCTGTGCATTCCTGCCAGCCCACGGGGATGAACAGCAGGCGGGTGCAGGCAGAATGAGCTGGGGCAGCTCTGCCCTGTCCCTGTCCCCAGTGGCACACTGACAGGAGCCTTGTCCTGGGACAGCTGGGAACGCTAGGCAGAACAGGAGCCCCCAAAAACAGCACAGAGATCATCAGCCAGGCACGTGGGGAGGGATGGGATGGGATGGGATGGGATGGGATGGCTGCTCCGAGCCCACTGGCAGTGCACACTCCAGCAGGATGGTACCCCCTCACCTGGGCAGCCAGACCTCAACCCTCACCTACCACGGCCAGGACATGCGGCCCTCCACGGTCCAGCACTGGGGTCCAAGCCCTGAGGCCAGTGAGCCGCCAGCCCTCAAAAATATTTCCTAATCTTGGGACTATTAAACCAGCCTCTCGATTTCTCTGTGCAGAGGCTGCTGCTCTGTCAGAGCCAAACAGCACTTGGGCAGCGGGAGCAGCCACTCTGGAGCCCCAGCCAAGCACAATGCAAGCTCAGGGCTGCGAGCTCAGGGAGGTGAGCTCAGGGATGGGAGCTCAAGAGCTCAGGGATGACAGCTCAGGGATGCTCCTGTACAAGACTCACAGTGGGAAGTCACAGCCTGGCATGACGTCACAGCCCTGCCAATGCAGAGCCTGGCTCTGTGCATCCACAGACCGAGCCACATCCAGGGTCACACCAACCTTTTTTCCCAACGCACGTGGCAGATTATGGAACAAGCACGAAATCCACAGCGCACGGTATCGTCACCCTGCCCTGAACTCTGCACATGGTGAGAGAGTTTGTGGTTGGCAGAATCACACTGGCAGATACTGAGGAGCCAACAGGGCTCCTCCACCCCCACGGAGCCCTTCCACCCAAATGACAAACATCATTCAGCTGGGCTGGATGCTCCGTTGGAAAACACCTGCAGTCACTTAAAAAAAGTCAGTGGTGGTGGATTTGGGTGGCGGTGGCTGAAGAAACTCCCAGGCAGGCTGGCAGCCGGGACAGAGCCTCATTTATCCACCGGCTGTCACGCACGCTGGCACTGCCCATTGATGCTATTTTCAGGCACTGTGCCCCACATGCAGACACAGCAGCTCACAAACATCTCCACTCCCCACCCAGACACCCCAGGTAACCAGGGGTGAAGTAAATGCGTGCACAGCGCTGAGCAGGGCAGGGCCAGCTCCTGCCTCACATTTTCACCCCAGTTTGCTCCCTGTGGGGCAGAGGTGTTGCCATACTTCATGGGACACACAGACACATCCAGCCCTCGCAGGGGCAGCTCCAGCAGCAAGGTGCCAGCGAGCTGATCCCTGCTCACTGCTGAACCAACCTGGAAGCCCCTAAGATCCTCCAGGAGTGCGACGCCAGGCTCTAGACCCCCTCACATCCACACAAAATCACCTCCTCCGTCTAAGCAGCACTTTCAAATTTTGCTCTGCAAACCAAATCGCAGCCTCTTGTGCCAAGGCGTTGTTTCCCCACACGCCCATCCAGCCGGATCGGCGCTCACCGCCCACCACGGCGCTGCCAAGGGCAGGCGCGGGCACGTCCCTGTGCCGCGATCCGTGGGGTTCGCTCTGGGGCAGAGCGAGCCCCAGCCCTGCTCCACCGCGATGCAAACTCATTAAAAGCTTCCACCATAACTCACTGCTGCTCCAAGCTAACAGCAAAGTCTGCTGGTAATGGCCGGGGCAGAGCGGTCAGTCTGCTGAGCGCGGATCCTGCTTCTGCCCGCACATTCCCGGAGCAGGGGACCCCGCTGCTCCCACCCGGAGACACGGCCAACAGAAAGCGCTTTTGTACGGCTCTCTGAAGGTCTTTTTTCCCTAAGAGCCGAGAGTCCCCGTGGAGGCAGCCGGAGCCTCGGCTCCATTCCCACCGCAGCTCTCCAAGTGCCGATCCCAGCATGGACGCACGCAGCTCCGGGCACCCTGCGGAACAAGCCAGGGGGACACGCAGGGTGGCTGCGCACGCCGAGCGGCTCGGCGGGGCCCAGAAGGACCCAAGGACCACCCCACCGCCCCCTGCCCCTGCCGGGCCGCACGCCCCGACACCTGGGCCAAGGCCGCCCACGCCCGGGCGCCGCCGCGGATCCCAGTGCAGCACACACCCGTGGGGGTCCCACGCCGTGCACCCCACAGCGCGGACACCCCGGCGGGGACGAGCCGGGGTTACCGGCACCCAGCGGGTCCCTCTCGGCGTGGGAACCTCAGCCCCGCACCGGAGAGGGGCTGTGCTAAAGTTCCGCTCAAGAAGTTTCCCTCCTAGCCTCACCCCTCCGGGTGGTCAGTGGGGCCGGGGTTCCGCCACCCCCGCCCCGTTGCCCGGTGCTCCGGGCGAATATCCGGCCCCGACGCCGATTCCCGAGGCCCTTCCAGCGCATTGTTCCACCCCCCCCCCCGACGCCCCAACCTCCCGCAACTTTCCTAATCCTGCAACTCCCCGTGCCCGCAGCCCGGCTCCGCGGCCGCCGGTACCGGCCGCCCCCGCCCGCCCTACCTGCCCAGCCGCCCGGCTCCGCCGCCGTCTGCAGCATCCTGCCGCCGGCTTCTCGCTCCCGGCCGTGCGAGCGCGCTCTCGGAGGAGGAGGAGGAGGAGAAGGAGGAGGAGGAAGGGGGGGGATGAAGGCAGCGCTCGCGCCGCCGCGGTCCAACCCCCCCTCGGCGCCGCACGCCCGCACGGAGTGGGAGGGGGAAGCGCGGCGGCGCATCCCGCTGCTGCATCCCGCAGCTGCATCCAGCAGCGGCGCCGGGGGCTCGGGGACATCCTCCCGTCGCGCACCCCCGGGTCACGGCTGCCCCTGGCTGGGGCGGTGGGAGCACAGGGGCTCCCCGGGCTCTTTCCGGGGGGGGGTTTGGGGGGTCGGTAAGGTGTGTGGATAGGAGCGCAAAGGAGGGTGACACAGCGGGCCTGCGGGGAGGGCACCTGAATTTCAGGGTACTGAGATGCCGTGTGCGCCCCGGAGAATAGCGGGTGAGGTCCCAGAGCCCCCCAGGGACGAGGGTCTCCAGTCCCGAGTGGCAGCGGACAGCCCGGAGCTCCAGGGAGGCGGCACCGCCGGGGACTGTAGGTGGCAGAGCCGCTGGTTGCACCCTGGCCCAGCACGCAGAAGGGAAGGACAAGAACCGCGGCCGTGCCCGGGCAGCCCGGCTGACCCAAGAGGGTGAACCGGAGCCAGGGGTGGGCTGGAGGGAGGGGACCTGCAGGGAGATGCTTCTTCCTCCTCAATCGCAGCTGGAGCACAAGGTGCCGCCAGGCGAAGGCGCCTCTGCTGCCATGCTCCTGCCTTGTGCTAAGGTCAACAATTTTAAGTGCAAAAGTCTGAGCTGGCCTGTCGCTGTCATCGTTGTTAATATTTTAGCAGCTCCCAGAACCTTTCAGCGGGGCCACACAGTGCTGACACAGGAGAGGAGATAAAAAAGCGTCCTGCTGCCCGCCCCAAGGAATACGCTGTCTAGACGCGTTATATAATCACATTTTGCCCTCCGCCAGGACACTTTGCACAGGATCTCAAAGCACTTCCCAAAACTGCTAATTGAGCTTTGGAGCCCAGCTGGGAGGGAGCTGCTCTGGCCAAGAGCCCTCTCCTCTGGAGCAGGTACCCAGGGGCTCCTGTCTCCCAGAGCAATTGCCAGCTCGCTGCTTTGCTTCCGCTAAAACACAGAATCGGTGCCAAGAGGCAGAGGTGTGATTGGCCCCGTGCTGGCACAAGCTGCAGAAGTGGGGGCAGAGCAGTGCTGCTCCAAACCCCTGCGAGCCCACAGGTGCCTGCAGCAGCCTCCAGGGTCAGCTGCCAGGAGCAGGGAGTCCCAGTTGGAGCTGCTTCTGGGTCTACAGATCCTGGAACACAGGTGATCCAGCAGCAGATCCCACCTGTCCACACCAGGAGTCCCTTTCCCCGCTGCTGTCAGGTCCCCAGGAGCAGCAGTGTGGCACCACTGAGCTTTGCCCTGGCTCAGCATAAATCACTTGGGGTTTTCAGAGCCCTTTCGCCAAAGCTCGGTGCATTTGTTTGCTGTGCCATCTGATTTTCACAGTGTAGGATTTTAATTTTTTTTTTTTTCCCTCCCTATAAATAATTACAGGCGCTCTAATGGATCTCAAACTTTACCGTACCTTGGCTGTCAGGAGCCTGATGATGATGGTATAGCCTTCTTCTCCAAGGAGCAGAGGCAGGGCTGGGGCTCCTGCACACTTTTTGCATTTATTTTAACCCTTTAAACCTCATCCTCCTGATGCCTTAAATTTTATCTTCCATGTATTTCAGGTTCTGTGCTGCCCAAGGGTGCCGCTCTGAGCTCACACTCAGGGTCACTCAGCTCTGCACAGAGCAGGGAGACAAAACAAATCCTGTTCCTGCTGCACACCAAGGACAACTTTCAGGCCCAAAAGCACAAACAATGGCGGCTGGAGGGAGGAACAAGAAGGATGGGACCTCACAACCTGGAGCTGTAATTGGACAATTAAACCCCAATATGCAAATGGACCAATATTTATAAAAATATAAGTCCTCATGACCCGTCAGCCATTTTTGTGACAATTCTTAGTCCACCTTTGGTGTAGCCCTGGCCAGGCCCTGTCCTGCCCAAGGTGTACCCTAGAGGCCTTTCAATAAATATCTGCTTTATTCTCCAGCTCTGTGCAGTCTCTGTTCCAGGTCAGCCTTCCCAAGGCATCACTGTCTCCACCGCAGTGCGGGGAAGGGATTGTGCTCCCTGTACTGCACAGGGGTCAGAAGTGCAGAGGTGAGGCCTCTTACCTGACCCACAGCTCCCAGCACTCCAGCTCTGGGCAGCATGGATGAATTTCTTCCCCTCCATGGAAACTCTGGCTTCCCTCTTCCAAGGGCAGCCCTTCACATTGCTTCTCCTCGAGATACTGCTTGTGCCAAGACCACGGTCACCCTCAAACATTTTGGTTTGCTGCAGATATCTCCAAAGCTGAAGACAAAACTCTAAACAAAGGGAAGGCTTCATCTCCAGCTGCAGCGCCCTGGGGTGCCACGGGGCAGAGCAGCAGAAGGCACAGCGCATCCAGCCCCTCCATCACACCGTAGCTGCTCACAGAATTTCTCCCAGCCCCGTTCTCAGTTCTGTACAGCAACTTTGTGCACTTGAAGAAGCAGAAATGAGTCTGTGAGGAGACAGGATGGGGCACTGCCAGAAGGGAGGGAACTGTGAGGGAATGGGCACTGCCAGGAAGGAATGGGCACTGTCAGGGCAATGCTTCCTCTTCCTTCATGTTTCTGGAGCTCTGCTTCCAGCAAACAGGGAGTTTTACAATTACACCGATGTTCTGCATCCTTTGGCAGCTCTGACATCCCCCCACACAGGGAGGTGCTGGCGGTGCCCGGGGGCACCGTGGTGGCACCTCACCCATGAGAGAGGTGATGGGTAGGGGTGACAAGCTGTCCCACCTGTGATGCTATTGAGACACTGCCAATCCCAAACGTGGAACCACAGGGCCCCAGGGAAGCAGGATCCCTCCTGCAGCACCAGCTGGGGTCTCACAATTGGCTGGCTGCAGTGCCCAGCTCTCCAGGTGCAGTTGGAGTATCTCCTTCCTTGGCACGGCATGGCAGGGACCAGCACCGGGCAGAACTCAGGGGTCTGGGTGAGGAGGGCCATGGGAGACAGGTGGGCTGTGCTCAGGGCTGAGCCAGGGTCTCACAGCCAAGAGAGGTCAGTGTGGGGTGATTCAGGCCCAGCACCACTTTCCAGGAAGGCTCGCTGGCTCCTCGGCCACCGCTCTGAGCCGTGCCAAGCTGCTCCGGCAGCTGCCGTGGCCGTTCAGCAGCTGTTGAGCTGTAATTGCTCATTGAGTCATATTTTTTTTTTTTTCTTCCCCCCCCCAATGAAAGCAGCGCTGTCAGGGAATTAAAATCTTTTCAAAAGCCCATAAAGATTTCATAAACGTTTCAGAGCCAGATCGGTGGCGGGTTTAGCACCTTCACAGCCAGGACCCAGGGAAGGCGGTGAGGGGACCAGCAGTGGAACACTTGACAGCCGATGTTGGAGTCCAGGGCATTCCTTTGGTTGCTCTGGAGGGTCAGGGACCTGGGCAGGGGGGTCTGGGACCCCAGCCCAGAGCTCAGAGAGACAGTGGCTTTGATTTCAGTCCATGGGAAAAACTTTCTACACTGAGAGAAGGTTTACAGGCCACAAGAATGTGAGAAATAGTAGTTTAGCTTATCACAGAATGAGAAAATAGTAGTTTTAGGTTCCTAGCATTGGAGTGAATGGGGACAAGATAGAGAATCTGGGGTGTTGTCTCCTTCTTCTTCTCCTTCTCCTTCCCTCACTCCATTGCTGCATTGACGTGGCACAAAGTAGTTAGTGAGGATTGGGTCAAAGTAAAAATGACCTTTTTAGTAATAGTGATAGACATTGGTAAGAAATAGTAAACAAGAAATACATAGTAATTAGTATAAAAGATAAGGACAGCCCAGCTCAGGGGGAGACGTGAGGAATCCATGCAGCTGCAAACATCTCGTCGGACTCCGAGAAAATTGTAAGATAAGAAACAATAAATGAAGTATGCAACCTTGAAAAATCTAAACCTGAGAACTCCATCTCTTCCTTCGGCTCGGAGCTGTGCAGGGGAGCAAGGACCCTGAAACCACCTCAGTGTTGGGGTAAGCCCCTGACAAGCCATAACTGGTTAAAGGAACAGCAGCGCTGGGCAGCACCGGCCCACGGGGAGCTGAGTGGGGCTGCACTGCCCCTGCCCACAGCCTGCACGGGGCAGGACTGGTCCCCAGTCCAGAGCCTGGGTGCAAGGGCCCAGCTGGGCTCTGGGTGGTTCAACTCACCTTGACTCCCTTTGACACACTGCTGACACGGGATGTGGGATGCTGAGATGTGACACAACAGCACGTCCAGACCCCAGGAGAGCAAAAAGCTGACGTGGGGAGAGCGCAGCTGCACCAGCCCCAGCGCCTTGGCTCTCACCTGTTTCTCATCAGCTCAATTAGCAGCGACCAGCTCTGGCCAGCTGGGAAGTTCAACCCCACAGCCAGCGTGAGCAAGGGGCGCTGGCCCCACAGACACCCGTGTTTGAATCCAGACGAGCCTAAGGTGTCCTCAAAAGCAGAGCTTTGCACTCTGCAAGAGCTGTTGTACACACGGAAGGAGGTTTTCCGCTGCTGCAGCTCTTCCCACGTGAGCAGGTGTTTGCAGGTGACGGAGGCACCGCGTTCCCCTGCGCCGTCCCGGGCACTCGCTATTTTTAGTGCGGAGCCGCCTTTGATGCTCTCTCTCTCTCTCTCTTTCTGAGCTCTGCAAAATATCTGGGCCAGGCACGCGCAGCTTCCACGGCCCCACACTGCCAGAACACGCTTCCCAAGGAAGGACTCGGGGATGCTGGATGAACCCAGCTGTTGGAGTCCAGGGCATTCCTTTGGTTGCCCTGGAGGGTCAGGGACCTGGGCAGGGGGGTCTGGGACCCCAGCCAAGAGCCCGGAGCTCAGAGAGACACTGGATTTGATTTCAGTCCATGGGAGAGGCTTCTTGCACTGCAAGAAGCATTGCAGGCCACAAGAGTGTAAAAATAGTAGTTTAGTATATCACAGGGTGAAAAAACAGTGAGTTTAGGATTCTTGGCATTGAAGTGAATGGGGCAAAATGGAGAATTTGGGGCGTTGTCTCTTTCTTCTTCCTTCTTGTTCCCTCACTCCATTTCTGCAGTGATGTTAGCACAAAGTAGTTAGTGAGGATTAGGTCAGAGTAAAGATGACCTTTTTAGTAATAGTGATAGACATTGGTAATAAATAGTAAATAAAGAATACGTAGCAATTAGTATAAAAGATAAGGACAGCCCAGAGACAGGGGGAGTCACCAGATGTCCGAGCCGCGGCAAACATCTTTCGGACACTGAGAAAATTGTAAGATAAGAACTAATAAACGAAGCATGTAACCTTGAAGACTCCGTCTTTTCCTGCGTTTGGCTCAGAGCTTTGCAGAGGGCCAGAACTCTAAGACCACCTGAATGCCGGGGAATTTAAGCTCCTAAAAAGGAGCCCCCGACACCCAGCCGGGCCCCACGTGCCTTGAGGGATTCCATGGGGAGAAGCCGTGCCCCGGCGGAGCTGGACTGTGGTCTGCACCCCAGGATCTGCACAGCTGCAGCGGCAGGGTGGTGTTAAAGCTCACCCCACGCCGTGGGCACCGCAGGCAGAACAGCCCCGCTCTCTAACTGGGGTGCAGAAAGGAGAGCATGAACGGGTCAGAGCCGAGCTGTGCGCCCGTTTGGGCACCCATGGGTGCAGGAACTCCCCCACAGCTGCAGGAGGAAAAGAGGGAACCCCGGCACCGCTCCTGGAACCTGCTGGCCCCAGCTCCTCTCACCAGCGTTGGGCATCGCTTCGAGACGCGACAGAGGCACCAATAACTCACTGTTAAGGGAGAGGCTGCTGTTATTTTATGGCCATTGTGATTTCCTTCCTATTGTAACTTTTAATTAAAATCTACGGAAGGCCGATAACTGCTCCCTCTGCATAATTGCAGGGAGTAAATTTTATTATATAGGAAAGTGGTTTTAATTTTTAATGGACTTATTTTTAAGGAAGAGCGACACTTTGAAGGGATCTGTGAGCCCCACTAACATTATCATAGGCAAGAAGAGGAACAAAGATGGGTTTATTACCTGTACCCCATAAAACTTATTTTAAGGGAGTTTTGTGCTTCCTCCTAATGAGAGATGAATTGCACCAGCTTCATTTGCTGTAGGAGGAAAATTAAAATGAAACTGATAAGAGCCCAGCCTCTCGCTCCTGACTTACCTCCCAATTATAAATGAAAGCTCACAGGCATTCCAGAGATGGGGCTTGATGTCTACATTAATTATAAATAAATTATCTACACTTAATGTTTAAATGAAATTTCAGATAAAGCTTTAAATTTAGAAAAGCATTGCATCAGTGCATAAATATTTATGCAAGGAGTCTGGGTGAACTGCGGCTGCTTCAGCGTGACGTGGCAGCGGAGCTGGAGCAGGGAGCTTTGGCTGGGTGTTGGGATGTGCTGGCTTGAAGGCAAAACCAGTGAGAGACTCCAAGGGGGGAAAAAAACCAATTTAATAGGAGAGAGGAAAAAAGGTAAGATAAAATAAAATAAAACACATGCAATGGTACAAAAGATCACTGACAGAGTCAGAATACAACCTGAAACCGTGGTGGTAGCAGTCCAGATGAAGTGGTCTTGTTGAAGCAGTGTTCCTGCAGAAAGGTCTGGTAGCTCTTGTCCTCTGGAAATCCAGTGGGTTAGGCTGCCTGTGCTGTCCCAAATGCCAAATTATATCCAGGTGGGAATGCTTGGCTCCTCCCCCTGGGCGGAGCATCTCACAATGGCCTGATATCATTTTATCAGTCTTGCAATGGGTCCTTGATTGCCCATTAAACAGAGATAGCTCCCGGAGGGAGTTATTTATCAGTCATGCAGCAGGGCATTGATGGGCCATTAACAGAAGATAGTCTGGAGGCAGGGGGCAAGGGAAACACTGCACAACTTAGTTTCAACACTTCATGTAGATGGTGATAGAATACATGCTTTGGGCACATCTTACATTGTAACCTAGGACATGGGAGGAAGTGGCGCCGAGCCCACCCGGAGGGGAACAGGACAGTCGGATCCTAAACCCGACCCTCCACTGGGGTTTGGAGAGGGGAGGTGATGGGACACTCTGGGGACATGTCAGCCTGACACTGTCAGAGCAGCAGCCCACGGCCAGGGAGGCCAGTGACAGCGACAATCCCCCATGCTCCCGTCTTTCTCCAGCCCTCAAGACCCTGTGGCAATGTCCCACGGGACCCCTGAGGCACGTGGTGCCAGGCTGGGGTGAGCCTTTAATGCAGCCAGAGTGGAGGAGGAGGAATCTGACGGGCCCCAGCCGAAAGCTACATGGAAAAACAGTAAGGGGGGACAAATAAAATTGATTGAAATTGTTCAGCCCTGGTTACTTGCGAAGGAGTCCAGATGAAGTCCAGGCAGGATCCAGCAGCCTGAGGTGGGATATCATCCCTGAGGACACAGAGAGGGCCTGTGCCCACACTCCTGGCCAACCCCAGGGATTGCTTCATGCCATCAAGATTCGGGATGCAGCAGCTTTTCTAAGCCATGAATGCATTTGTCTGATTTCTTTCTGATGCCTGAGACAGAGCATCCCTGACAGGAAGAACATCCCTGTCAGAGAGAACATCCTGGCCAGGGCAGAGCATTCCAGCCAAGGAAAACATCCCAGCCAAGGAAAACATCCTAGGCAGGGAGAACATCCCAGCCAGGGAGAACATCCTTGCCAGGTGCACACGCGACCCACCCTCAGCGAGGGCTGAGCAGGCAGAGGCGGGCGCAGTTGGCCCAGGAATTTTAGCGGGGTCACCTTTGGTATCGCAGCGCTGCACAGTCCTCGTTCTGCAAAGAGAGCAGGATCTCATTTCTTCCTCAATTAGCTCCTGATTATCAGTGTCCCAGGGCCCCTTTCCAGCCTCTGTTTAATGCACCATTAATAATTCATTTCTCAGATAGCAGGAACGCAGCGCGAGGTTGGGGCTTTGTGACTAATGAGTACCAGAGCAACTCTCATCTCCAAGGGACAAACGAAGGCAACAAAAATAAAGTGGAAGAATCAAAGATAATATGTTTTGCGGCCTTTAATCAAACACTGCATAAGGGGTTTGATTACTCAGGTGAAGAACACACAGGGCTGGGCTCCCATGCCTCGCCAGCATCGCTCCCATCCCGCTGAATTCCCTGGCACAGAGGGAAACTGAGGCACATCGAGTTAAAACTAGGCCTAGTCTGCACTGCCCTCCTCCCAGAGTTAGAGGTTTAGGTATGAACTAGAACCTTTCCTCAAGCTGGAAAATCCCAGGAGCAGATTTCCCGGTGCCCAGCAGAACCAGCGCAGTCGCTGAGGGGTGGCACGCACGCACGCTGGCAGCTGCACATTAAGTGTGACGGGTTTCTGACAGATCCAATTATAAAGCCAGCTCTCAGCAGAATTGCAGGCCTAAGATTTAGCGCGTGAAATTTCGGTTGGGAATTTTCGGATATCGCAGCTTGCGCCGGGGGTCCCCGCAGGCCGCGCCAGCACCTGCCAGCTGTCCCTGCGTCTTAGCCCAGCTCACGTTCTGTGTCCCCTCTCTGCCACATCCAGCCCAAAGAGTCACCTAAAAATGGCAAAAAGGAGAGCGGCCACCCCGGCAGCACTGAGGAAGGGGGGACCCGCAGCCCCCCTGCTCTCCTGCCCCAGAGACGTGCCCTGGCTCAGGGACTGTCCCTGCCCCTGCACAGTCACCGGGATCACACACAGGCTGTAAATCACTTGGCTCCCAGTAGCTGAGGATCTGTCCGGGCCTTTCCACACAGCCTTAGAATGGTATTTTTAGCCCTTTCCTAGAAAAACAAGGTGGGCATGTGTGATGGTCCTGTTCTCAGCTGACCAGGGACTTGGCTGCCCTGGGAATGCTCCTCAGAGGAAAGCAGCCAAGAAACCTCCAGGGACCAAAAGATCTGGGCCAGGACAGAGGGATGCGAGTCCAGCTGCTCCCACAGTGCTTTGGGCCAAAAAGAAGTCAAGTCTCTTTGCCAGGTGTAGGGCTGTTGTGCCCCAGCCAGTGCTGGACGAGCTTGTTCCATCAAAATCCCAGGATTAGGGCGTTTGGTTTACTTTTTCTAAGTGGCTGAGAGCACAGAGTTGTGCCCCAGTGCTGACAGGGGACCCTGGAATCGCAGGTGGACATGAAGCTTGGGATGAAAGCTGGCAGCTTCACCATTCCCTGGCTCGGGAACCCAGGAGCTGTTGAGAAAACAGGTTTGCCTTCACATCCGCGAGGCTGTTCCATCCTCTGCCATCCGCAGCTGAGCCCAGGCTGGCAGGAGCAGCCCAGAAGGACAGTGCCAGGGGCCTCGGTGACCGTGAGGGGCTGGAATCTCCCCAGTCCTGCCTTTTGTACCCTTCTGGAGACACCCAGCGAAGGGCTGCAGCCCTTTCCCCAAGCCAGGATTGCCCCTCTGCCCTGGCACCTCACGGCTGGGCCGGTGGGATCCATAGCGGGCACAGGTGAGTACCCGAGTGCCAGGCAGCAGAGACACCTCCCTGATTCCTCTGGGATGAGCAGCCCCTGGTCTTGACATCCTCACCCCGGCGCTCCCGCGGCGCCACGGCCTCGCTGTGCCTCCACCTCGGACGGCATCGCATGCCAAATGCCAGGGAGCTGTTTTAACCTAAGCAGAATAAACCTGCACTGATTATATTTCCTGCCTCCCGCTCGGGGCGCGAGGGAAATTGTTTGATGCTAATCCCCTTGTTTAATCCAGCAGCATCCTGACATGCAAACAGTCGGGATTAACTCCCGGCGGGAAGCGTTTGACACGCGGCCGGGCAGGACAGGGCAGGACGCTCCCCACGCTTTGCAGGCTCCCATGAGCTCCCGGCAGCCGAGAAGAGGGGATGCAGGAACGAAAGGGGGAGAGGGCTTCTGGTTTTCAGGATCGAATTCCTCCACCACAAGCAGTTTTCTGAAGAGTGGAATTTCCCCTGGTACAGAGAGGGAAAGTCCAGCTGTCCCAGGAAAGGTCACCTCGGGGTCTGATGTGCTGCCGGGCTCTGGAAGAGAGGCTGTGCGACAGCCAGATTTTCAAATGTGCCTGGGAAGCAAAAATCAGTCCCCATCCCCCTCACCCAGGACGCCACCGGACTCCTGCTGCTCATCCTGCTGCTGCCTGAGCCAGAAACACGGAGCAGGGTGGAGCCACCCGCAGGGCAGGACCCCCAGCCCCAGGCATCTCTTTGATAAAGGTGCCTGGGGTCCTGCTTCGGCTGCTCTGTGCCCTCCTTGCTGCAGACCTGCCCTGGATTTCGAATTTCAATCTGCCTGACTTTATCTTTCAGACCCAGTTCTCATTATTCCTCTCTCTGCCAAGTTAAAGAGCCCTTTAATACCCAGCAGTTTTCTCCCCAGGAAGATACTTGCACGCCGTAATCGAGTCACATCCCAGGCTCCTTCCCGATAAGTCGAACAGGCTGAGCACTAAACACCAGCCTGGGGAGAGGGCTGACCCGAGGCACTGCCAGGTGGAGGAGCCGGAGGTTTCCCAGCTGGTGCCTTGAGAGGGGAATCAGCGCTTTCTGACGCACCGATGACAAATGAAATGAGCTGTGAGAAATAAATTGCTGCATTGCCCTGGCTCCGTGAGCGCTGCGAGGGGCACGGGAGTGCTGGGGCAGGAGGCCACAGGAGTTCCTGGGGCTGTGCCCATGCTGGCAGCCTGTGGGCCAGGGGCAAAGCCCTCCACGGCGCTTCTGCCAGCAGAACTTGCTGCAGCAGCTGTTTGCTGCGGGGCTAATGATGCCCGTCTCTGCTTACAGCCAGTCGTGATGGCGAGAACGTAAGTGCTTTGGGGAGCTGAGATAAGCAAAGGTGCTTCGAGCCACAGACTTCTTCCAGCCTGGGGATTTGGCCACACACAGGAGGCCGGCTCTGAAGGGTGCCGGTCCTGAAGGATGCTGGCTCAGAAGGATGCAGGCTGAGGAGGACGCCAACCCTGAAGGACACCGACACCAAGGTTGCAGCACCGATCACTGCAGCTCAGCTGCTCCCTGCTGCCAGGCCCAAGGTGACTGAGCCCTTGGGAAGGAGAAATCGGATGCAGCTGACATTAAAGCAGGGACGCAGAGGGGAGAACAAGCAGAGGCTGGATACAGACCCGCTTGCAAAACCCACAGAGACTCACAGTGCTGTCCTGGCCCTGTATCCCACGAAGTCAGCTGCACCCTCTCAAAAAGGGGCAGGTTTTGTTAAAGAAATTCTGGTTTGGGGCACCCAAGCAGACAGACAGATCTACCAGGGCTGGTGAGAGGTTGCACCACCCGGTGCTCTGGGCCACCCACTGGGCTAACTCACAACCTGAATTCTCCAAGCACAAATCAGGGCAATTTGAGCTGAACAAAACGGTCTGGGGTCCCTGTGGGAGGGATCCTGCCTAGGGAGTGGGAGGAGAGGCCATCCCAGCCCACAAGGAGCTACAAATAACTCAAATGGCCTCATTACCCAGTTTCTGATGAACAGGAGTTTGGTTTCCCCGGGACCATCTCCACCTAGAAGCAGGCTATGTGTGCCTGACACTGCAGGAGCCCCTGGTACCAAAGCCAGGCAGGAGCAGCACTCTGGTCCCCTGCACATATCCTCGCCCTTCTGCAGCTCCCCGCCACCCGCGGAGCCACGCGTGACCTGCCGAGCATCCGCCCTGCTTACCGGAGGGTGGGGGGGCATCCCCGGACCAGCACCAACACGTGTGGCAGATCCGGCGGGGAAGGGACACGCCTGGAGCGGCAGGTGCGAGGGCTGCAGCCCCCTGTACTCGCCGGCTCATCCCCCGGCCCCCGCTGGATCATTCCCCTTTCCCCAGACATCCCCTGGTCCCCCTGGATCGTTTCTCGGTTCCCCAAACATTCCCCGGTTCCCCGGGCATTCTCCGGTCCCCCGGTTCCTCGGATAGTTTCCCGGTTTCCCAGGGCACCCCCCGATGCCCCCGGTTCGTTCCCCGGTTTTCCGGACCGTTCCCGTGTTCCCTGGACCGTTCCCCGGTCCCCCCGGATCGTTCCCCGGTCCCCCGGGATCGTTCCCCGGACCGTTCCCCGGGCATCCCCCGGTTTCCCAGGGCACCCCCCGGTGCCCCCGGTTCGTTCCCCGGTTTTCCGGACCGTGCCCGTGTTCCCCGGGCCGTTCCCCAGTCCCCCCGGATCGTTTCCCGTGTTCCCCGGATCGTTCCCCGGTTCCGAGATCGTTTCCCGGACCGCTCCCCGGTCCCCCCGGATCGTTCCCCGGACCGTTCCCCGGTTCCCCGGGCATTCCCCAGCCCGGCCCCGCGCTCCATCTAGCGGCCCCGGCGGCGCAGCCCGGGCGGACGCGCGCTCCGGAGCTGAGCACCTCAGAACCGAACCCCGAGCCCCAAAACCGGCCCGGTCCCGAGTCCTGCCGCAAGCCCCGCGGCCCCACCGCAGCTCGGACGCGAAAGGGCTTCCCAGGGAGCTCCCAGGTGAGACCGAGGGGATGTCCGGAGCCCCCCAGGGATCCCTGGGGCTCCCCCAGTGGGGTTTAGGCTCATTCTGTGCCTCGGGAAGGTTCGGTCTTGGATGGGTGGGTGAGACGGATCGCTCAGGCCGCTGTCTGCGTGTGGGGAAGGGCAGAGGAATCCTCACAGACTCCACTGTCTCCTGGAGACCCCTGTTCTGCTGGCACAGGTTACAGTGGGTTCTGGCTCTGGGGCAATGTCTCCCCTCGAAGCCTCCTGTGCCCAGCCAGCTCTTACCATGAGTGATGCAGCCACCCTGCCCCTTCAGTCCAGCACGCGTGTTTTTAATGGAGACCCATCAAATTCACGGATCAGAGTGGAGAAGCATTGGGCTATGTCCTGGACCCACAGAAACGAATGGTTCTGGCAGGACTGGGGAGGAGAAGGCAGCAGGATGGGGAGCAAGGGAGGGTTTAGGTGGTTTTCAATCCCCAGCATCTCGTCCTTTCTACGTGGGTGCAGCAAAGCTCCTTCAGCAGCCATGGGCTCCAGCTGGGGACGTGCTGTTGGGGCTCAGACCAGCGAAGGAAGAGAGGAGTGAGCCGTGGCCCTCTGTCCCAGGGTCGAGGAAGCCTCTCCTTTTCATGGAGCACCCTGAAAGCGCCCTGTGAATAGTCCTCCTCTGAACAGAGCCTGTGCTAGAGGGACAGGCCGTAGGTGTCAGAGCAGTACTCCAGGTAGTCAAACGCCTTGATGGGGAACGTCACAGCGCTCCACTTCTTGTACCTCCTCTTCTCTGCTGGTGTCTCCACCACAAAGTTTTTGATGCAGAGGACAGGCAGCTTCACCTGCCGGTACAGCATCTCCATGCCCCAGTCCTGTGTGGGCAGGGAGGGGACAGTTACCCGAGGCACACACAGCGTCCCCAGGCTGCAGGGACGGGGCAATTCCTTGCTCCCAAAGCATGTCCCTCCTTTGGAGACAGCCTGTGTCCACGTCCTGCAGCACACACACGACACAGGCACGTGCAGCCGTCAGCTGGGGCACAAGGCACAGCCCTTCCTGTCCCTCCAGCTCTGCCTGGGCTGCAGACACAGGGGAGTTGTGGTGCTCACCTGGCTGCAGGCTTTGCAGGAGATACGGCACCCGGGCTCCCAGTCCTTGAAAGTCCGCTGGAACTGTATTTTCCCGGAGGAAACGCTGTAATATGACCTGGAAGGAAGGTGCCACCAGACAGTAAAGATGGTAGTCCAGGGGACACAAACAGCGCAGCACAGGTGCTTCCATAGTCAAAACTAAGTTCCTGCAATCTCCCTGTACCTAGGTCCCTGAGAAAGAGCTGGCAGCAGGCTGGTGCTTCCCTTGCCCATCTGCCTGCTCAGCCCTGCCCATGTGAGACCCCTACCCAAATTTGGGGTTGATGTTGACGTGGTGCATGCCCTCCACGGTGCGGATGTCGCTGCCGCGGCACACGGCCGTGCTGCAGTTGACGCAGTACAGGCAAACAGCGTCGGGCTGGTGCAGCTGCCGCCGCTCGCTGATCCTGGCCTCCTTCATCAGCCAGCTGGCGACAGCCACCCGCTGCAGCTCCTGGATCTGTGGGGGACAGGGGAGGACAGGGCTCAGCACAGGACCGAAGGCAAGGACAGATGGCAGACACGGCAAGATCCACGGCTACCGAGGGATGCACCATCCCAGGAGCACAAGCCACAGGGCAGGACAGGCACACGCTGTCCCATGCCCCTCACACAACTCCATCCCAGAGGCCGGTGCTTCTCCAAGATAGAGCAGGCAGCCAAATGCAGGGTGCAGAGGGGAGCAAGAGCTGCCTGGCCCTGCCAGTGCCCACGGCAGCAGCCAGTACCCACTTTTTGGCAGTACTCCTGCTCAGGCATGGCTTGCACTGCCTGAATTGCCCTCTTCATGAGCTCCACCAGGTCCTCATTGAGCAGCTCCCGGGTCACCTCTCTGCTGTTGGCTTTGGCAAGGACAGAGTAGACGCTGTTCTCAGCACGGGCACGGCCCCGGGCCTGCAGGGCAAGGTCCAAATGTTGCAGTGAGTAAAACAGGGACACAGCTCACCCTCCTGTGCTCCCCTGTGAGGACAGAGCCACTTCCACCCTCTCCTGCGCCTCGCCGAGGAGATGTTCTGCCAGGGGCTGGGCTCATCCCCAAGGAGCTGCCTGCAGGGAATGCAAGAGCCCCCATGTCCCATGGCTTTGGGGGATCCTGGCAGGGCCAGAGGGAGCCTGGACAGCACCTGCATCATGGCGATCTCATTGGTCATCAGCCCATAGCGGACCACGATGTTGCACTCGGGGATGTCCAGGCCCTCCTCGGCCACACTGGTGGAGAAGAGCAGGTTCAGGGCTCCCTTACGGAACTGCTTGATCACATCCTGCTGCTCGTTCTGGGTAGACAAGGGGGGGTGATGCCTCAGCAGCTGCGTAGGGCTCTGAGGCCTGGGCAGCACCCGCAGCACCCCCAAAATGTGCAGAGTGGGGTCGGTCCGGGTCCTGCCCACCCTCCACTCACCTGTGTCATGTGCCTGGCCTGGTTGCTGTAGCCAGCGCCGGTGAGGACGGCGGCCCTGATGTGCTGCCCACAGAGCGTGGCCGTGGTCTGCAGCCAGCTGAGCAGGCTGTGGGCGCTCTGCCTTGTCTTGGTGAAGACAATGCCACGAGAAGTGCCCAGAGGCTGAAAGTGCTCACGCAGGAGCCCCTCCAGCTTGCTCAGCCTGGGGTTCTCATAGCGGTGGTCCCCGGCAAGCGCCTGCAGGCTCGCTCTGTTCTCTGCACAGGTGAACGGGGTGTCAGGGACACTCCCCGCACCCAGAATGCAGCCAGCATCACCCCCCCTCCAGGCCCCTCTGTTACCCTCAAACGTGGCGGCGAGGAATTGTTCAGTGGGGTCCTTCTGATCCCTCTCGGCGCCGTAGAACTGCTGGAGGCACTGGAAGGCGTCGACCATGCGCACGCTGTCGTTGATCAGCAAGGCGTCGTTGTACTTGCGCAGGTGCAGGGCGCACACCCGCGTCTTGCGACAAAACATCTCTGCAGCTGGCGGGGCCAGGGGACGCGGCAGTCACAGCCCGTCCCCGCGGCGCAGCCCTGCCACACCCGCGCTGCTGCACCCTCACCTCTCTTCTCCAGCTCCACAACGCGCTGCTCGTAAATCTGCGTGCCGAAATCCCGCGGGAGATCCGGCTTCCCCATGAACTGCTGGATCTGCACCATCACCTTCTTCAGCTGCTCACCAAAGGGGTCCTGGGAGCAGGGGAGGGGCTCAGGACCCAGGGATTGTGGCTGCTTGCATGGCGGGGCCCAGACAGCTGCAGGATCCCCCGGCACCAAAGCTTTGGGACAACTTTGATTTTTCCCACTGGCCTGAGCGAAGCACGTGAAGGGACGCAGCCCCTCACCCAGCAGGGCTTGGGGGGGTCATCTTCCACCCAGTGAGCAGCCCCATGGCTCTGAGCAGCCGTCCCTCACCTGCACTCTCTCCTGGCACAGGTCATACTGCTTCTTGGGTTGGGGGACATGGCTCTGCAGGTGCTGCACCTCGTCCTGCACCGATGTGATCTTCTCAGAGTCCAGGTTGGCACAGATCTGAGAGGGAAAGACCCTGCTTCCTCCCTGAGCCCAGCTGCTCAGGACAATGCAGCGTGTGGTGCCCGCTGCCAACCTGGCGAGCTTGGGGATGACTCCTCTGGACTGCGCAGCACCCACACACCTGGGCACAAACCCCCATCCCAAGGGACAGCCTGCTGAACCCCAGGGCAAGCTGTGCTGGAGCAGGACGGGGCACAGGACGCACCTGCAGGATGTGCTCTACGGCCCCCTCAAAGGATGTTGCCCCCCCAGTGCCAGGGGATGCCGTCAGCCCCAGGATCTGTGGCAGGTCCTGCTCCCCACTGAGCTTGCGCTGAAGGTATCTCAGCATGATCTTGTTGTAGACGGCGTCCTTGTGAGTGTGATGGCACTCGTCTATCACCAGCAGCGAGAAATCTGCTCCGGGCCAGGGAGGGGAGCGGGGTGAGGTGGTTGCTCAGCTGGGGGCTCAGCCACGGCTGCGGGGCCAGCGGTACACGTAGCCCGGTGCCCACCTGTCAGCTCCACGCGCGCTTCCTCCTCCGCGCTGACCAGGGCGTTCTGCAGAATCTGCGCTGTGCAGATGACGACGTCGCTCTTCTTCACCAGATCGGCGAAGAAGGCTTTGTGGCTTGTGTCCCCACTGATGGACGCCACCTTGAAGGCGTCCTGCAGGGCGTGGAACTCCTTCTCGGTGTGCTGGTCCACCAGGTGCACCTGCGCCCACAGGACCGCGCTCAGCACCGGCCAGGACCGCCGCCCGTGTCCCCCGCGGTGCCGGGGCAGGGCAGCACCTTGTTGACGAGCACGGCCACCTTGCCGCCCCGCCGGCTCTCCAGGTGCCGCCGGCAGACGTGGACGGCCACGCGGGTCTTCCCGGCGCCCGTGGGCAGCCAAACGATGGAGTTGCGGCCGCTCAGGGCCGGGGCCGCCGCCTCCCGCTGGTACCCCCGGAGCTCCATCCTCGGCCGCTCCGCGTCCCGCAGCCGGGACCGGCAGGAAACGAAACTGGAGGCGGCGCGTCCGCCCGGTCCCGGCGGGGGGGGAGCACGGGAGGGGCCCGGCAAGGGCGGAGCACGACGGCCGCGCTGGGGCCAAGCGAGCCGAGCCGAGCCGAGCCGCCCGCCCCGCCCGGGGATCCCCCGGGAGCCCCGGCTGCGAACTGGAATCGAAACCGAAACCGAGTGGAGGTCCCACAGAACGCCCCCCGCCCGGCACCCAGATGGCCCCTGCGCCCCGGCTCGTCCGGGATCTCAGAGCAGCAGCGTGCACCCCAACCAACCCCTGCACCCCAATTCTGCCCGGCGCACCCCAGCCCACCCACGGGGATCTTCACAACTCCCCATCCCGAGCTGACACCCTCCAGAACATCCCAGGTTGTCCCCCCCCTCCCGCCTACCACGCTGGGGTGAGCCCCAAGGATGGAGCTGGGGCTGCACAAGGACATTTATTTAAAAAAAAAACAAAAACCCAAAACAAAAACCCAAACAAACCAACGAAAACACCAGTGAAGTGGAATGGGGGAGTGGGGGGGCCAAAGAAAGAGGTGGGGGGCACAAAGAGGGGGGAGCAAGGGGGGAGACGAGCAGAGGCGGCTGCCAGCCAGTGCAGAGCAGGTAGCAGAGGCCAGCACAGCACCGGGCAGTCACCGCCCCTGGCACTCAGAGGGGCAGGAGTGGGGCTGGCAGCCCCTCAACCCCCAGCAGGGACAGGCAGGGAGGATGTACAGGCAGGGAAGGCAGACCTGCCCCGGGGGGAGGGAAGAGCTGACAGAGAGGCAGCAGGAGCTGGGTGTGCAGGGCAGAGCCCCCCGCCCAGCAGGACCCCAGCCCAGGAGCAGCACTGCTGCGGGCAGCGCGGGGCTGACCCCGCCGTACATTCAGTGTGAGGGCTAGGGGCTGCCTGGATGCGGACGGAGCAGAAACCAAAGCACTTGTGTGCCCCTGCCCTGCCACAGGGAGTCAGGGCAGAAGGCACGATCCCAGGTAAGGGGGATGCACAGGAGTTAAGGGGCTCCCCCCTCCCCAGGCAGAGAGAGGAGCTCAGTGCTGTCCCTGCCCTGGGCAGATTCTGATGAGGCAGCTCCAGCCTCACCCCCATTCCCTAGGGGAGGCAGCCAGAGCACCACAGGGATAAAAGCACCAGCCCTCCCAGCTCCCCAAGAAGGAAAGCTCAGCTCCCCAGGCTGCTCAGCAGCACCAATCCCCCCAGCACCTCCTACCAACAGAGAGTGGGGCTGGATCCCACAGGAGCCCTGTCCCTCCCACAGGAGGGCCGGTGGCCACAGCAGGTCTAGGCCGGCCCCCGCTATTTGTCGATGAGCCCCCCCTCCTTGAGCTTGAAGTAGAAGAACTTCTCGAGGGTGTTGGCACACTTGCAGTAGTCGCTGTCGGGCGGGTTGTACTCGCGGCAGTTGGTGATGATGCGCTGCAGGTCGGCGATGAACAGCTTCTTGGTGACGTAGTAGCGGTTCTTCAGGCGCTCCGTCATGGTCTTCAGGTCTGCGGGTGGGGAAGGGTCAGGACCCCTCCCCAGGCCTCTGCACCCCTCAGCCACTGAGCTGGACACTAACCGTGGGTCCCAACTCACCCCTCTCTCACTCTGGACTATCCCAACCACCCCAAAAATGAGACCCCAAGACAGAGCCCACAATTAATGTGGGGTGCTCAGCCCCCCTCTTCTGCAATCCCGCCTTGGGGGCTGGACACAGCAACCTACCAATGGGGAAGCGGATGATTTCGTAGTAGTCCGGCGCCTCTGACTTCTTCACCGGCTCCATGAAGGGCCACGCGCTGGGGTGGGTCTGGGGAGAAGTGAGGGGCAGTTGGAGCAATGGACACACAACCCTTGTTCTTTCCAGCACCCAGGGGTCCTGCTCCCTCCACACCTGGGTCACCCCAGCAGCCCCCAAGGGTAAAGCCCTGTGCAGCCCATCCCCAGGGAGGCTGCCCTGAGGGCTGTCAGGAAGACAGGCTCCCTGCAGTGAGGGTCCTTTCCTGCCCACACCTTGATCTGGGCCAGGAGGTTCTTCAGCATGTTGTAGAGCTGGTCTGGGTCCTTCAGCTCCTTCCTGCATGATAAAGCCAGTACTCATCAGCCCCTCTCCATCCCAGGGCCAGAAAAATGCCAAGACTGAGGCACAGCCCGAGCTGAGCCCCCAGCCCTGCTGCTGCAGGTGTACCCCCACTCCATGCAGCACTCACCCCTTCTCCTTCCCCAGTGGTTTCCATCCTGTTTCTCCTGGAAGACAAGTGTCAGCGTCACCATGTCTGCACTGCAGCCACAGCGAGGGAGGACAGAGCCAGACCCCTGCCAGGACTCACGGATGCCAGGGACGCTCTCGATGGGGATCTGCCTCACACCCTCCTTGAAGCAGGTCAGGCCCGGGTAGACTTTGCGAATCTGCGCCTGTTTCCTCTCGATCAGCTTCTTGATGATCTGCAGGGAACGGGGGTTGGAAAGGAGCAGATGAGTGGGGGCTGCAGGATGCTCCAGGAGCCACACTGTGATGTGGGATCCCCACAAACCCACAGCGCAGGGCCAGAGACAACCCTGGCCAGTGTCACACCACCAGTGCCCCCTCTCTGCCCTGCAAGTCTGCTCTCAGGGCCAGCACAGCCCCACACCTCTCCCCTGCCTTTGGGGGGTGGCTGGCAGCCCTCACCTACCCTCCTCCCCACTCTGGGCCGTACCTCTTTCTGCTTCTTGATGATGTGTGAAAGCTCGGTGTAGGGGATGCGGGGGTTCAGCTCACACTCCATCAGGGTGGCCCCCTCGTAGTCCTTGATGTATCCCAGGTAGCGGCTCTTGGGGACCTTGATGTCCTTGGAAAAGCCCTGGGAGAGAGGGGGTAGGTGGGAGGGGGAAGGTGTGCAGCAGAGCTGGGGGCAGCTCCCAGGGAAAGGAGCCCACCTGCTTTTTGAAGTAGCCAATGGCGTACTCGTCTGCATAGGTGAGGAAGTAGAGGATGTTGTGCTTGATGTGGTACTCCTTCAGGTGGTTCATCAGGTGCGTCCCATAGCCCTTGGGGAAGTGAGACACGGACCCCCATGCAGCCCCAGCTGGGATAAACAACCCCCTCCAACCCATGGAAATGGCAGCTGGAAGGTGTCCTGAAGCAACCACCACCGCTTGGGGCTGGCCAGCGCTGAGCAGGTCTGGCTGCCCAAGGGTCTGGGGCATCCCTACACCAGCTACAGAGAGCCCATCCTGCCCACGCCAGGCTTTGGGGGGCACACATGTGTGCCCATCTCCCTGCTCTCACCTTCACTTGCTCATTGGAGGTGACGGCGCAGAAGACAATCTCCGTGAAGCCTTGGGTAGGGAACATGCGGAAGCAGATGCCCCCGATCACTCGTCCGTCCTTGATCAGTGCCAGGGTCTTGTGCTTCCTGCAGGCAGCACGGCCGAGGGTGAGGGGAGCCCCCCACACCGGCCCCCCCCGCGCCCCCCAGCCACGCACGGGTCAAAGACGAGGCGAGTGATGTACTCCTTGGGCATGCGGGGCAGCTGGTGAGAGAAGACGTTCTGCAGCCCCACCAGCCACATCAGGATCTTCTTGTTGGATTTCTGCGAGAGCGAGTTGCCGATAACGTGGAACTCGATGATGCCGCGGCGCTCCTCCAGCCGCGCCGTCTCATCCCGCGCCGCGTTGGCCGACAGCAGGCTGGTCTGGGGGCACGGAGGGGTGGGGGTCACTGGCCCCGCACACCCTCTGCTGGGGGAGCCCCACTCCACCCTGGCACACTGGGGAAGCAGCTCTGTGGGCTTCGGAGAGGACCAGAGCCAGCCCAGCACGCGCAGCCCGTACCTCGGGGCCCAGCATGGCAGCGGGGTCCGTGATGGTCAGCATGACCTCGTTCACCAGCTCCATGGGGATGTCTCCCATGACACGGATCCGCTTGGCATCCTCCAGCGTCAGGCTCTCAGGTAGCTTCCGCTTCTCTCCTGGGATGGGAGCAGAGCAGCACATCCAGTGCTGGGAGGGACCACAGACAGTTCCGGCTTTCTGGCGTGGGCTCGCGTGACGTTACCTGGCAGGGGCTCTGGGGTGCTGGCATCCAGGCTGGCAGCCGAGCTGCTGCTGCTGAGCTTCTTGCTGAAGAGAGGAGTGGTGGGGACGGCAACGGTGCTGACTGCAGCTGCAACAGAGCCATGACTGCTGGAAAATGCATCATCTCGCCGTGGCAGCCCAGCCACTGCCACTGCCACTGCTCAGCCACACCTTGACTCTTTTATCCCACAGCCCCCAAACAGTGGGAGCTGCTTCCTGAAATACCTGGGCGAGACACCAGCTGGGCACCCTCCGCAGCTGGCACTGTGAAATCAGCCTCCCAGATTGGGGAGTTCTCACCGTAGATCTCCTCCTCCAGCATGGAGAGGAACCTGGAAGGGAGTGGCACATCAGCACGCGAGCATCCCAAAGAAGCAATCCCCTCAGTGCTCCAGCAGCCACTGGGTACCTACTTGGGGAAGTGGGTGAGGATCAGTGTCCGCTTCTCTGGCACCAGCTTGTCCTTCTCCACCCGGAACTTCTCCAGCAGCTGCCGGCGCGTCACCGTGAAGATGGACTTGAGGAGGCTGCGCCCGAAGACGTGGGTGGTCTCGTAGCGGGGCAGGCTGTCACAGCTCTGTGGCACGTGGCAGTAGCACAGCCACCTGTGGGACAGGAAGGGGCTCTGGTGACAGGGCTGGAACCAGAGATCCCAGAGCAGCCATATCCCTCCTGGGACAATGCTGCTGGGACCAGGGGCAAGAAGAGCAGGGGGAGGAAGGGCACAGCTGATATTTAGAAGCACTGGCCCTACTCGGTGCCCGCTCTCCTAGGGGACTGACAGTCTGGGAGAGCTGGGGAGAGTCCCAGGAGTTAGAGCCCAGGGTGGCTGGCTCAGTGGCCCCCTGCCCACACCTGGTGTAGTTGACCTTGTAGGTGGCCACATCGTCGTTCTGGGAGCGCTGACGGAACTGGGACGGCGTCTCCAGCTTCCAGTAGTTGAGGCACAGCAGGAACATCTTGGAGAGCTCATACATGGTCTGGCGCTCCTTGGGCGGCAAGTGGCTGAACTTGTACTGCACAAAATTCAGGACTCCCTGGGGAGAGGACGGGACACTGGGAGGGTGCTGGGGGCTACTCTGGGTTCTTCCATGCTGCCCCCCAGAGAGTGAGGGGTCTGTGCAAGAGCAGCAGAACACAGGACAAGTCACCAGGGCAGTGCACGAGCCTGACAGCAGCCTCACCTGCTCAATGTTAGGTTTCTCAAAGGGGGGGCTCCCCAGGGACCCCTCGACCACAGGCTGGCTCATCTGCAGGATGCACTTCCGCAGCAGCTACAAAGACACCATCAGACACACTCAGAAGAGTCCCAGGAACGGTGGAGGTGGCTGAATGCTGGCATGAGGCTGCTCCAATTTCTACAGCCAGGAAGGCACTGGTGTTGCCCTTGGAGCACACCCATTCCTCCCCTAGAAACTGCCCTTCTAGGGAATCCAAGGCCAGGAGAACAATCACTCCAGAAGAGAATCAGCCTTCCAGGTCTCTAGGCTGTGGGATGGTTCACAGCCCCAGCTTCAGCACCAGCTCCAACGGAGCACAAACTGTGGGACAGCAGCCCCCTCTCCCCCACACTGACCAGAGCCTCTGCCAAGCCCCCCACGAGCAGGGCAGTGAGCCATGCACAGCCCAGACTTACCTTGAACAGGTAGAAATACACCTGCTTGGTGTCCGTGTCCTCCTCCTTGTGCACTGACATGAAGAGGTTCTCCACATCCACCACCATGCCCAGCAGTCGGTTGATCTCTTCCTCCGAGACGTTCTCCAGGTGGGACACGTGGTCCGCTGTGTGCGGGGGAGAAATCCAGAGTGAGACCCAGGGATCAGCACCGCTCGCCCTGCCCAGGAGACCCCACAGGAGTTACCCAGAGCATGGCCACAGCTCCGGCATGGCTCGCTCAGGTTGGTCACCGGCTGCTGCAGGTCCATTCGAGGGGCTGTGGGGGGGTTGGGGTTCTTCCAGCCATTGCACTTACAGGCGTCGTTGGCCTGGGATGAGGGATGGGAGGAGTCGTTGCAATGGCCCACGCGCTGAGGCTGCCGCCTTTCTGTGCCCAAAGGATTTCCCTGGCTCCCACCGGCCCCTTTTCACCCAGCCCAGCTTTTCTCAGCCCTGCCCTGCATCACCCACCATGCCCCCGTGCACCCCCAGGACTCTGCAGCCCCTGCCCAGTGTCATCCCTGCACCTCCCCTGGGTAACTCAACACTCTCTTCCTGCACCTGCACTCAGCCCAGCACCCCCGCCCTGCACCCCATGTACATCTCAGCACCCAATCCCGCATCCTTTGTCCATGTATTCCTTGCACTCACCCTCCTGCAACCCCTAAATTCCCCTCCTACACCCATAAACGTCCTTGCAACTTCCTCCTGCATCCCCCACTCAGGTCAGCACCCTCGTCCTTCATCCCCCACCCATGCACAGCACTGAATCCCCACTCCTGTATCCCCTGCACCCCCTACCCGTGCCCGTCCTTGCATCCCCCGTTCATGCACAGCCTTGAACCCCACCTCCTGCCGCCCCTGCCCTCCCGCTCCCGCTGTCCCCCCACCTTGCAAGCCGAGAAGACCCCCAGCTTCTCCAGCTTCTTCCCGCGGGGGAACCCCCGCACCTGCGCCTTGCGCTGGCTCGCCCGCTGCTGCTGGCTCAGCCCGGGCCGTGCCGGGTCGCTGGATCCCGCTCCTCCAGCCGTTACCCCGCTCGCCCCCGCCGTTCCCGTGCCCGGGCCCGGCGGGGGCCGCCCGGGCGGCGCGGCCTCCGGCTCCGCCATGCCGGGCCCGGCGTGCGCCCCGCGCCCACTGCGCCTGCGCGCCGGGAATGCCGGGAGCTGTAGTCCGCTGCGGCGGGGGACGTGGGGCCGGAGCTCCCGGCACGGCGCTCCCGGGGCCGCTTCACGTCACCCGCTGTCCCGAACTGGAGCAGAGCTCCTGCTCGGGGCTGCGGGTGGCGCGAACCGTCCAGAGAGGATCGAGGTCGGCTCATGACGACCCACCGCGACAGCCCCTCACGGGGCGATGCCGAGCCGTGGGTGCCCGGAGAAGCCGTCCAACCCCTCCGGTTAACCGGTACCGCTGCCGGTCCGGCGGCGCACGGAGCGCTCCGCGGACTCCCGCAAATATGGAGCGTGGCCACGCCCTCTTCTCCAAATGCGGTGTGTGACCCGCCCTCCGCCTCCTGGCAGCCGGCACGGAGCGCTGCCGCTCCTCCTGACCGGTACCGAGGAACCGGCTCCGCCCGCATGGCCATTGATGAGAGGCCGCGCCCACTCTCACCGTGCGGGGCGCGGCTTAGCGCTCGGCTGGTGCGCGGAGCTGCGGGCAGCGCCTGGAAGGTGCCAGCACTGCCGGGGGGGTACGGCACGGGGGACGCGGGCACCGCACGGGAGTGTTCCAGCACCGTCCCAAAGATGGGAGTCAGCTGTCCGAAGGCTACCCAGGGGGATGCTCAGGACCTCCCGGGGATTCTCAGTGCTGCCTATCGCCTGGAGCCCCTCGCCCAACCTCCCCTGCCAGGGCAGAGCTGGGGAGAGGCGCCAGGGACTTGCCCGGTGCCAGCACAGCCGCGTTCCCCACCCTGGCATTGCGCTGCGTGGGCACAGACGGGAGCGTTGCAAAACGCAGGGCTGGGCAAGACCAGAAATACCAAAAGCACACAAATAAAAGTTAGGAATATTTATTACATATCAAAAAAGCCGCATGTTTTGGGCAGACATCACCCCCCCCGGGCCATCACGCAGTCCCAGCGCGGTCCCGCTCTGCGGCCAGCAGCTGCCCCCGTAGCCAGGCTCAGCCTGGTCCTCGTTGCTCCTCTTCACGCCTTGGCCCGCTCGGCTCCCTCCTCAGCGCTGCCAGCTGACTGTGCCACCGCCGGCCCCATCTGGATGGGCACGTTCCTCTCCGGGGCAGCCGGCAGCGCCAGCTTGGGCGCCTCGATGCGGAGCTGCCCATCCTTGGACAGGGAGCAGGTCAGCGCTTCGGCGTCCACCTCCTCGGGCACGTCCCACTCCCGCTTCAGCACCTCGTACTTGTAGGAGAAGGAGCCCTTCTCGTCTGTGCTCTGCGTCTCCTTCTGCCCCACCAGCACCACCTTCCTGCCCACCACCTTCACCGACAGCTGCTCGGGAGCGAAGTCCTTCACGTCCTGGCAGACAGAGAAGCCGTCCCCAGAGCCCTGGGTCAGGGCTGCGCTGGTGCCCGATGCGCGCTCTGCGGTGATGCCGAGCCGCCCGGGGCTGCTCCCATCGCTCAGGTACTGCTCGACGCTGCTCATGAACTCCCGAGCTCTCTCCATCTCCAGCCTCATCTCCCGCTCCAGCTCGGCGAAGAGGGTGCCTGGATGTGGCCAGAGAGTGCGGACAGGTCCCAGCCACGGGAACAGCGAGCTGGACATGGGCGGCATAAAGTGCAGGCGGCAAAGCATCTCTGCTCCCAATGAGTGCTCCTGCTTGTGCTGCAGCTCTGCTCGGTGCAGTGGCTGGAGCGGTGCTGGGCTGGGGCAGGAGAGCAGGGGATTTTATTCTCCCCAGCCCAGGGGTGTGTCCCTTCCAGAACGCTCTCTCCCCACGCAGCCTCCTGGAGCCATCGCCTATTTTTGAGAGGCTGATTATCCACCAGCCAAAATAGCAGCGCCTGTTTCTGGGGTCAAGTCACATGCCACAAATAGGGAGCCGCAGTCACTGCTGGGAGCTCAGGTTTCTGCAGAGCCATCGTGATGCAGCAGGGCCCATGGGGCCATGGCTGGGGGGCTACAGAGCCCTTCCCTGGCCCCGGGGGTTCGGTGGAGACAGGCTCCATCGTGCCAGGAGCTCATGGCTTCTGCCAGCACAGGAGCTAGTCCCACCCCCAAAGTACATGTCCCATGTCATCTGCTGCCAGGCACTTCCTGCACTTTCTGGGACCCCTCTCCCTGTTGGCCACCCCCATCCTGTTGTTTCGTGGAAAGATGTCCATTTCAGCTACCTTTAATCAATTCTTAAATTCCCTTATACCACTGTCCTGACCCCTCAGCACGGCACTGTGCACCCCACCTGGGCATGGGCCTGTGGATTGACTTCTGACTTCTCACCCGATGGGACCTCCCTGAGCACAGATGGGGGGAAAATGGGCCACAGCTGAGGCTGGGGGGAGGCAGGGAGGAGACGAGCTCACACTCACTCCACGTCTGGGAAATGCAAAGGGCACAGATTTTTGGCAAGAGTGGCTCAGGCATCCCGCTCAGAGGCTGAGGTGATGCTGCTAATTATAAGCCAGGAGAGCAGAGCTGAAAGAGTCAGAGCGAAGGTATGCCGGGCACGTCAGCGCTGCCTCTCCTCACGGGTGAGTAACAAGAATGAGCTGGAACGGGCTGGAAAGAGCTGAGCTCTTCTCCCGAGGGTGACGTAATGTGTGGGACAAGGACACACCTCCGGGAAACGGGTATAAAAACCTCCGCCGGCAGCGGCGGGGCAGAACGCTTCCAGCCCACTGGAAAGGGGACAGAAGCAGCAGCAGCAGCAGCAGCAGCAGCAGCAGCAGCAGCAGCAGCAGCAGCGATGCTTTGCCGGATGCACCTCGCACCATTCGCCTCCAGCTCCCTGGCCAGCCGGCTGGGCACCGTGAGGACCCTCTGGCCACACGCAGAGACCATCTTCACCGAGCTGCAGCAGGAGATGGAGAAAGCTCGCGAGTTCATGAGCAGCTTCGAGCAGCTCCTGAGCAACCACGGAGCCATCGCCGCGGAGCACACCCCGAGCACCAGCGCAGCCCTGACCCAGGGCTCTGGGGACGGCTTCTCTGTCTGCCAGGACGTGAAGAACTTCGCTCCCGAGCAGCTGTCGGTGAAGGTGGTGGGCAGGAAGGTGGTGCTGGTGGGGCAGAAGGAGACGCAGAACGTCGATGAGAAGGGCTCCTTCTCCTACAAGTACGAGGTGCTGAAGCGGGAGTGGGACGTGCCCGAGGAGGTGGACGCCGAAGCGCTGACCTGCTCCCTGTCCAAGGATGGGCAGCTCCGCATCGAGGCGCCCAAGCTGGCGCTGCCGGCTGCCCCGGAGAGGAACGTGCCCATCCAGGTCAGCCCTGCTGCCCCACAGACCGGACCAGCTTCTGAGGATGGAGCCACCAACAAAGCCCAGGTGTAACTGGATGAGACCCGATGGCCACGGCAGGACCGGAGCAGACAGGAGCAAGTCTCGGGGTTAAGCCCAGACAAGCTTCATCAGCAATGATGTCAATTTTTTTTTTCACTATACTGGAATGTTTTTGTATCCAATAAAAATACTTTTGCATTGAATCTTCTTGTGTTCTCTGGGTGTTGATTGATGGGGAGGCTGCGCCCTACTCTCGGTGCCAGAGGAGTAGGACACAGAGAGGGGGACAAACCTCTCTTGCTTCTCAGGGCAGCACAAAATGGGGCCAGATGGCAGAGCCAGAGGGTTCTGTGAGGGAGGGGAGGGGATCTGGGAGCACTGTCCTGTTAAGGGAGGGGGGCAGGTGGGAAGGGCAGTCCCACTCACCTGTACAGGGGCAGCAGGGGTGCCCTCACCCTCCCTCGCACTGCTGCCAGCATCATCTCCAGCTCCACAGCCTCGGCCAATATCCATCCCCACACAATAGGGAGGGAACCACATTGGGCTGCCTGTGGCGTGAGACTCTTGTACTCACACTTTCCCCTTCCCAGCTTGGCAAGGGGCTGCCGGAGTCCACCCTGAGTTCCCAGCAGCAGGGAGGGAAAAGCTCAACCCCGGGCGTGGTGTGTAACCACCACAAACAGCCGCGCTCAGGCCCGGGCAGGCAGCAGGTGTGTGGGCAGGCAGCAGGTATGCAGGCAGGAACGCCTGTTTGTGCTAAAGCCACCCTCAGAGCAGACAGCCCATTGCCCAGACACACCAGCAACAGCAGCAAGTCCCCAGCCTTGACACTGAGCCCCTGAGCACCTGCTCAGGCAAGCAGCAAGACCCTCTTAGGGCATCACAGATGCCTCCAGAGACCCCAAGTTTAGGAAGAAAGCAGGCACACAGGGAGAGGAGCCAGCAGATGGCAACAGCACTGCACACAGCGCCCACTGGATTATTCTGAGTGGGATCAGGGAAGCTCTGCTCCAAAGAGGTCCATCTCTGGCTCCCTGAGGAAACCACCAGCGTCAATCCCACATTGTAAGCACTGGGTGGTCCCACAGAGATCCTGAGCACCTCCAGTAGCTAAGGAGTCCAGGCACAAACAGCACCACACAAAGGAGGTGTAGTGGGGACCACTGAAGCCCACACCTCACAGGCAGCCCAGGCTCAAGCATGATCCCAAGCCCTCCATCACCAAATCCCTCCAGACCCTTCCTGCTTCCAGGATTTTAAGGCAATCCAGCATGAGGAAGAGGCACTGAGACCTTGGATAGCAGATGAAGGGCACAACAACTCTATTCTCCTGTGACCGAGCCGCTCGCAGCCCCTCAGCTGAGGGTTCCAAATGCAGCACATCTCCATCCACTGCCCCTCCCGAGCACGGAGGGTGCTGCTGGCAGCACACACGGTAGGGATAGAGCTGCAAGGGGCTGCTCCTTCTTCCACGTTGACTCCAGGTGTCCCAGAGTGCTGGGGTCTCATAGTCCATGCAGCAGTGACAGGAGAGTGGCATCTTCCAAGGCCATTGTGCTCCAGGGACAGAGGCAGTGTGTTCATGAATTCTGGAGCACCATCCCAAGCCTGTCCCACTGCAGAGCAGAGCTCCTCCACACACCATTCCCCCACCTCTTCCCAGCTTGCACTGTAGAGTTTCCCCAGAAGTATCAAGCAGAGAATAATTCCCACAATTTCCTTCAAGCTTCCTCGAGCACACTGAAGCCCAGTGAGCACCAGCAGCATCGCTGTGAGGAGAGCAGCTGCACAGCCCAAGCCCAGGAGCCCCACTTCTCCCTCCTCAGGAAGGAAAGGCCCCATTTCTCTGCCAAGGTGCAGGAATACCAGGAGCAGCCCAGCACAGCTCCACCAGAACTGCTGTGCTTGCGTCCGGTCCCTGCTGCGTTACTGCATTAAGAAACATGAACATTGTTGTTATGATAGGTTTATAAAAATTTTGTTTTAATCACACAAAACTGAAGTTTGTGATGAAGACTAAGTCAACAGTTCCTCTTAAATACCAGGATGCATAAGACACTGCATTAGGCACTAGGCAGCAGCCAACATCAGTTAGAGTCTGGCAACAGAAGCCATTTAATACCTCCCTTCATTCTTTGTGGAATTACAGGCTTTTGCAATACATGTCATTCCCACCGACAGGTCACCCAAGGTTTCCCCCACCCCACCTCTGTACATCAGTAAACCTTGTGTATTCCCACCAGAGCAGGGTTAACAATATTAGTGGCATCACAACCATCAAGAAAAGGACAAATTTCTATACAAGATTTTTTTTTTTTTGCAAAAGTTGCAACAGGATTAGTGCATTACGACAGAACCGAGAGAAAAGAAGAGTTGGCATGCTGGAGTCCAACACAAAGAAAGACAACAGGCAGCTCGTTGGATGTACTATATTGACAAGATACTGATTGGTTACATGGAGAAACATACAATACAAAATACAGAAGAAACCAGTTTTGCTTCCCTCTGCCCCACCCCAAATACTCATCATTGATTTGGTCAATAAGTGGCCCAAGAGCCGGAGTTTGTCTCTAATGCTACAGTTTAGTGGTTGTTCTGGGCGCATCATACGGGATCAGCCTCAGCTCTTACAGACAGGGAACTTTAAACACGTGTCCCGATATCCCTTTGTTTCCCATAGTGAACTACAGTGCTGTGGGACCTGGGTGCTGCTGGCCTCACCCGCGGCACGGCCACGCTGGCTGGGCAGACACCAGGTCCTGCATCCACCACCACCAGGAAGAGGGAAGAGCAGAAGTTCATATATTAAAAAAGTGACTTAAGACTTAGAATTGAATTAGTATTTGTACAGAAAGGTGCAGGTGGAAGAACTCCCTCCAGCCTATGATCAGAAAGGGATGGAGAATCACAGCGGCGCCGGCAGCAGCCGCCCTACGGTAAGTGCGATCGTTAGCGTGGGTTCCAGTCACGTCCTCCAAGGGCTCGCGGGCCGCAGCAGCTGCTCAGTTGCTGCAGCACTGGCTTCTGCTTGGCTGGCTGCTCTCCTGAAGGTCCACCACCCGATTCCTGCCTGGGCCACCAGGAGCATTCTGGGGTTCATTTTTTGGCAGTTTCTTGGCTAGAAAGAAACAGGATGTTAGCAGGGTCATCCGGAGAGGCCGACCTCCTCCCATTGCACACGCCAGGCTGGGTTCAGCCTGCTCCAGCCTGAGCCCTCGTTGCCAACAGAGTTTGGGACAGGACAAAGGTGCAGTTTGCACTGCATGCCAAACCAACCCATCCTTGGCTCTGGCTGGCAGCAGACCTGCTCCCATCTCCATCACCACCCCAGACACAGGGAACCAGCTTTGCAAGGCTGAGGCTCCACACACTCAGGGATCACCAGTGACACCAGTGTGGCAAACTGGACATCTGCCCCAGCAAGAGCCACCAGCCCTGGCTGACACAGGACCGTCCTGGGCTGCAGCACTGGTGCTCAGAGCTACCCCAGCCCTACACACAGGCCGTACCTATTGCCATGAAGATTTCATTCACATTCATCGCTGTCTTCGCTGACGTCTCCATGAACAGCAAGCTGTTGTCATCTGCATATGTTTGTGCATCCTACAAAACAATCACATCAGAGTGCTAAAGGCAGCCTGCCAGGAGGCCCAAGCAGACTTCATGCACTTCACTTGCCAACACACTAACTGCTGGAGAAACGCTATGTCCCACCTTGGGCCAGAAACTCCCTCCCCTGTCCCGGCCTCCACAACTCAGGGACATCTTCCACCAGCAGCCCTGCATGGCCAGGATCCCACAGCTGAGCTGGGGCACAGCCTGACTGAGCCACATGCACACACAGCGCCTGGGAGCTGGGTCAGCTGGGAGCGCGTCACCCATCGCAAGAGCAGCACAAGCAATCCTGTGCGAGGGCTGGGTAAGAACCTCTCCTGAGCCTCAGATGAGGTAAGAGCCGTGAGGAGCAGAGAACAAGCTAGGAATGATTCCTCATGTGTCTCGTACCCAGAAGATGCTGTTTCACACCCTGCACATCCCCACACGAGTAAGGCAGCAAAGGAGGCTGAGGACAGAAGCTTGTGCCCTGTGGGCCTCCTCCTCCACATTCACCAGGACTTTCACCAGCCGGGGCCACATGTGCTATGACAGAAGCAAGGGAAGGGCAGGGCACAGACCCTGCTCAGTGGCATCCTGCAGCCCTCAGCAGAAAAACTCACTTTCATTCTCCCTCAAAGCATCTTTTACACAGCCACCATCTCCCTCACTTAAGCAAAAAGATGTTTTCCTGACGTGCAACAACTTCTCTGGATTCCCACTCACCTGGAAGTCCACAGCTCTCTTGTTAGCAAGGTCTGCCTTGTTTCCTGCTAGTGCAATTACAATATTGGGGCTAGCCTGCCTTTGCAACTCTTTCACCCAGTTCTTGGCTCGTACAAATGTGTCCTGCAAACAAACAGGAGGCAGCAGTCAGGAAGGGCAGATATGTAGGAATCCACAGGGCAGATATGATTAGAACAAGGCTTTCCTGTGAGAAGCGTTCTGCCTCTGCAGCACTTGGCAGCAGGATCCTTTATCAGCTCACAGCCTTGGCCGGAGCTGAGGAAGAAGCCATGAGCAGTTTTCAAGAACTTGGCACCCACAGCCAGGTACCTGCAGGGCTCTGACCCAGACACGCTCCCAGGGCACCGGGAGCCTCCTGGCAGCCCCCCAGCCCTGCCCACACTCACTGTGTTGGTGATGTCGTAGACCACGATGGCTGCCTGAGCCCCCCGGTAGTACATGGGGGCCAGGCTGTGGTATCGCTCCTGCCCCGCCGTGTCCCAGATCTCAAACTTCACCGTTGTGTCATCCAGACACACTGTCTGTGTTAGGAAGGCAGCTGCAAGAGAAGGGGGTTTGCCTCAGCTGCGGAGGGACGGGCCCCAGAGCGCAGCACTGCTGCTGCATGGGAGCGAGCTGAGCCCTGGAGAGGCCAGTGCCACTCGCTGTGGCAGCTGCAGCTCTGCTGTGTCACACTCCCCGCTCACAGGAACCAAGAAGCTCCACACAGCGACAGGAAGGTGGCCCAGGCAGCAGCTGGCCCCTGGAGCATCCACACTGCCAGACCCTCCCAGCAGCCCCTGACAGGGATCACAGAGTGGCACCACCATGGTCAGAGCTGGGGAGCACCAAACTCAGCCACATTCACTTACACCACACTCCCCAGTTTAGTAACTGGTTGTTTTCTTGTCCAGTGAGTCTCACACCTTGTGTCACACTCAGCACAAAGGCACAGGTCTCAGATACAAAAAGGCAAAGCACTGCCCTCCACAGAGGAGAATTAGGCCCTGCTTGCCAGTAAGCCACACTTTCAGCTGTGCTTACTCCCTGCACAGGTCAGAGAGGGACAACTCAAGCCTCTCTCAGGACATCCCCCAGTACTGCTGCTCAGAGACCCACGTGCCAACCAGCCTTTGGTTGATTGCTGATGCTGTGCTAATGATTTCAAGCTAATAAACTACTAGACCTGAAAGCACTCTGAAAGTAGTTAACAGTACCAGGCTAGAAACAACTCCCAAATGCCAGGTCATGGTCTGAAAAGATAATTAAGAGCTATAAACGAAGCTGGAGGCCTCAGTTCCAATTAGAAGCTGGAGCTGAGGCACTGGAAACAAAGCCTCAGAGGCAAAGCGTGGGGTTGCCATAGTGTTATTCTCTGCTGCGCTGATCATTCCACCAACAAACAAATTGTGAACCAAGAGTTAAAGCATTAACTGTTTGGCTCTATTTATAGCAAAAATCCCAGACCAGACCAAAATAGCCAGTCCTGCTTCTGACAACCCAGACTGCCCCAGCAAGGTCAGCACCTCCTGGCCACAGGCATCTGGTGCCTGGCACTCACCTCCAATTGTGCTCTCCTGGTACTCGTGGAATTGCCCCTTCACAAAGCGCAGGACCAGGCTGGACTTCCCCACTGCTGACTCGCCCAAGAGGACAAGTTTAAACTGGCAGATTTTGTTCCCAGCAGCTGGTCCATTCGGTCGGGCAGCTCCACCTCGACCTGCCATTGTGGGCTAAGTGCAGGAGTGCCGAGAGTTAAGGATGCTGCAGGTTCTGCACTGGAACCACCTGTAGGCAGGTTGCAACTGGAAGAGGAGGTCAGAGTTAGTGACAAGCTCAGGGACCAGCTGTACCAGTTCTAGAGGGTGGTTTGATCTGCAGCCACCATCAGCACAGACTGCTGGTGGTTCCTTCCCACAGTGGAAAGTTATCAGCTGTGAGCACCACAGAGCAGTTCCTGCCAGGCAGCAGCCCCTGCAGCAGGATCTCAGTCTGCAGAGCCTCCCTGGAAAAGAGGTAATGGTAATACAAGCTCTCCTCCCCACCAGCGGGCCCTCCAGCACTTCCACCCTGTATGGATGTTACACACACCTTGCTGGGGTGAGGCAGGTAAGGAGCACCCAGCACACAATGGGTGTTGATAGAGCTTTGTCTATTCAAACAGCAATTACTCAGTTCACAGAGGTAACTGAGGTTGACCTTTAGCTCCCTCCTCCTCTCCCCAGTTCACAAGGAAGCAGCTTCAGACTATCAATGCTCTACAGAGCCATCCCAGTGCCACAGTGGCAGGAGGTCACGAGGCGTTTGGCCTAAAGGAGTTTCTAGAGCCGTCTGTTTGTCCTGGGGCACTTACACCACAACATTCTGCACCTCCCAGAGGGCTCAAGGACAGCCCTGGAGCCAGGCAGGTGCTCACCTCAGAAAGGCACCTGACAGCAGCTGCTCTATGGGCACAGGCTGTCTCCTCAGAAACTGACAGCAGCTCCCCCCTCCAGGAATCACCACCCAACCCGAGCCAAACAGAGGCAGCACCTAATGCTTCCCACACCCATCCCGCTGCCTCAGCACCCTTATCCCACAGCATTCCAGGTCATCAGGCTACTGGCCACACTCCTCACATGGACTGCTCAAGGCCAGCACGAACAGACAGCATCCCCTGAGATCAGCACTGCCAACCAGCCCCCAGCACCAGCCTCCCGAGTGGTGCAGAAGCACAAAACCATGGCAGGAACAGCAGGACAAGCTGATTTGCATCCTGAGTTACCCACAAGTGAATCCCAGCGCCTCCCTAAGCACTGCTGACTGCAGGGAACAGAAATGCTTTCCAAGTACACAGTTACAGATTTAGGCACATTTCCTGTACCCTTCACAACTCCCACTTCCCTGTGGATGATAAATGCTACAGCTGATTGCATCTGCTCTGGATCACCACTTTTGCTTCTACCGTCCCAATGCAGGCTGTTTGTTGAAAGAAAATGCCCCAAAAGCCAATTTCTCCTTGTCCTGAGGGTATCCCCATAGAAACTATGTAAAACCTGCATTTTGTCCAGCAAATATTAGATATCCATGAATAAGAAGTTTAAAACAGGTTGAACTGGAGTAGAGTCCTGTGAAGAAGGCTCAAGCCTACTCAGCACAGGGGAGAGTTTCAAACAGCTGCTTTCCAGGGCAAGGCCTCTCCAGCTGTGACTGCTTGAGGTTACTTTAACTATGCCTCAAGTTCAAACAATCCCACAGTTCGATGGGGAACCTCCAGCCCTTTCAGAGCTACTCTGGAGCCTGTGAGTGCCAGCAACTGGAGAAAATCAGCAGCTTACACAACACAAAGCACTTGAGCCTACACTGACCTAGAGGCATCTCACCTCAAATTGCTCCGACCAGGAGGCAGTTTGGCACCAGCTGTTAAGCCAGTACCAGTCCCCGGAGCTGGCAGGCAGGACAGAAACCAGGGAGTAAAACTTCTAAATGCTGTGGGGTGTTTCAGGACCCAGAGCCAGCCATTGCTCTGAGTCCAGTCTTGGGTTAAGCAGTGAAGATATTGTAATTCAGAGCTGTGTCCTTGCATGTAGCACGGTCAGGACTCCCCTCCCTCTTCTGAGGAAGGGCAAACACGGACAGGATGAGAAAGCTTGATATGAAACAAACCAACAACTGGCTTTACTGGATGGTGAGGGAGCAGCGTTGGTTGCTCTGGCCAGGAGCAGCTTGGTCACTGCCAGGTTCAAGAGGCTCAGCATCTCTACCAGCCTGAAGAGACTTCACCTTTTAGAGTTTTCCCTCTAAAGGGAAATTGCAAGGGAACAGCCGTGTTTAACCTTGTATTTATAATTCCCAGTTATCAGCTCCACACCAACATTCTGCACAAACACTGCATGAATCACAGTGTGTCTGAGTTAAGGCCTCCCGAAATCTGATAGTGGTGATTCCCAGAGCAAAACAAGGAAATGAGCATGCTGACATCCTCAAGTCTTAGCCTGACCTATATTTCACAGATCTTGATGCATTTTGCCATCTGGTTGTGCTATGTGAACTCCAACAGAATTAGGTGAGCACATCTATGCTGAGCACACCGTGGACAGACACTGGTCAGTGCAGGCAGGGCAGCAGCCAGAGCTTTGACTGCTCCAATTATGGAGAACCAGATCATCCTCTGAGGGTGGTCTGATACAAGATTATATGGCTTCACGGTCACATGAGAAGTTGCCATATCTTTCAGACCTTTGAGTGGAATTTAGAGACCCTAACTGGTCACTGATGGCCTTGGGCTAAGGACATACCCAAGCCCTGGATGACCAGCTGATGGTCCCAGGAGGAAGGAAGTGCCCACCAATGCTGCAGACAGCGAGCACGCTCCGTGGCAGGACAGGCACCTTCTGCCAGTGCCAACGTGTTTGAGGATTCCAGCCAGACACAACTCAGCTCTGCAGAGGGAACAGTGGCTGAACCACACAGCCTGAACCTGTGCTAGATCAGCCTGCACCCACCAGTGGACACAACTTGAGGGACAGGGAGTGCTTCCTGCTGTATGAAGCCATTTCTGGTGCTTGGGGAGCTGTTCATCCTCCCACCTCTCCCAGCAGAGAACAGGGAATTCACCCCTTCCTGCTCCCCACGACAAGCCCGGCACTGACACTCGAGCCACAGGTCAGGCAGACCAAAATAACCACAGCAACACCACACAGACAAGGGAAAGCAGCTGAAGTCCCGGCTTGTCCCAGCCTGCCATGCTAATTTTCAAGCTGTCAAGACCATGAAAAGGAAGGGCATGGTGGGGTACTCATTCAATCAAGATTAAGAAGCATTCATTTTCCTACTAGTTTCTTTCAACTACTGAAACCCAGCACTTGGGAGATCATAAGGCCCATGAAAAGGCTCATGCTGGTTTGTTTACCTGCCCTACCCACCTCCTGCTCACTGAAGCATACACAGGAGCTCTGCATCCCACAGCAAAAGCACTGATTTTTTTTATTGTGAACTCTTAACGTAGTTTCTTGTTTGCTTTGAGATCCAAGTCAAGTACCAGTTCCTGATGCTGTCCCACAAGTGAGAGCTCCAGGTCTATCACTTCTGCAATTTGTGCCCCTCCAACCTCTCCTCTGCCTGCCAGGGTTTGCTGGAGGGGGCTGTACACAGCCAGGAATATTAAATTCAAGAATCTGAGCGCCCTAAATGAGAAAGCACATGCCACGGCTGCTGCACTCCCTGCCTGCCCAAGTGCAAGACCATTCTCCAGATATCTCAGGATGTTGGGAAACAGCACCAGAGTCCATTTCAAATAAACCTACCCACAACAAGAACACAAATCTTCACAGGGGAATCACTGTCAGTCCCCACGTTAACACCTGCAGGAGACCCCACCACAGGGAAGCTGCTCATTTAAGGTGTCAGAAGTTAGAAAATCCGATATTTTTGCCCTGTGTTCACCCAGTAGCAAGGGCTACTCTGAAAGCTGAGGATATTTAGAAACCCAAGCCTGAAGACTCTGGTTACCCAAAGGACTGCTGCTGCTCTCAGCTATGCAAGGAGTTGCTTCACTGGGGATTTGTTGGCTTAGAACCAAAATACTCAAGACAAAAGCCCCAGTGAAGTATTTATCTCGTTAAATAGCTGACAGCGTTACATGAATTCCTTGGCAAAGGAAGCCCTGAAGTTACCCAGTGGTTTTGCTTCACCTCACACTGCACGGGCAGCTGGCCCAGGGCTGCACAGTCAGCTCCAGGACAGGGAGTCAGGAGCAAATTCCATGAGCAGGACCAGCAGAAAGTGTGGGTCCCACCAAAACCACACACAGACCACACTGACCCAGGCCAGCACAGCAGGGAACATCAACCCAATATTCCAACTCATCAATATGATTAAAAGAACGAACTTCCTGAGCCTGACTGCAGGAGGGTCCAGGCTGCACAGAAGGGAGGAACAGATCCAGCTGTTACAGAGATGAACCAGGAAACACTCAACCTACAGACCCTCAGTCCCATCAAGTTTTATAGGTTTCAATACTTCTCCTTCCTACCTTCTCCCTCCCCAAAGAATGAGCCCTCAGTGCCCTGATCAGCAAGGATGCAGCCTGCAGCTCAGGAACTGCTCTCCACTTCAGCTGGCAGGAGCTGCACTACAGCCCTGAAGTGCAAATTTACAGACCCAAATCAGCTCAGACAGCAGTTTCAGCAGCACTCCTATGGCTGTGACTAACTTAAGATAGTGTAACAACTCCTCTGTGCAGTCCCATACCCAAGACTCACAAAGACTTGGACACACTCATCTTAATTTAGAGGTAAATAAGATTTCCATTCCAAAGTTGAACTACTTATTCAGCTACAGACCTGAACCAGTATCAGCTCCTTCTCGTGCAGTTGATACACACATCTGTTTCCTGACATTTGCACATCCATGGCCTCTGGACCAGCCCCAGCAGCCAGCTGTTTTCCAAAACAACTCTATCCTCAGAGATTTCAAGGCCACCACCCTGCTGTGACAATCCGTCCAGCACAGACTTCTGTGGAAGAGTTTTACATCACCTTCATCTCCCATGAGCTGCCCACTAGCTCCGTGTCCCACAGCAGCTCCCTCTTGGAGCCCTCACCCACTTTGGCACAGCAAGGGTGGAGGATCAACTCACGGATGCAGCCCAGACTGACTCAAATGGAACAAAAGAATCGAGGTTTTAATTCTTCAGCCAAGGTTGTTTAACTCCTGCTCCTGACACTGACTCCTGCTCAGATGCCCTCAACAGACACAGCTTCACTTTAACCAGACACTCAGCAACACATGCCTTGGGTAGCACCCACTATTCAGTCAGCACGAAGGCAACATCAGCAGTGCAAAACAGCAAACTGCCACCTGCACTGCAAAGAATCTGTGACCTTCAGAATATCTTTCCCAGACTGCACAAAGATCTCCTGCCTCAAGCAGCTCCTTATTTGGAGCACTACCAAACCAAAGCAAACATGAAAACCAGTGTTTTCTTATCTGTTTATGCAGGGTTGCTCCAGCAGCTCATCCCTGGGCTCCAAGGGAGGACAGCATTCCCCCCAGAACTGAGACAAATTTTATACCTCCCCAGTACTGTCACATCCAGGAAGGTTCCCTGTTTCTGGACAGTGTCTAGAGTGTTTTCAGTGTTATTCCGACAACTTCTCGGGACTTGCATAAGAGGCTGCAAACTTCATACCCCAAGGGAAGAAAACAGCTGACTCCAACATTTCTACATTCTATCCTCTTTAAAGTCTGCTGACAGGAATACTCTGGGCTACACCCATTTCATTAGAAGCGTTCCCATTTCATTTCCTGTGTCTGAAAGCATTTGGCATTCCTTCCCCCTCCCTCTTCAGGGAGATGCCATGACCACCATTCACTAACTGTGCAGCAGCTGAAGAAGTTTGGATCCAGAGCTGATGACTGGCAGGGCCTAGAGCAACCCTCGAGCTCTGCTGAGATGCAGAGGAGCTTTGCTGTGATGGAGATAATCCCACATCTCAGCACAACAATGAGGTTTGGTCAAGCACACACACACCACAGTTCCTTTACACGCTGCCCAACACACCGCTGGTTTCACAGGAAAGCAAAGTGTACTCTGCTAATGCAAAACTGGATAAATGTTTTATCTTACTATATTCATATCCACATGCCAAGCCAGCCTTTCCCTCACGCTCTCCAGTAACTCAAACCCTCTCCAAGAGTCCATCTCACCTTGCCTGGGTTGTTCCATCACCTGAAGAGGCATCAGCACCTCCTTACAGAGCCCACAGGAACCCCCCACTGCCTGTACAACCTGCAACCAAGTGTCAGCTAAATCAGCCAGAGCATCTTTGGAGAAAAGGTGACCCCAGAAGCAGACTTTTGGTCTGAAGGTATTGACTGTTCCAGTAAACTGTTGTGACTCGTGAGGGGTCTGAGGTAATTTCAACACAGACTCAGGTATGACCCCAAGCATTCCTGGCCTTGACCTCCCAGATCCAGCCAGGCTCCTGCTTCACCTGCTTGCCTCACTCCAAGAATGCATCGAGATCAACAGTGTCCTGTTGCTGCCTACAGGTACTATCCTGAATTCTTAGCCCTTTTCAGACATAGTTCTTTCATCTTGTTATCCAGGTGAGCTGAAAAGAAATGTAAAAGACTTTCAGACTCAAGGCAGTAGTGGACATTAGTGGGTATTTCCAGGAAGCTCACACAGATTGCATGGCATGTCAACACAACTGGACTGAATCTGCCTTTTTGGCCCCAGCCAAGGCTCAGAGCCGGCTCAGGAGCCCCAGCAGAGCACAGGCCCGATGTCAGGCTGTAAACAGGGCAGCTCAAGTGTGCTGACCCTCCACACAAAAAGCTAAGAATAGCAGATGCAAGTTGTTCCACACCAGACTTAAAATAGTCCCTCGACATATTCTCCTCTCCAACTTCCTTACAGGATTGAAAACAGCCAAGGTCAGAGCTCCAACAGCCACATCCAAGAGCAGCAACTAAAGGTCAGCTGGGCCGGGGTCAGGGCTGAGCTGGGCTGCTTGCAGGTCACAGCACCACTCACAGCTCCTGCCCAGCCCCAGGAGCTCTGTCAGCACCTTGAGCATCACCAGGGATGAGGTCCAAAGCAAGCAAACCTGTTGCTCACACTCACACCTGCGCTCCTGGTGCAATCCCACCAGGATCCCACATCCATCGCACTCCCAGCTCACAGACCAGAGTCCCTCCCGCTGTGATGGAGATCCAGGGACAGCCTTGCTCGAGATTCCCTTACAGACAAGCCACCAAACATCCTTGCAGGCCGTGAGCCTTGCTCAGAGCCCTACAGCACCGTGGGTTTCCCTTCACAAGGGCCCTCGAGAAGCACAGGGCATTGCAGCAGCAGTGACCCAGGACTGCCTCCCTGGAGCTCATTTGCAGCAAACCAAGTCACCTCCCTCATTTCAGCAGTTCCTGGGAACCCAGCAGGGCTTCCCAGCTCCTGGAGTATCTATTCCCACCTCAGAGGCTGAGCAACTACTACAAAATACGATCCCACCACGAAAACCCCTTCTGTGCCGGCAGCACACCTTCCCCAATCCCATTCAACTTCAGTCACGGCTGTGAGAGACGGGAACTGGGGCACAGCCCCCAGACAATCACACGGTACCGGCTGCAGGTGCTCGCTCCTGCCTGACCCGAGAGCCCACAGCGCCGCCGGGACATCTGCCCCGAACCGAGCACCGTCCCCTCAGCCGTGTCGCTACCCCCACCCAGCGTGGCTCCTCTCCCGTTACCGCTCAGCACACACCGGTACCACCAGGCCGGAGCTGCCGGTGCCCCGCGGCAGCGCCGCTCCCCCACCTCGCAAGACACGCAGGGCCCCGCTAGGCCGGCGCACGGCGAGAAGGGAGGGTACCCGGCCGCCCAGAGCCCCCGCCCCGCCGGCGCCCGTCCGGTCCAGCCCCAGCATCGCCCCGCCCGGCACAGCGGCGCCACCGAGCCCCCGCTCCACTCCCGCCACAGGGGCCCCGAAGCGGCGGGGCCCGGCTGCCGCTCTCGGCCGGACGAGATCCCGGGGAACGGGTTCACGCCCTCGGGCCGGGCCCGACCACCTCGGGGCGAAACGAGCGGCCGCCACCCCACTCACCGCCCGCAGCGCCGCTCCCGCCGGTGCGTCTCGCAGGCCCCGGCCCTCACTTCCGCCTTTACCCGTTCCGCTTCCGGACCCGACCGCCCCTTCCGCCCCGCGCTCGCCGGCCACAGGCAGACACAGCTGTCAATCACCTGCCCCGCACCACCCGCACCACGCCCCTTAGGGCCCCCGCCCCGGTGGGCTGGGGTGACGTCATGGCACCCCGCGGAGACTGCTGGGAGTTGTGGTCCGGGGGCGTCCCGGTGCGACCGGCCCCGTGAGGGACCCGCGGGGGGGCCCCGGACAGGGCGGGGCGACCGCGGGCAGAGAGTCATCGGAGCCGGGGCTGGAAAAATAGAGCCTTTATTTCTCGGTGTTGCGGGGAGCGTGGGAGAGGCGGGGCGGAATAACACGGAATACAGCCGCGGAGCGGCGGCAGCGGCCGTGACTCCGGGGCAAGCCGGAGACCCTACCAGAGATCCCTACGGATCCCCCGCGCATCCCCCGCGCGATCCCCGCCGCTCCCGGCCCCGCGAGTCCCCCGGGGCTTCGCTGCCCCGCCACGTTCCACGGCCCCGGGCAGGCGAGGGACCCCGGGCGGGGCTGCCGGGCTGTAGAAAAGGCCCCGTGGGCGAAGAGTATAAAACCGTATCAAAATCCCTGCGAGCGCTCGGAGCGCGGCGTCCCGGGGAACTCCGGGGACAGTCCCTCAAGGGAGCGCAGTGCACGGCGAGGGTGCCCCCGCTGCCCGCGGGGTCAGTGGGAGATGGTGGAGCCGGATCGCGGCTGCAGGCGGGTGCCAGGCCAAGCCCCGGCCGAGCAGCCGGGGAAGGAACGGGCGCAGCGAGGCGGCAGCGAGGCCGGCTGCGAGTCCGAGCCCCGGCGAGGGTCGGGGCCGGGGGTGTCCCCCCGCGGCGGGCGCGGCCCCTCGGCGCCCACCCAGGCGTACAGGGCAGCGGCGTGGGCAGAGCGGCTGCGGACGGGGCAGCGTTTGGCCCGGGGGCTGGCGGTGGGGGAGCTGAGGGAACTGGGGAGAACCGGGGGCGAGGGGGGCACCGGGGTAGCGGGCGGCGAGACGGTCGCAGGCAGGCGGCAGGGACAGGGCGGGGGCTGCGGGGCGCCCAGGTGACCCTTGAGCAGCTCCATCATGCTCTGCAGCTCCCGGCTGAGGTGCGAAACCTCCTGGTTGAGGTGGTTGATCTGGAAAAGGACAGGCAGCGGTGAGCATCGGCAGATGACCCCGGGGTTTTTGGGGACACGCACCCACCTCTGGTCCCCACCACACCTCCTGGTTGAGCCTGCTGATGTTCTGCTTTATCTCCTCTGCCTCCATCACCAGGGCTGGGCCGTCTGCGTTAGTCCCTGCTGGGGAGGACACAGACAGTGGTCGAATGCCCTGCCAAACCCCCAGGGCTGGCACTCTGGCCTCGCTCCGCAGCTGCCGGCAGTACCTGAGGTGGGGGAGTCCCTTGCCGCACTCGGCGCTGGGTCCATGTTGAAGCAGAAGGTTTGTGACTCTGAAGTCCCTCCGTTGTCTTCAATCCCATCCACGACTCTACAGCAGGAGGGGGTGAGGGTTGCCCCGCGTCACCCCGTCACCTCTCTGCCACCACCCGAGCTGCCCCCCAGGGCCTCTCGCAGCCTGGCTGGCACAAACCCGCAGCAGCGGGAGAAGCCGCCGGCACTTCCCAGCCGTACCTGGGACTGAGGTCGGGCGGGCCGCAAGTGTGCAGGGAGGGGATGAGCAGCTTGGCCGGCCTCCTGCCGACGCCACCATCCCGCTCCGGGAGCCGGGTGTCCCTCCGGCACTGCGGTGAGGGGCTGCGGCCGCGGCTGCCACGGGCTGGGGAGCGGCAGTTGTGCCGCAGGGCCGAGGCCGGGCACAGCTCGTCGCCCAGGAGGCTGCTCAGGGAACCACGGCGCCCTGAGCTGCTCAGCGCCGGTAGCAGCAGCTTGCGGCGGGAGGTGCCGGCAGGGGACTGCTGGAAAACCTCGTCGGGCTCCTCCTCATCCTCCACAATGGAGGGAAGGGGCTTCTCCGGGGCAGCACCGCTCTCCGGACGAGGCTGCAGGCGGGCAGGAGGTCAGGACTGGTCCCAGCCACAGCCATCCCTGCCCCGTCCTCCCCCATGGCCTCGGCAAGGGACGAACCTGTGGCGCCTGCGACAGCCTCGGGGACCGGGAGTAGCGGCAGAGCCCCTGCGGGGAGAGCAGACGGTGCCGGCTCAGCAGCAGGAGGGAGCCCCTGCACAGCTCCACAGGGACCAGTCATGGGCCTGCAGGGCCCCCAGCCTCTCAGTGCCCCCCTGGACTACCAAGCCTTCCTCAGCCCCACACATCAGCCTCAGTACCAGCCTCCACAACCCCTCACCCACTCTCCTTCCTCTGCTGCTGCCACGTCAATGAAGAGCTGCCCGACCTCTGCCTGAGCATCCTGCACCCCAAATCCCAGCCCTGGCTCAGTCATCAGAGCACCAGCTCTGTCTGAAGCCTGCAGCCTTCTGGGGACTGTGATGCAGGTGCAAAACCTGGTGTACACTCCTGGCATTCTTCACTCTTGGTTTGTTTACACCCCTCCTGTGTTAGGGACATGGTTGGGTCTTGGTAGGACTGTTTGGGACCTAGAGACTGACCTCCTGCACCACCTCCATCGGGCTCGGGGGGAAGTTGGGTACCAGTGAGATGCCCCAGAGGAGGTTCAAACCTCTCTCAGCAGTACCAGGGGAGGAAAAGTGCAGCAGAGCCATTTCTGCAGCAGAACATCCCCCTGGATGCTGGAGCCATCAACATGACTAAGCCATAGCCCCCAGCTGTGTGCTGCACTCAGGGGAGGGTGGCGCGGGGGCTCTTTGCCCTGTCTGCTGTGCAGTACCCCCCCAGTTCTCTCCAACCCCATTTCCAAGCCTTCCATCTACCTCAGCCTCCTGCTTAGCAAATGCTCTTTCTGCCAATTCCCCAAGATGCACAGAACCAGGACGTACCTGCATGCCAGGGTGGCAGAGCTGCAGCCCCCGCCCCAGCTGTGGAGCCTGGGGACTGCGAGCAGGGAGCGCACAGACTCCGCCTCTATGGCCACGCGCAGCCCCAGCCCCGGGGCCATGAGGACAGGAAGGGGCCTGAGAAGGAGGACACGCACCCACCTCCATCTCGCTGCCCTCCCGCAGGTTGAAGGTCAGGTCCTGGTGGATGTCAGCTGTGAACTTGCTGGCGTACTCAGGATAGAGCTGTAGCACTTCACAGAGCCCACGCAGCCCAATGTGCTGAAGGTCGCAGTAGGTCAGCGCCTTCACGTCTGCATTGGTCTTGATCACCTGGTCCGTGCTGCACAGGTCGGCTCCAATCAGATCCCCTTTGCCTGCAGGAAGGGACCAGGGCTGGGCTAGTGACACGAGCCCCGAGCCCCTCACTCTGCCGGGCAGCAGGGAGGGCTGGGGCAGAGCCCACGCCACCTGCCCTCACCCAGGATGGCCAGGACCACGTTGTCCTTCAGCACCTCGAGGGAGCCGGAGCAGACAAAGTAGTTGGCCTGCAACGCGTCTCCCTGGCGCAGCAGATACTCCCCAGGGGCACAGAATGAGGTCTTGATGTGGAGCGAGAGGGAGCGAAGGCAGCCCCGGCTGGCCGTCTCGAAGATGGGCAGCTGCAGGATGTCCTTGTTGAGGTGCATGGCCACGTCCGCACGCAGCTCATCGGGGAAGTCGTGTAACAGCTGGGGAGAGAGGAGCCGGGGCTCTGGGCACGGGGAGCAGGGAGCGGCGAGCAGCTTTCCTGCAGCCTGGCAGCCCTAGGGGGCAGGTCCTCCTCTGGAGCGGGGAATCTGGCTGCTGAGCTGCCCTGGTGTCTCAGCAGTGCTCAGCAGCCCCGACTGGCAGAGGCGGGCCCTGTGGCGATCAGCTGCTTCTGCTCCACATGCCTGTCCTGCTCCCCGTGCTGGCAGGAATTTGCCCCAGACCCGGTCCCTCCAGCACCACTCTGAGCTGGCCCGGCCAGCCCCAGTGCTCCCGTGCTGGCTACAGGTCAGGGCTGGAGGGGCCTGGCCGAGCCACCGCCACCACCACCACTTCCTACCTCATTAGCATCAATGCCGTTGTTCACCGACCAGGTGGTCTGGAAGTACTCCAGCATCCTCTGCTTGAGCTGCTGGGGCAGGTGATGGACGCGGATGAAGTCCTTGAGGTCCTTCATGCGGGTGTGGTAGAGCGAGCGGCGGGAGTACATGCGCTGGATGATGGCCGTGACATTGCCAAAGACCACGGCGTGCATCAGCGCTGGGGGCAGGAGGGCAGCGTCAGGCCCAGCGAGGGGCAGCTGGGGGCACAGCACGGGGGGACAGCTCCCCAGATCCCAGCCCAGGGCCGTCTCACATGCCCATCACCTCCCCCAGCGCCCTGCCTGGGACACAACGCTTTGGGCAGCCCGAGGTGAGCGCCCTGCCCAGCCCCACTGCTCGCCTCACCCCCAATGAGCATGGTGCAGATGGAGAAGATCTTCTCGGTGTCGGTGTTGGCGCAGACGTTGCCGAAGCCCACGCTGGTCAGGCTGCTGAGGGTGAAGTAGAGGGAGGCGATGTAGGCGCTGCGGATGGAGGGGCCCCCCACCGAATTGTTGATGTAGGGAGCCTCCAGCCTCTTGCCCAGCTCGTGCAGCCAGCCTGCCAAGCACAGCCCGGGGTTAGTGCTTGCAGGAGCCAGCTGTGAGGGTTGCACCCCTGGCACTGCTGCCCCACAGCACAGGGGGGATCCCAGCGCTCTGAGCGTGTCCCCACCCCACGCTCACCGATGTCCCAGGTGCGGGGGTCGTTGCTCTCCAGCTCCTTGCGGCCGATGACGTACCAGATGCAGGCCATCCAGTGCGCCAGCAGCGCAAACATGGACATGAGCAGCGTGAGCACCATGGCGCTGTACTGCGAGTACCGGTCCAGCTTCTGCAGCAGCCGCAGCAGCCGCAGCAGCCGCACCGTCTTCAGCAGGTGAACCAGTGAGGTCTGGGGGGCAGGCAGGGAGGTGAACCTGGGGGGGCTGCAGGCAGGGACAAGAAGAGACCCCAACACCGTCCCCGGGGCAGGAACGCTTTGCCACCCCCATGGCTGCCAGGAGGGTCATGGGTTACAGGGCAAGCCGGAGGCAGCTCATCCCCGATCAGCCTTGCACCCCTGTGCCCAACACCCAGCCGGCAGCCAGGGTTATGGCTTGTCAGGGCACCAAATATCCCCAGGAGATGTGGGTGTTGGAGAGGGGCAGGGGGGTGGGCAGCAGCTTTGCTGTCGAAGGCTGCGTTTGTGCCAGCAGCACTCACCACGGTCACATTGAAGATGTAGAGCAGATCGAAGGGCAGAGCAGCGATCAGATCCACGAAGAACCAGGTGGCCACGTAGTGGATGCAGATGGAGCGAGGGTCGTACACAACCTGGCCCGACTGGCTCACGTACGTTGTCCGGAAGTTCAGGATGATATCTAGTCCAGGAGAGCAGGATCAGCCCTCACCACCCCTTCTGCGGCTGGCAGAGCCACGGCCAACATTGGTCTCACTTCTGGTGTGCCCAGGACCGACAGCAGGGGCACAGCAATCCCAACTCCCCTCTCCATCACCCCTCCTCGCTGCCCCAGCACATCCTCTCTCCTGGATCAGCGCTCAGCCCCGCACACAGACCTACCCAGGATGAAGAGCATCTCTACGGCGATGTCGCTGACGATGGTGCTGCGGGCAGCTGAGAGACTGTCGTCCGTGCCCGTGAAGCAGACATTGTAGGGGACGGTGATAGCCACGTAGAAGGTGGCCAGCAGGATCAACCAGTCCCAGAGTGCCTTGAAGATGCTGTAGTGGAGCAGGATGAAGCGGGACTTCTGTACCGAGGCCACCTTGTACTCAGGGATGGACGGCTTGTTCTCAAACACGTTCTGCGGGAGCAATCGTGGGGTGGTACAGGGATGGTGCAGGGGCCATCCCACACGAGGGGTAAAGGCCAGCACAGCCACCCCTTCTCCTGAGTCCTGCCAACCAGCTAGCTGGTACCCCCTGATGCCAGGGTGATGACACCCTTCTCCTGCATTGTGGTCGCCCTCAGAGGTGCGCACACAATGCCCAATTACAGCACATCAATTAACACGTCATTGCTATTAACAGTAGTCCCCTGGCAATGTCAGCTGCTGCCTGGAACCATCTCAGGTGCCAAGTCACATGCTGGGGCAGAGGAGGGAAGAGGTGAGGGCAGAGCTAGGCCATCCCACCCAAATCCCTGAAGGTCAAAGACTGGTGTGCTGATATCCTTTGCCTGCTCATCAGCGCTGGGACCCAGCAGCTCTCAGATCCTCTCTCTGGCCCCACAACTGCAGGTGGTGCCCTGTACTGGGCACAGCAGCCACACAAAGGGGCTGGCACACAACTGACTCTGGTCCCTGCCCCATCGGGCAGCTCCTCAGCTCTGGCACCCTGGTAACTGGCACTCCTCAGAGCTGGCATGGCTGTGCTCAGAGCCAGCACTGGGGTTTCCTGACAGCGAGTGCCTGAGGAGAGCACAGCTCTGCCAGAGCTGCCAGCTCTGCTGTCTCAGCAGCAAGCTCTGGGCACCCGCTGGGTGCTTCTGCTGCCAATCAAACACAAAAGCAGCCTGGCCACTGCGTGGCTGCCAGAGCTGGGGGGCATTTCGGTACTTGGCAGGCCAGGGAGGGATGTGCATGGGAACAGCATCCCAGTGAGGCTGGGCTCTGCTGGGGGCTGCTCTCAGGAGAGCTGCTGCACTGCCAGCTCACCACAGCCCCAGCATGGGAGGCACTGGGCAAAACTGAGCATCCTCCAGGTCCTTACACGGTTGATTTTCATCTCGCCACGGTCCCTCCGGACAAACTGGCTGCTGAGCTGGTGCAGCATGGTCCGGCCCTGCCTCCGTGCAGCCCTCAGGTGTGAGTTCCCGGGCTTCTTGCTCTTCTGCTTCTCACTCCTCTGCTTCTCTGCAGTGGAAAATGCATGCTGAGTTAGTGAGAGTGCTGTGCCGTGGGTGAACATGTTCCCCACCAGGGAACAGGCAACCCCTTTCCCACGTGCACACCGCACACGCTGCTCCCTGAATGCCATCCCCATTCTACAGCCACGGCTCACCCTTCTTGTCACCAGGGCAGCTCCTGCCTCGGCTCTCTGTGATGTCCTTGAAGGAGAAGAGAAAGAGCACCACCTCTCCCTTCTCATTCTTGATGGGCATGATGTCCAGCAGGCACCAGAAGGCAGCTCCTGGATGGAGGATAGAGTTGGTGAAGGCAGGGCAGCTCCCGCACCGCTCAGCAGCTTCCCCCAGGCCCATGAGGCCATGAGAGGATCAAAACCCAGATGGAGCTGTGGCCAGGGACCCAACCCCCTGTGCCACTCACCGCTCTTCTTGTAGAAGCAGACCTCAGTCTGATACTCCTGCCTGCTGTCCAGTGCCTTCTCGATGCTCTGCAGGATGGGCTCGCTGGTCTCAGCCCCGCAGAGGAAGCGGCAGCTGCAGTTCTTCTGCATGACCTCAGTGCGGGCAAAGCCGGTGAGGTCGCAGAAGCCATCAGAGCAGTAGACGATGGGGAAGCCGCAGCGGCCCTGTGCGTTGGCCAGGATGAAGTTGCTGTCTGAAAGGAGACACAGCTGCCCCCGAGGCCTTGGGGCCACCTCAGAGGGCACAAACAGCAGCCCAGCCCTCCTGGACCTCCACGAGTCCCTCTGGGAAGTGGAGCCACATCTCCATCTGGCTGCTGGCTGCCCACAGCTGCTCCCAGAGCTTGCTCAACCCCTGTCCTGCTACCCCCAAGGTCCCAGCGCAGGCAGGACCCCAGCCCCATGCACTGGAAGGGGAAGGAGCCCAGATCCATGTCTCGGCCCCCATCACCCACGCGAGGCAGCTCACGCCTCCCCCTCACCATCTGCCACTCCAGCTCCGCCGGGGCTCAGGGAGCTTAGTGGGAGCAGCAGCTCCTGGCTGGGCATGTCCAGCCCGGGGGTGCCCAGCTGTGGTGCTGAGATCCCCAGAGGTGTGGGGTGCTGGGGCACCAGCTGAGAGCGTGGGAGAAAAGCCATGAGCCCAGGGGAAGTCAAGGGGCAGTGCCCAGCTGCCACGAGGCAGAGATGAACTACAGCGTCCTCTGCCTCTCAGCAGCACAGAGCCTCTCCAGCATCACCCAGCACTGGTGGCGGGAGGTGGCACCAGCCACAGGGAAGTCCTCGCAAGCCCCATGCCCTGCCCAGTCACAGAACAGCTGTTCAGCCCCCCAGCCGTAGGTCCTGCCCCACAGTGCCAGCGGGACAGTTGGGCTCGGGTTAGCAGGGTGCCAAGGAAGCGGGTGTGCAGCTGGCATGGACTGTGGTGGAACACAGCGTGGGCAGAGCAGGGTATTCCCAGCCCCAGGATGGTCTCCGGTGGTGGGTGCCCAGCACGGGACCCTTGCACCACACAGCCAGGACCAGGTAGATGTGCTCTGCCCCCTCTCACGGAAGAAAGGAGCCCACAGTGATGCCAGCACCCCCATACCGTGGGTAGAGTGGTGCCAGGGCAAGGCAAAGGCAGCAAGAGGCTGCGGGAGGGAAGGGAGGCAGCCGCAGGCAGCCCTGGCTGATGGGGGTGCCGTGGGGCCACCGCAGCACGGCTCAGCCCAGGATTAGCTCGGAGAAGCAAAAATAGCCTGAAGCTGTGACTAAGGCCAGATTTTGGCTCTGGGAAGCCGGGATTATGGTGATATCCAGGATGTGTTATTAGAACAGAAAACAAGGGTTTGCGTTTGGGAGTGGCTCGCTGAGCTGGAGGATGTGGCCCTGGCAGACCTGGCAGACCCCAGCCATGGTGGCCAGTGGGCCAGGCCGGGTGCCCCGGGGCCCAGAGCAGCGGCTGCCCGGGAGAGGCAGGGTTAACTCCCCACGGGGTATCACTGCGTTAAACCCCTCTCCATGGCAGATAAAGCCGATAAGAGGCACATCAAACCCGCAAAGCCCCACACTGTTTAAAAGTGCCCGGAGGCGCTTGGGCAGCTTTGGACAGGGGAATGCCAGGGCACTGGAGGCAAAGCCAGGCTCTCTGGGACAAATTCCCAAGGCCTTGGTCATAATGTTGCAGGAGCTTCACTGGGGACTCTTCCCTTGGAGAGCCTGATCCAGGAGCTCTGTCCCTCCGGAGGGACAGTGGGATCACCATCATGAGGAACCTGTGGCTCTGCCCTGTCACCTCCAGGCGAAGCTCAGTCAGAGTCGGGGAAGAGAGATTTCTCACACACTGCAGCCCCAAGGGTAAAATCCCAAATTTCAGCTTCCCTGGGCAAATGATCCCCTGCACCACCATGGCTGCCTCGTGTCACTGCAGGCCAGGAGACAGATCAGCATCTCAGCAAACGCATGCACCGGAGTGCTCCAAGTGCCTCAGTGGTGCCCTGGGAGGTGGCTGCAGGCTCCCAGTGCCATCTTCATGCCAGTCGCTCCCAGCAAGGGAGGAGATGCTTCGCCATGCAGGCAACTGCCCCGGGAGACACCTACTCCAGGTGTTTTGGAAGGGCAGCTGAGGTCAGTCGTGAACACGGCCTGTCCTCGGGTGGCTTCACGGCTCCAGCCGTGTTGGAGCTGGCATGTGGCGCCCGGGCATCACCCGTCCCGGCTTCGGTCCATGCCGGCACATGGACACGGAGAGGAACTCAGCGGCCGGGGACACGGGCACCACTCGGGCACGGGGGCCTGGGGATCCCGGGTCTGCCCGGGCGCATTGAGACCGACCGTGCCCTCCCCGGATCTCCCTCGCCCGTCCCGGGGCCCCGCGCTCCGCTCCCGCAGACACCGGGATCTGTCCCTGGTGCTGAGCGCGGCTGCGGCGACACCGAGCGGCACCGGCAGCGGGAGCGGGGAGAGCATCGCGGGGCGGGGGCCTGGGACACGGGCACGGGGAGTCCCGGAGCACCGAGCCCAGATACGGGACGGTCCCCGTACAGCGCGTGGGTGGCCTCGCCCGGCCGAGGCGCCGGCTCTGGGGGGCCGGGCCGAGCCCCGTGCTGTCCGCTCCCCCCCACCCGCTGTCCCCCCCACGCCGCCGCCACGGTCCCTCCCCGGTCCCGTCCCAGCCCTACGTGTGCCATCGAAGCGGGTGGCGATGGTGTCCAGGAAGGTGTTCTGCGGCGCCAGCAGCCCCTTCATCACCGGCATGGTCCCGCCCGAGCGGCCGGCCGCCGCGGGGCTGCGGCGGCGGGGCTGCCTCCGCCGCCCCCGGCCCCTCCGCAGCGCCGCGGGCTGAAACCGGCCCGCCCGGGGCTCCCGCCCCGCCTCCGCCCCGCCCCGGCACCGGGAGGGGCCTCGGCACCGTCGAGCACGGTTCTCCGCCCGCGGGTAGAGCGGTTTGACCCGGGGGGGCTCTGGGCTGGTGGCGACAGGACCCGCTCGGCGCTGGAGCCGCCGCACCGGGAGGCACCGGGAGGCACCGGGAGGCACCGGGAGGCTCTCACTCCCGGTCCCCCCGGGCCCACGGGGGATGCAGAAGGAGCAGGACGCCGCACACCTCGGTTAACCTCTGTCCTGGTACTGCGCCCAGGCAGCTGGTCCAGCGCACGCCCCGGTGCAGGCGCCGCAGATGAGCCCGGTCCAAGCACCGCGGAGGAAGGCACCGGCTCCGGCAGCTGCCCCGGCCCGACCCCTCCCCAGAGACACAACAGAGCCGGGTGACATCAGGCTACCGTTTATTGTAAAAGGCCGCGGTGCCCGCGGTGCCCTGAGCAGGCTGGGCCAGGGCCAGGGCTGGGAGGAGGTATCTAAAAGTGCTATTTACACTGAGCTCCGGCTGTGTGTCCCCGGAGTCCGTCCTGCCAGGGATCCCCTCCCTGTCGCGCCGCCCCCATCCCGTTCAGTAAAAGCTCCTTGCAGCTCCCTGGGCCTGGCTCGTGCTCAGGTCCTTCCCTGAGTGTCCCTGGCACTCCCTGGGGCCGTCGGGGCCGCTGTCAGCACCTCGCGGCACCGCTGTCGGCTGGGCGACCGTGCCCGCAGGGCAGCCCAAAGTGTCGCGGCAGGCGGTGCCAGGGTGCTGCCCGCGCTTGCCCATCGTGAGGATGCCCGCAGCATGGTTGCCGGAGCCGTGGAGCAGGCGGTAGAGCCGGCTCTGGAAGGCCAGGGGGACGCTCTTCCTCTTGCCCAGCGTGAGGATGCCAGCGGCGTGGTTGCCCATGCCGTGCAGGAGGTCGTAGACACGGCAGGAGCAGGTCTTCTGCTGGCAGCAGTGGGGCAAGCTCTGCCGGGCAGCAGCCAGGGAGCAAAACAGGAGCAGGAGGAGGAGGCAAGCAGCTCGCCGGGGCTGCCGGAGCAACGGGCAGCGTTAGTGCGGGGCAGCGATAGGGACTGCACGGCCCCAGGGCTGTCCCCCGTGGTGTGCTCGCTGGTATTTCAACTCCCCCCTGCCCTGGTTGTTGCCGCAGGGGCCCAGCCCCGCACCCGAGGTGCACCTGGAGCATCACAGCACCCGCACCTGTGTTCCAACCAGCAGCCAGATGCAGGTGTTCTCACCGCACCCCTGCCCTGCTCCGGCACGCAGCAGCTGTAGCAAAACACCCTTCCCTCGCTGTCCAGTGCCACGGGACAAGCAGTGAAAGCAGCAGGCATTGCATGCCCAGCTCCCTCCCAAGCACTCCCCTCATCGCCTGCTGATTACAGTCAGGGAGTCCCGGGGATTTGCTGCATATTCAGAGCTGCCCAAGAAACCAGCCAGGCCCTCCCACAGCCCCAGCCCCACATTCCGACCTCCCACCCATCGCTGTTCTCTTGTCCCCAAGGGCTGCAGCACCCCAGCCCCACCTTGGCATTGGGCACCTCCATCCTTCCTGGGGTCTTCAGGTGGCCGAGCGGCTCTGGGGCATGTCCCATCGGGCAGCCGACAGCACAGCACCCTGCACTGCCACTGCCACTTTATAGGGCCCAGCACAATAGTGCTGCCAAAAATACCACTGGGGCAGAGGGAGCAACTGGTCTCTGGGAGACGTGGGAGCGCTGTGGCCGGTAGCCCGGAGACCGTCCAGGCCTTTCCCCTCATTTGCAGCTCCCCATTGTGAGGGTACTCGCTGGATGGGGTGCCTGGCACTAATGAGGCTGTAATTGCCCACGGGCTGTGCTGCTGGGCTGGCACAAAGGGGATGGAGGTCAGCGCTGGCTGGCTCTGGCTCAGACCGCAGCGCCCCATTAGGCTAATTAACCCCCTGAACAAAGGGGTGCCAGCAGCTGTATCGCTCCCTGACTGACGTGGGGAGCCGTCACCCTGCGCTTGGCTGGTGCCAGGGAGGGATAGTGCCACCAGGGTCCTGTCCCTGGTGCCACCCTCCATCCCCTTTGGTGACACTGTTCCATCCTGGTCCTGTGCCTGGAACAGAGGGAGCCACAGGGCACCAGGGAGGGTCTTGCACTCTTTATAAAATTCCACAGCCCCAGCCCAATCCAAGAACACCTCCAGCCTTTGCTTGTGCTGAACTCCCTGGCCCTGGGGGATGAACCTAAACACTTCCCTGATGCCAGAAGCCACATCTGCTGTTCAGGAACACCCTGGCCCCACATCTGCTGCACCAGAGAGCCTCCCAGCCCCTCTGTAGAGTGAGGACCTCAGGAATGCTATGGAGGTGACAGACCAGCCAGGATCCTTCCTGCCAGACAGGTTTTCCCCAGGGCTGGTGAAGGCCAAACCTGCAGCACCGGGAGGGTGGGCAAGAGCCCAGACCTGGGGCTGCTTTTCCAAATGGCATCTGGCACAGCAGGCTGTGGGTACATGCACATGGACACTGGGGTACCAGCACCCCCACTGGCCCCTCGGCTCCAGAAGCAGATGGAGGGGATGGATGAGTCCTCTGGGAGCTTGGCAGGGCAAGAGGGAGCAGGGACCTCTCCCCAGCCTCTCCACCAAATTCTGGTGCAAGCCCCTCGAGACAGCAGAGCACAGGCAGCCAGCCTCACACACGCTCCCCAGGCAGGCTGGGGCTCCCTGCTCCCCGCCCCTGCGGCCAGGGCTGCTCAGTCCGGGCCCCGAGCCCCAGACCGGGGTCAGCAGGACACTGCGTCGCCACCTCCGTCTGTCTCAGGGATGGGCTCCAGCGGGGCTTGCAGCCGAGAGGGCTCCGGCGAGGCCGACCCGTTCCTGCCGATGCCACAGGACTGTCCCGCGTTGTGGATCTGCCACAGGTTGTCCAGTGCCTCTGCCTTGGCGTGCTTGAGGAGGTCAGCCTGGCCCTGCGGGGAGGGGAGGGTGTTAGGGTGGAGGCAGGAGGGTGATGAGGCAGGGCAGGGCAGGGCAGGGCAGGGCAGGGCCGGTGTGTCCGCGCTTCCCTTGCCCCTCACCTTGAGGACAGTGATGTTCCAGGCGAAGCTCTCCAGCGCCTTCTGCAGCTTGCGGCCCCGCAGCCCTTCCTTGGTCTCGATACGGTGCAGCTCCTTGTGGAAATCCATCCCTGCATTGACCGGAGAGGTGCTCAGTGGGTGCAGGGACGTTGGCACAGGGACAGCCACCACCCACCACCAACAGGGACCAAGCCGGAGGGATGCCCTTTGCCCACCATGGGATCGCAGGCTGGCTGGGCTCCCCAGCGCCCCAGCAGCCTCACAAACCCTCCATGCCTGGAGTGATGAGCCAAAGGAACCCCCAGCATCGCAGCACGATGGCCAGCTGCAGCGTGTGGCCATTCTGGACCCTGGAGACCATGAGGTCAGGAGGGGCAGAGGCACAGCTCTTGCTCTCCATGGCTCATCTGGGGACGAGTCAGAGCAGGGCCACCAGACCCCCCCACGGAGCGCGGGCCCCGTCACTGTGCCCCACGTGACATCCCCTGAGTGGGTGCTATATTTACCCCTCCTGACGCAGCACCGGCTCCGGGCCCACGCGAGGGCTCCCACGCAGCTCCCTCGCCCTCGCGCTGCCAATCAGCACGCCCACGGCCCCGCGTCCCCACCGCAGCCCGCGGCTCCCCGGACCCCCGGCTCCTGCCGGCCGGGTACCGGCTGTGCCGGCACCACAGGGGCTTGTCCACGGCACGGCCGGGGTGACAGCAGGGACAGGTGGCACCAGGGCACGGGGCTGGGGGCTGCGGCCGCCAAATTGCTGCCTGCCACCACCCCGAGTGGCTGCACACCCCGGAATCCCTCTGCCCCGCAGCACCCCAGCGCAGCAGCCGGAGCAGTACAGGAGGGCACAGCACCAATCTGTGCTCTGCAGCTTGTGCCCCGCTGCTCCACTCCCCCGGCGCTCGCAGCAGCGGCAGAGCTGAGCCAAGAGCTCGGGGAGATTTCCGTCTGCCGCGTAGGCAGGGAACAAACACGGCTGCTGGCAGCAAGGCTGGCATGGCGGGGACAGCAGAGCAGGGCCCTCTCCTTCTTCCCCAGCCTCTCCAGCTCCTGACACTCTCCCAGCCCCACGGGGAGCCCATAGAAACCCCTGGAGCTGGTGGGGCTATCCCCGTCGGTTCCAGCCAACAACACGCAGCCATCGGGGCCTGGAGTGGGGCCAGAGGTCCCAGGCAGCTGCCAGAGTGGGGGCACCTGCAGGGAGGACCAGGGCAGGTGGCAGCAGCACCTGCCTGTGTGGGTTCTGCCATGTGTTTGGGACGTCTTAACACTCAGTTGCCATTTCTGCCGTCAGCCCCAGCCTGTTATTTCTGGCACTAATTATGTTCTGGTTTTTGACAGCTAATGACTCTTCCCTGCTTCCTCATCAGCCTCCCCCACTCTGCTCGCTCCCTGCCACACGGCTCTGCAGCCCACCCGCCCACGCCCTGCCCCTGTGCAGGAAGCCCTGAGCCCCAGGACGCGCCTGGGTCCACAGCCAGAGCCACAGTGGAGCTGGGGCTGCCCCGCAGGACCCACCTGCCTGCTGTGCCTGGATGAGCTTCCCGTACACCGTGTCGGCCGACTCGATCAGCGTCCGGCTAGTCTGGATCATCTAGGGAGAGGGGCATCATGAGGAGCTGGGCAGCCCTGGCCCTGTGCCCCCGGGCCAAGTGGATGGGGAGACAGGGCTCATCAGGGGCTACCCCCTACACCAGGATCTGGCCCTTCCCACCTCACCACACACGGCCGGGTATGGTGTGACCAGCACCTGGCCAATGGCCAGGTTCCCTTCAACACAAAAGAAGGAAGCAGCTCTGGCTGTGGCTATTAATGGGATTTCTCCCATCTGGTGGGACCAAGGCAAGGGACAGACAGCGCAGGTACAGGGTAGGGGCTGCAGTGTTCCGAGGCTCAGACTGATTGGGCCCTCCCTGGCCAGCCCTCACGCAGCTGCTCACCTTCCCCTGCCCCAGGATGGGTACAGTGAGTTCAGGGTTCCCCATCCTTGGACCTTCTGATCCATCCCACAAAACCTGCCCGGGTTCCTCCCATAAAACCCACACCACCGCTGGGTGCTGGTCCCAGTGCCACTGGTCCCAGGGAGCCTCCCCAGGGAGCCGAGCCCCGGCAGGACGGCACTTACCGTCTCGTAGGCAGTGAGGACCTTGCGCAGCAGGTCAGGGATGGGGCCCTGGGCCTCCATGGGTGGGTACTGCTCTGCCAGGTTGAGGGTGACGCTGGGTGCGCTGTCACTGTGCAGCAGCCATGTGGACACCGTCAGGATGCACTGCTTCATATTGGCAGCGGGTGTCAGCCCACACAGCTCCTTGAAGGAGACCAATGCATTCTGCAGAGATCAGTGTCCAGTGTCAGGAGTTCAGCTGGGAGGACTCCCAGCAGCCCCCTGACACAGGAACACCCCCATTTCCCTCATCTCTCTGCTCCAGGTAAGGCTCCTCGCTCACATCCCCCAGGAAAAGAGGGACAGCCCGGCTCCCCACCACTCTCTTTGCGGCCCCATCCTCCCCTGCAGAAACCAGATCCCCCGGTGCCGCTGCGGGGTCTGTACCTGTACGTTCTCCCGCAGGTCAGTGGCCTCCCGCAGCGGCTGGGTGGCCGTCCGGAAGACTTCATCGATGGCTTTGATGCCAGTGGCCTTGGTGGAAGTGTACTCCCGCACTCGGCGGCCCCGGCGCCCGGCCAGCCCCCGGCGGTGCCCCTTGCCCCCGCCACGGCGGTCGGTGATGGCCACATGCACAAAGAGGGTGGCGTGGGGCAGGGGCTCCCCGGCCAGCGACTGGAGGGGGACGTGGCGGTAGCCAGGCTGCAGGCACTCAAAGGGGATGGTGTACTGGGCAATGAACTCGTCCCCGATGTAGTCATCATCCAGCACAACGAAGCGCAGGACGGCCAGCTCCGGTAGGTTGATCTGGAACTCCAGGCTCTCGTCAAAGATGGGGTTGTCCCCGCTCTGCAGGGCCGTCTTGGTGCGGTGCTCAGCGCAGTCGGCCGGGATGCCGTGGATTTCAGCACAAACATAGGGCTCCACAACCTCCCCCTTGGCCCCCGAGCCCTTGGGCTTGGGCAGGTTCTGCCCGCTGATGACCTTGAGGTGCAGGAGCTGGGCAGGCACCCCGGGCAGGGAGTCCTTGGCGTTGGCACTGAAGTAGGAGACCTCCTCCCGCATGATGGCCGGGCGGAGGACGTAGCCACAGGCCCCGTTCTGCCGGAACCAGCCCGCATTCAGGTCCATCATGAGCCCCGGCGTCTGGTAGTTCATGGCCACCATCTGGCAGCCGCACTTCCAGAAATCCTGGGGGTTCATGTTGCTGGCGTCGATGCGCATGGGGCTGGGGTAGACGCGGGAGAGGAACCGCTTGTTGTAGCTGACCAGCTCAGCCGGGCACTCGTTGGCGAAGCGTCCCGCCTCCACCTCACTGAAGGAGCACATCTCCCAGTAACGTTGCCCACGCCTGGAGCTCTCAAAGTCCTGGAAGGGGACTGCCTGGCAGAGGCTCACCAGCTCCGAGAGCTCCCGGCTGAGGCGCACCCGCCGCGGGCCACCTCCCTCCGGTGCCTCCCGGTCCTCCTGGCCCAGTCGCCGAGCCAGCTCCCAGCCTTCCTCCTCGTCCGACACCTCCCCCTCGCTGTCCTCGCAGGTGGGCGGCAGCTTCTTGCCCTTGATGAGGATGCGGCCCTTGAGCTCCTCCGGGGAGGGCAGGTAGGACGCCACGGGGTTGGGGGGCTCCAGGTACAGCTTCTCCCCCAGCGTCTTGCGCAGGCACTGGGCAGCGAGTCGCTGCTGGGGGGCCGAGCAGCGCACCACCAGGCAGAGGATGAGGGGGTAGGCGGAGGCAGTGAAGGCGTGCTGGTCGATCAGCCCCACCACGGCACGGAAGGGCACGCAGGAGGCAGCTGAGGGGCTGGTGTAGACCACGGGCTCACCCTCAGGGCCGTCCCACAGCACCAGCTCGATGCTGCGGCAGCCCAGGCCCAGGGCACTGATGTAGCCGCTGATGTCTGAGCGGCCCCAGAAGTTGTCCTCCAGCAGGCAGGCGCTGTGGGCAGAGCTGATGTAGTAGTGGGAGAGGGGCTGCGCCATGTCCTGGCAGACCTTGCGGTGCTGCGGGTCAAAGATGGAGCAGTCAGCAGAGAGCAGGTAACGCGTGAAGCCGTCGATGGCCAGGTAGCCCTTCTCCCGGCCCTCCTTGGAGGGTTCATACATGCTGACGATCTCCAAGCACTTCTCCTCTGTCACCCCCTCCATGCCCTGCTCCACCTCCAGGAACATCAGCAGGTCCTTCACACCCAGGTATTCCTTGTTGCTGGAGAACTGGACCAGCAGGAAGAAGATCTCAGGGCGGGTGCAGAGCTCGCAGTACGCCTCCACGAAGAGGTCGCAGGCCACCTCCGTGCCAGGACGCTCGCTGGCCTTCTGCAGTTCCTTGAACTTCAGCTCGATGGTGGAGGTCTTCATGCCAGGGTTGAGTGCCTTGATCAGCTGCACAGCTCGCGACACAGGGATGCGGCCGGACTTCTCCAGGTCAGCAAGGTCAAAGACGGAGGAGATCCAAGATGTCCGGAGGCTGGGGTGGCCAGTCCCAGGTGCCTCAGGGCTGTGCTTTCCATAGGACACCAGATAGCGCAGCCCCATCACCCAGGCGCTCACCACATCTGCTGAGCTGGCCACCAGGTCCAGGGACTCGTAGTTGTCTCCGTAGATGATGGAGAAGGCGCACTCATCCGGGAACTGGTCCGAGAGGCCGTTGCTGCGCAGGACAGGCGTCTTCTTGCCCACGCGCACCTCTTTGACCGATTTGATCTCGATCTTGGCCTTCTCCGAGTCCTTCTTGGAGGGCTCCCAGCGCACGGAGCGCATGTCGGCGTCCAGCACGAAGAAGCGGCTGTACATGCGGGAGTTGGAGCGCACCTTCTTCAGCTCACAGCCCTCCAGCATGAGGGAGATGCAGGCAGCTGTGCTGTTGATCTTGCGGTCATTGGGCATGGAGCTGAAGGACACCGTCTTCTTCTTGTGTGGCGGCCGCTGCCGAGAGCCGTCCTGCCAGGGTGGGAAAGGGGCAGAGGTATCAGGGAACAGCCAGGCAGCACACGCCCCACCAGTTCCTGGCATCCTCCTGCCCCACGGTCCCCCTGCCCCAGCCCAGAGCAGGGTGCAGCACTGCCCCAGGGTGCCTCAGGGTGCCCCAGCACCACGCTAAGCCCAGTCCACGCCAGCCCGCCCCTCTCCTGGGGGCTGGGAGCCAGCTCCAGCCCTGGCTTCCCTCACAGCTCACTGCCTGGCTTATTTTAACTCTGCTTTCCTTCCTTCCTTCCTGCTCCTGGCCCTGAGCTGGATCCTTCCCCACTGCTCACTCACCCTCACAGGCACAGCCATGTGCCAGCAGCCCAGCACAGCCCCAGTCTCCTTGGCCTGGGGACACCAGAGGAAAACAGACACCCGGCATGCGATGTGTGAGCAGAGCCGCTCCTGGGGAGCCCAAGATGGACCCCCCTGCTCTCCTGCAAGGAGTGGGGCAGGACAGCCCCTGCCAGTGCCACATGCTGGGGACGGCCACGGCTCTGTCCCACAGAGCGCAGGGTCACCAGGGCATGGGGCTGTTTGCTGCCAGCACCTCATGCCCACACTCCGTCCTGCCTCACTACAGGGAGGGGGGACCCAGCTGCCACGGGGCTGGCAGGGGCAGGGGATAAGGGGGAACAGCAGGGCCAGGGGTGTATTATGGGATGGATTTCATTAAGCAGCGCAATAGGAGGAGATTTAATCCACTTCTTCAAGATTATGGTGAGTCACCTCTAATCTGGTGGTGTCTCTGTCAGAGGCGGGTCCTGCCCAGCTGCCCAGGTTGGAGGTGAGGGGTTGCTCCCCTCCAGCGTCCACAGAGCTTCCACAGCTCCCGCATGGGGCTGTGCCTGGGCAAGCACATCCCGTGCCTGATCCTGGAGGGTCGGGATCTGCCCCACGGGGTGAGGCAGCCACAGCCGAGGGCATTCGGGGCAGGTCGTACAAATGGATGTACGGTTTCCCGAGGGAATGAGGAATCCTCCAGGGATGCCCGGGACACAACGGCCCAGAGGAGGAACCAGTACCAGCCCTCAGCCCCTTGTTAGAGCCAGGCATACCCTACTATTCTGCAGCTCGGATGTGGTGGCTGTTTGCATCCTCTCGCTGCCAGATCGCTCCAGGGAGCTGGCCGAGCTCCAAGACCCTGCCTGGGTGCCAGCCATCCCGGGTCGGCGGGCGCTCAGCGGCGGGTCACGCCATCGGCCAGCCCTGCGGGGAAGGACTCGACGCCGGATGCTTCCTGCGTGCTGCAATCTGAGCGCCCCACTGACGGGCAGCCCCAGCGATGGGCACCGAGGGCCGCACCTCCTCCTGCCCCCGGCAGGACCCCGTCCTGTCTGCAGACCCGCTCCCCGCCCGGCGCACCCACCCCGGGCGGCTCCGCACCGGGCCCCACAGCCGAAAACAGGAAATCCATCCGGAAAGGAAACACGGGCGGGGGGCCTGCGTGCACCCAGAACCGAGGACCTGCTTCCAGCTGTGCCCGCTGCAGGCAGCCAGACGTGCCCCGCCAGTCCCCCGACCACCCCGGCTCAGAGCGACAGCCCGAGCGCCCTCCCTGCAGACCCCCACCCTCCCAGGCTTAGACAGGGGAGGAGGTGCCCGCTGCAGAGCTTTGGGGTGCAGATGTGTGGCACAGAGCCAAGAGCGCCCTGCAGCACACAGGCTCTGCTTCTCCCCCCTCTGCACGGGCAGGCAGAGAGCAGGGGATGAGAGGAGTCTCCCGTCTGCAGCTGCCCTACGCTCCTCAGCGCGGCCTGGGGAGCGGCAGGGAAGAGCCTCTGCTCCCTGGCAGCCCCCTCACAGGCTGTTCCAGGTGGTCTTCAACACGGGGACAGCCCACGAAGTGCAGGAGCAGCGCAGGGAGGTGAGGAGTAAGTGGAGCCGGGAGGACACGGCGCCCATGGCATGGAACACCCCCACAGAGAGGGCAGAGCCCCGGCTGGAGCAGGGACCCTGCTCACCGAGCTGGCAGGGAGTGGGCAGGGCTCTACAGAGAAAAGCAAAACCACGACACCGATGCTGACCACGATGCCAGCGGTGAGCGTGGGCTCGCAAGGAGGGCACGTTTCAGCCCGGCTGCCTGCCCTGCCCAGCTCTGCCGCATGTGTTAAGCACCTCTTCAGCCAATTATCTCCTGCATTAGTGCCCTGGTGAGTGCTGATGCCCTAATCTCAGCCACCGTTCCCGGCCACGTAACCCGCTCTCAAAGCACGGGATGGAGAAGGGCCCATCAGTTGTCCCTCCCTTCCCTTTATCCCTCAGCCTGGCCGTCACAAGACTCATTGCAGCTGAATTCTGCCCAGGTCCCGGGTCTCCCCACAACCCGTGGGCAGGGGTGCAGGCAGGCAGAGCTGAGGCAGTGGGAGACCAGGCACAGTCAGGGCTTTTCTGCCGTCGTTTGTTCCCTGCCAAGAAGAGAGCGACTGACACATCCACTCCCCGCGGCACCAGCTGCCGCTCCCCGGCGAGGGGCCGTGGAGTCAGATCCCAGCAGAGGCACCACACAGCTCCTGGGGCTGGCACACGATGGGAAGGGGGCTCAGGGGACAGAACAGCAAAATTCTAGGGAGGTAACACCTCCTGCAGCAGGGAAGAAGAGATCCAATACCCCCAAGTCCCTCTCCAGCACCTTCCCAGCCCACGGGACCACCAGCCCCCTTCGCTTTCAGCCTGGGAAGAAGGAAGGTGCTCTAGCCAGGGCACAGGGACACTGCAGGGGACAGCTCTGGACCCCGCTGCCCCAGGCCCCCCTCTCTTCACACAGCCAGTGAGTCGCACTTTCACATTCACTCCTCCAACCTTTTCTGGAAATCCCAAAAAATAACAGAGCTGGCAGCTCTTTCCACATGTGCCTCCACTGCCGCTCAGGCCCCGGATGGACTCGGAGATGCACAACAGATCAGCACAAGCTGGGGACACCGTCCGGGTCTGACCTCCCCCCGGGCCAGCGCCCTCCCCCGCCAGTGCTGGCCCTGGGCCACCCGACCTTCACGTGAGGCCAAATCCCGTGGTGACGCAGGTGGTGACAGGGATGTGCCCGGCCCGAGATGTTCACCACCCGCAGCCCGCGGTGCCCACGGATGGTCCCCGCGCAGGGAAGGATGCTGCTCCGTCCCGGGAAGAGCAGGAGACCCCGGCAAGGTCCCCAAGGAAACCGGGCACAGACGGCGCGCTGGCAGCAGCCTCTGGTTGCACGGGAGCACCGGCAGGTCACCGCGTGGGCACAGCCCGGCCGCCCCCGCAACAGTTTGCAGCGAGAGCCCAGGCGGGTGCGGGCAGGGACTCGGGGTCCTGACACCGCTGTCCAGAAAACCGGATCCCGGGGACAGAGGAGCGGGGCTGGGGCACCACGGAAACAGCCCCCTCACGGGGTATTAATAGCACCGGAGCAATCCCAGCTTAAAATAGGCTGCCGAGAGCAGGGGGGCGAGTCCCGGGCGGACGTGACCTATTGTGTCAGCGAGTACCGCTGGCATCAGCACAATCACGGGGGTTCGTTTAGGAAAGCACACGTGTGACCCGCTGCCCACCAAGGTGGGAGACCCCCGAGACCCTCCCTGGACCCCGGCCCTCCCACGGCCCGGCAGCACCAGCACCGGGTGTTGGGAGCAGACTGCAAGCTGGTCAGGCCAGGCCCAAGGCTCAGTGCTTGTCAGGAGGGAGCACGGGAGAGCAGAAGCTGCTCGAGGAGCAGGAGCGGGCGTCTTCTCACTGGAACCCGGGGCTGTCCTGAGCAGCACCGCCTGATGCTGCAGCGTGGCCGCGGCACTTGACAGGGCTACCCACGGACACTCCACAGAGCCGGGCCGGGCCGGATTGTGCCCTTGGGGACCCTGGGTCCTGGCAGGGCGCCGGGAACGCCGTGTCGGTCCCGGTGTGACCAGCGCCGCGGGCAGGTGGGCGACCCTCGGCCGCCGGGGGATGCGGCTGCTCTGCGGCTCCTCGAAGCCGCTCCACGGGCACAAGGGAAGCGAGGAGCGGCGGGCAGAGCCGGTGCGGGGGGACGCGGGGCTCGGCGCGGGGACACGGCTCGGCATCCCAGCGCTGCGCAGGTGCCGGGCCCGGGGCGCGGGGCGGGGGCCGGGCCGGTGCGTTTGCCGGCGCGGGGTTCTCACCTTCATGATGCTGGCCCGGGGCGCGGCGGGCGCGGGGCTCCGCTCCGCCGAGTCCTCGCGGCTGCTGCTGCCCGAGCCCGAGCCGGGGCTGCCGCCGCCGCCGCCGCGGGGCCCGTTGGGCAGCGGGGCGGCGGGGCGGGGCGAGCCCGGCGGCGGGGCGCCCCGGGGCCCCTCCGCCATCCCCCGCGGCCTCAGGGCAGCGGCCGCCGCGGGGCCCCGGGGCGCCCGGAGCCTGCGCCCGCCGCCGCCGCCGCTGCTGCGGGCTCAGTGGCGGAGCGGGCGGGAGGCGGCGCGGCCGGGAGGAGGGGACGGGCCGGGCCAGGGGCGGGGACGCGGCGGGGATGGGGATGGGGACGGCGCGGCCCCCTCGCCCCGAGCGGCAGCGGCGGAGCGGGTGGACGGGCATCGGGCACCGGCACTTTGCATCGCCGGGGCATCCCCGACCTCCGCCCAGCACCGCAGAGCCCGGACCCTGCAGCCGGCCACGCAAACCAGCCTGGCACCCGCACCCTCTAGCCTTGGCACCAGCGGCACAAACGAGCCTGCACCCAAAGCAAGCTGCACGCTACAGCCGGGCGCTCAACTCGACCTTGCGCCCTGCAGCCTGGCATCCAAAGCCAGCCGGGCGCTCAGCAGCCTGGCCCTGCCCGGCGGGCTCCCCTCCCACCGGGGTGGTACCCAGGCACGGCAGGGCAAGCAGAGCCGCCCCTCGCAGCCCCGGCCCCGCACGGCTCTGCCAGGCAAGTGGCTCAAGGTTTTTCTCGCGGGGTGTTCCCAGCCCAAGGCAAAGCCTCTCCGCAACCTGGAGCGGAAATTTCGCTCTAATTTTTTTTGCAGCGGGGATGGGAGCGCAGGCCTCAGCCAGGTTCATCCCTGGCGGGGGTCTCGGCTGTGCCGGGGGACGCTTTGCTTTGTGTGAGCTTTGTTCAAGACATCATCTCCTGCCCACGGCCCGGCTGCCCCCCAGCAGCAGCTGCGGCACAGCAGGTGCCCCACACACCCTCGCCAGCCCTTGAAATAACCCTTAATGAGTAGGAGGGGAAATGACCAATCCCTCCCGATGGTTCACACGTGCCTCAAAGGCACAAAGAGCCTGGTGCCCCCAGAGTGCTGCAGCCGCTCAGCTGGTTAAATATTCATGGTTGCCCCTTCCCCAGGACCCCCGAGAACATCAGCAACTCCTCACCCCTCAGAGCAGTTAGATTGCTCGAGCAATCTCTTTAATGAGGATTAAAAATAATAGTCTAAAAAATCAATCCCAGAATGCGGTTCTTTATTTATTTTCAAAAGATAATCCTCCTTTATTTTGCATTTGGTTTCTAAAACGTTTAAAAGCAGCCCTCACCGGAGCTTATTGCTAAACCGGTGGACATGCACTGAAGCCTGGCTGGGGCTGCTCTGTGGCACTTGCCACCACCAGCCACCTGAGCCCTGCCAGCAGCGTCCCTGCCAGGGGACAAAATGCCACAGGGCCCCAGTGCTCAGTGATAGCCACGGCTCTTCTGCTCCTCCTGCTCCTGCAGAGGTTTCCATCGAGCCTTCTGCCTCAGCCACGGGCTGTGGTGCACAGTGTGTCCCTTGGGAAAGGCACAGGCACCCACTCCACTGCGGCTGCAGGTGCTGCCAAGGCATCGAGTGAGGGGGTCCTGCAGCTGCAGGATCCCACTGCCCTGTGACGCTCCCAAGCTCCTGCTCCATCCCCACAGCAGCACCGAGTGGTGCCCACCAGTGCCGGCTGCCACCATGGATCACGGTCAAGCTCACTGTCACCAGGGTGCCAAACCCTTGGGGCTGGGCAGCCCTTGCCCCCCACACCCTCCCTCCCCAGGCATCCAGCCCCTCCTCAGAGGGTGCACGCCAAGTGAACCCCAGGGTGGAAGGGCTGTGGGGTTTTTAGGCTGCCCTACGAGATGACTGATTCCTGGATGAGGCGCAGCAGCTGCTCTTCGCGCAGGACCCTGGGCATGGGCGTGGGGGAGCCCAGTGCTTCCCGCAGGCGGCTGAAGCTCCCGGGCCTCACCAGGTGCAGGCGCAGGGCTCCAATGCTGCCCTTGAAGCGGAAGGATTTGTAGGTGGGGAAATCCTCCTGGAGACACTGGTCCAGCTGCAAAGGGAGGGCAGGTCCCACACTGCCATAAGAGCGTCCTTCAGCCACCCCAGGCAGCCCCAGGGCAGAGCCCACGTGCTGCTCACCTTATAGCGCTGCCCCTCCGACAGGTCCCGCAGGCCCTGCAGCTCCATGAACACCTCGTAGTGGGGGGCGCAGGGCCCCGAAGAGTCGCCTGGAGCAGTGCCATGGGTATGTTAAAGCTGCCCACAGCCCTCTGGGCACAGGTGGGCTGCAAAACCCCCCGCAGTGCCAGCTACACTTTGGGGGGGACTTGGACTGCTCAGGGGAACTCACCCAGCAGGCTGCTCTCCACACAGACGTAGTCGATCAGGCGAGCACCTGGCCACATCGTCAGGGCGCGGCACAGGCTCTGGCAGAACTGCTCCTCAGGGATGCTCTCACCTCGCACGCTCAGCGTCTGGCTCTCCCTGCGGTGCAGGCACACGCAGGGGGAGTCACTGTTACGACCCCGCCTGTAGATGGGCCCAGCTCCCTAAGGTGAGGGGCAGGGCTTGGGGTGTCCTCACCTGCGCACAGGTTCCACCATGGGACACTGCTTGTGGAAGCCGGTCACCTTCAGCACCTCCCCGGTACGGCACCTGCAGGGGCAGGGAGAGTGTGAGGGGGAGATGGGTGCATGGGGCTGGGGCAGGCAGCCCCCCAGGACTACACTGCAAGGGAGGAGGCACCTGTACTCTCCTGGCTGGGCTGTCACAACCAGCCCATACTCGCGTCCCTCCCAGAGCTCATCCAGCAGCACCGTCCGTGGCTCCTTGCTGGCCAGGCAGGGCAGGAACTCGCAGAAAGCCCAGTCAGGGCACAGCAGGAAGCGAGGCACCGGCTCCACTGGCCACAAGTTTATACCAAGCAGGGCTGGGCAGAGGCAGCACATCCCAGTGTGAGCTCCTGAGACTCCCCGATCTTTGCCCACAGAAGCCTCACCCCTCTCCAAGGGGCGGAATTTTGCCAGTGCCAGGACTGAGCTGTTTTCAGGTTGCAGGAAGGGAATGCAGCACAGAGATGCACCAGCATCTGCTGGGGCAGGGAGATCTGTGCTACCATATGGCAGCAATTCCCTGTGGGCACCCAGGGCAAGCCATGGGGACACGCTCACCTCCTGCTGCCTGGTAGAAGGGGCAATAGAAGGGCAGCCCCCGGCAGTCGGCCTGGCGGAGGGAATCGCAGTAGAGCCGCTCCGCCCCATGCGCCGTCCTCACCACCACCACCTCCAGCTGCGGCCACAGACGCAACGCGATGCCCTCGAAGCCGCGGGCGCACTCAGCGCGGAGCTCGGCTGCCCGGGCAGCGTCAGGGGTCAGCAATGCCTGCAGCTGGTCCTGCAGCCCCTCGGGCAGCCCGGGCCGGGGGCTCAGCCTGCCCAGCGCCAGCTCCCGGGCCAGCTGGGGCCACTCAGTGCGCAGGGCCACCAGCGCGTCGTGCAGCTCGGCCGCCAGCCCGGCCTCCAGCACCCGCAGCGCCCGCTGCCGCAGGGCAAAGAGCAGCTGCACCCGCAGCGCGGCCGCCCGCAGGGGCAGGGTGCCCGCTGCGGCCGGGGTGCAGTACAGGCTGGGCAGCGGCCACCCCGCCGGGCCGCGGGGACAGCCAGGGCTCCAGTGCAGCAGGGCCGTGCCCCGGCGGGCCAGCGCCCGTGGAAAGGCGGCGCCGAGGGCGTCCAGGTAGAGCAGGGAGCCCTGCGGGGGAAGGGAGGGTCAGGAGGGCAAACCCTGCGGGGATCCGCGCCCACTCCGCCCGCCGCCTCCCGGACCTGCAGCCGGGGGTCGGTGTCCCAGCAGCCGGGGAACAGAGCCCAGAGACGCAGCGAGGGAAGCGGATCCGCCGGCGCTTCGCGGCGACAGGGCTGCCCCAGGGGATGCCGCTCCTGGAACTCCTCGGAGCCTGCCGGGAGAGGCACAAGCTGAGAAGGGCAAGCGTGGGACGGAGCCCTCCCCGCCCCACGGGCCGCAGCCCCGCGCTCACCGCCGGCCGTCCCGGTGCCGGTGCCCAGCAGGCGCCGCAGCCGCCGCTCCTGGCTCAGCCGCACGGCGCTGCCCGGAGCCTCCAGCCGCCGCCGGTACCGGCGCCCGGCGCGGCGCAGCGCAAAACAAACCAGGCGGTGCCGTAGCGCGGGGATGGCCACGGCCACGGCCACGACCACGGCCACTACCGCCGCGACCGCCACCGCCTGCAGCATCGCGGAATGCGGACACCGCCCCAGGGCAGGGACCCGGCCCCGGACCCCCCTCGCCCACCCGGCTATTCCGCCTCCGGCAGAAATGACGGTAAATTAGCGCGCCCGGCGCCGCCCCTCTCCCCCGCTTCGGTTTTATTTTCATTTTCGCCCTTAAACAGCACACCCGGAGCCCCCCGCTCGGCGGGGAATTCAACCGCAACTGAACCCCAAATACCAGCGCCCTCTATCCCCCCATCAAGAGCAAGGCTCATTCTTTTCAAAAACAGGGCAACTGATCCGGTTCACCTTGCTTTTTGCCCCCAAAAAAGGCCCCAGCCCAGCCCTCCCACCCGGGCAGAGTCCCTCCCCCGGCTCCGCCCGGCTTGTGCCCACGGAGGCTCGACCATCCTGCCCTCGGGGACAGGAACCCCCAACACCGGGCCCAGCCCCAGCATTCGTCTGCTGCACCCGAGATGAGGAGCTCCCCTCCAAAGGGACCCGCCTCTGTTCCCAAGACACACGTGGCACCCACAGCTTTTGTGTTACAAAAATATTCCGTGCTTTATTTACTCTGTGATAGAAAAATAACATGGCCAGGACCCCAGAGTTTCCCTCCCAGGCGAGGGGAGAGGCAGGGGGCAGAGGGCTCCGCTTCCCCAAACCCCCTGCCCACCCCACCACCCTCGCTGGGTGCCCTCGCACCCTGCCACCCTCGATGCTGCACCGGCTCCAGAGGGGACACTGGGGCCGGGAGCCGGAGGGGCTCCTGCATCCTTGGGGACAGAGAAGATGAAGCCAGGGACCCTGCCACTGCGGAGCAGAGCACCAGCACGGGCTAGGGGAGCCCCGGCAGAACCCCTCCTCTGCCCTCTGCCCTCACGCACCCCTGGGAACGGAGCCGCGGCGCGGGGAACAAGAAGGCGACATGTACATTCTTAGTGACGACTGCGAAAGCGAACCTGAGGCCGGGCTGGCGGCCCCCTGCCCCGGCAGCTCCACGCGGGGATGGGGGGGCTGCAGGGCCGGTGCTGGCAGAAGCGGAAAGCCGAAGCTGGGCCTCTTGAAAGGAACATACAGGAAAAACCATGCGACAAATCCGCTGCCGTTTATACAAGGGCATAAACACCAAAGAGCTGGACGCCAGCCTGTGTTTCGGGGCAGCACAGAGCAAATCCTGGGGGCAGGGCCCACCCGCTGTCCCCTGGCACAGAGACACGAACACAGCACAGTCCCCGCAGCGCCGGGGCCAGGGGCAAGGGACCAGGCGCCTGCCTGTCACGACTGGGCGTGGGGGATCCACTGACTGTCCACGGGGCGCCGCAGCAGCTCCTCCACGTGCCTCGCCACATCCATCGTGTCTTCCAGGTCGAAATCACCCTCGGGGTCCAGCACTGGGTCGGGGCTGTGGGAGACAGGCGGTGAGGGGAGGATCAGGCGCAGCAGTACGGGGATAGGGGTGCGATACTTACTTCTGGGTGTACATGTTGTAATGAGGCTGGGAGCAGACAGCGGGCGAGGGTGCCTGGTCCATGTAAGTGGCCCCTCCAGGGGCAGAATCTCCTGACGCATTGACAAACCTGTGGGGATGGGTCTCATGAGCACTGGCACGGGACAGGATGGGTGCCCCACCAAGTCACCAAGATGTCTCACAAGGCTCAGCACCAATGTGGCCACTGGAGGCGAGCCTGAGCTCCTCAGGGCCCTGGGCTACCGCCCAACCCAGCCAATTCAACACTGGGAACCCGTGTCAGCCACAGCCCAGGATCTGCCTTCGGAGTCACACTTACTCTGGCACCACTTGCTTGATCTGTGGCTTCACGTATCCATCCACAGCTTTAGCTAGAGAGAAGGAGGCAGCACTGAGGCCCCAAGCCCCAGCACATGCCACACCCCGGGCAGTGCTGGGGGCTCACACGTGGCCAGATGCAGAACCCCAGTAGGGCCCCGAGGCAGGAGAACACCAGCTCCATCCTGGCTTGATGCACAAAGGAGGGGACACGCGTGGGGTGAAGGGACAGCGCTACCTGGCGTGGACTCACAGAGAACCGGCGTGTAGTACTTGGAGAACACCTCGTCCTTGGGCCGGTCGGGGAACACATAGATGAGGTAACTGAGATCCCCGAGGCGGTCAGCCAAGGAGCGGATGGAGAAGTCCCTGGTGGTGAAAGGCATCAGGTTCCAGAACATCCTCTCAGCTGCAAGACAAGCATGAGGATCATGGTGACTCCCAGAGTCTGCAGCAGCTCCTGGCCATGCTCTGGCCATGGGCTGTAAGGTCACATCAAGCAGCAAACAGCACGTCCCACACTGCATCCCTCCCACATTAACAGCTGAGGATAAAGCACAGGTTGCCAGAAAATGGGCTAAGGTAGGAGGCACAGCGAAGTCAAGGCAGGTCTGCCCTCATCCTGACACGTGGGGGGGTGGTTCCCCAACCATGGGGCTCTGTGGTGCTTCTCAGCCATGTGACCCTCCAAAGGGCACTCCTGTGAATGGCAACACCCCTGACAACCCCTGCACGGGGGAGCACCACCAAGTGACTGGATTTCCTACAGTCCACATCAGTCCCCAGGGCTGGGTTGCAGGGTTCAGCCTCGTCCCTCCTCCCCCGTGCTGCCGGCATTCAGGCCTGACACAGCCACTGCTGCAGTGAGCGAGGACAGCGCCGCTCCCCATGGCACAGCCGAGGCATTCTGTGATTCCTGAGGACGGCTCCAGCGCGCCTGCTGTGGCAGTGCCAGTACCCCATGGGCATGAGATGGCCTGGCTGGGCCAGGGATACTCGGTCCAGGGAAGCCAGCACCAGGCACACACTCACAGGAGTCGAACTTCCAGGCAATGGTGATGCCACCGATCTCCGAGTCGCTGAAGCGCAGAAGGAAGGTCCCGTCGGGCTTGTTGATGAGCAGGTCGTGCGCCTGCTGCTTGTTGACGAAGCCCAGGATGGCCCTAGGCAGAGTAGGGCGTCAGGGCTTGGGGCTCGGGCCAGGCAGCACAGGGCAGGGCGGCTCTTACCCGTCATTCCAGTGCGGCTTCAAATGCTTCTTCAGCACCTCCATGACCCCATCAAACCACTGCCAGAAGGTGTAATTCCTCCCAGGCAGGTTTTCCTGTTGAAATCCCCAGATGGTAACGAGCGCTCCTGTTACCAGCCTCTGAGCCTCTGTTACACAGCACAGACACTGGGTGCAGCAGCAGAGACTCAGGGACCCCCAGGTGGGTACGCCCCATCCAGCCCCACAAGCACGAGCACCGGGGGGGGCTCTGGACAAAGCCCAGGCCACTTACCCGGTTGAACTGGGACCAGGACACTGTGGTGCTGCTGTAGTCTTCCAGGTGGGAGCTGGTGCTGTTGAAGAGCTTCTGTGCCAGGAACACCAGGTTCTCCTTGGTCAGCCCGCGGCTGCTCTGCACCTCCGCCTTGAACTTCATGTTGAGCGCCTCGCAGAGCTGCGGCCACTGCACCTTGTCGGGCACAGCGAAGGGCACACGGCCCTGGGGGCAGAGAGCACGGTCAGCACCAGCTCCGCCTGATGCCTCCAGGAACGTCCCACCAGGAGGCTGTGCCCTATTCCCGCAGCTGCTCAGGGCACATGGGGTCTGTCCTGGCCCCCGTGGCACCGGCACTCACGGGCTCAGCGAAGGCATTGTCCCAAAGCACGGTGGCCGTGGCATTGTTGTCCTGGCTCCCATGCACAATCACCACCACAGGCAGGGACAGCGTCTGCCGAGAGGAAGGAGACCGGAATGGGCTGTGGGGCACCAAGGGAGCATCACCCACAGGCACCCACATAGCCCCAGCCCAGCCCCACTCCTGTGGGCACAGTGCCCATGCGGAAGGGACAGAGTGGCTTTACCTTCACCTGGAACACCAGCTCATTCCCACCCACACTGAACTGCGACTCAAAGAGGATGGTGAATTTCTCCTCTGTCACTGACTCAGCCCCGCGGCGATCCGAGCGCTTGATCCGCTTCAGGGACTGTAGGGACACGAGGAATGAGCATGGAGGAATAGACGGGGACACCGGGGTGAACACAGAGGGACACAAGGAGACAGGACGAGGAACCAGGGGCACTCACCATGTTGCGGAAGTGGGCGCTGAGTGTCCCAGTGGCCTGGTGATATTCCATCACGCAGCAGTTGTTGAGGATCTCTCCGCTGCTCTCACTGCCGTGGGAATGCCGGAGTCAGGGGACCACCAGGACTGGGATCCGGCAAAGTGCAGCCTTTGTTCCCCCACCACACCCTGCTCCCCACCGCCTTGGCCACACACTCCCAGCCCCCGGCATTACTTGCGGGTGCTCTCATTCTTCAGCAGGGCCTTGGCTTGCTGCTCGCTGATGATGGTGGCCTTCACTTGGGGAGGGTTCATGTGCACATTCAGCTTCCCCCCCACCAGGAGCCGCACGGTGGCTGCAAACTTGGTCTGTGTCTTCAGCACTTGGGGAGGCTGCTTCTCGATGATGAAGGTGCTGGGGGGGCAGGGGGATCAGGGGGCTGGGAAGGGGGCAGGGCCAACCCGGCCCCCCACCCAGCTGGGCCCAACCTGTACCTGGTGACCAGGGCAGAGATGATGTCAGTGATGGTGCCGTTCAGCTCTGACAGCATCTCCTCCACCGGGCCTGGGATCGGCAGCTGCTGGCACAGGTGCTCGGCACGGCGGATCTGCTGCCGGTTCTGCCAGATGATCTCTGCCAGCTTCTCACACCTGGGGAGCGCAGGGCTCAGCACGCACTGGGGCTCAGCACCCCGTCCCATCCCACCCCACCAGGCACTCACCAGGTCTGCAGCACGTCCAAGGTGCCTTCGGGCGGGCCCCCGTTCCCCGCCAGCTGCTGCCGACGCTTCCACTGGATCAGCTCATCGTCCAGGATGGTTGTTTGCTGCTTGCGCAGCAGCTGCAGCGTCTTCTGGTGCTTCTCAGCCAGGTCCTGCAAGATGGGACAACATAAGGGGTGCAGGGATGTTGTGCGTCATGGGGACGGCATCACGGGCAGCAGAGGACAGCATCACAGGGAACCAGGCAGCATCGCTCACCACGCGGTACTGCTGTAGTGTCTGGGCCTCACGGTGCAGCCAGGCCTCCAGCGATGCCTTTTTCTGCTGCAGCGTCGTCTCCCGTGACATGCGCTCCTGAGGGCCCAGCTGGGAGAGCTGGGAGAACTGGGCTGGGGGACAGGGCATGGTGTTAGGGCTGGCCCTGCCAAGGACCCCAGACCCATTGCCCCTCGGCCCCCCACCCACCTTGGAGTCGCAAGTTCTCCTGGTACTGGATGATGAAGTATTCCTGTGTCTGCTGCAGCTTTTTGAGCTCGTTCTCCGAGTCCTGCGTGATGAGCCGCAGCTCCTCGAAGGTCTGGTTAATCTGCAGGTGCTTCTGGGACATGGCATCCACCAGGGAGCCGGACGGGGAAGGGCTCTGCACGGGGCACAGGCACAGTGAGGGGACCCTCCCCATTTCCCACCTCGAGGCTGCTCCCAGCATCATGGAGAAGAGCCCCTGAGCATCCCCCCAGCCCTGTGGAGCCCTCTCCCTCCCCGCTCCCAGCCCGCACTCACGTTGTTCGCCTCCCGCACCAGCCGCTGCTCGTGGTAGAGGATGTGCCGGATGCAGCGCACCAGCTCCATGGGGCACCGGTCATACGTGTTCTGTGGGGAGAGCACTGCCTGAGCCAGGCACTGGGCAGGGACCCCCCTGGCCTCGCACCCCCGCCCACAGCCCCCCACACTCGCCTGCAGCTGCGTGGCGTAGTGCCCCAGCTTGATCTTCAGCAGGAAGCCGTCCTCACCCACTTGGTGGTCCGCCTTCTTCTGCAGCTCCTGGATCAGCCCCTCCAGAAGCTGCGTCGCCTTCACATTCTCCTGGGGGTTGTCGAGGTCGATGGAGTCCCTGCGTGCGGAGCAGAGCGGTGTCAGGGCAGCCCGGTGGTGGGGAGCACCCACCTGTACCCCGGGACAGCCGCTGCCAAGCCCAGCACCCCCGGGAACGGGACCCCCCTGACCTACCAGGCCTGGCTCTCGATCCACTGCGACAGGTAGTGCCGCACCTCGATGGGGAAGTGCTGCCCATAGAGCGCCTGCATCTGCCGCAGGGCTTCGCCCTGGAGCTGCTGGGCCTGGATCCACACCGCCATGGTTCAGCACCTGCGGGAGATGCGCTGTAAGGGCGCCAGCGGAGACAGGCAGGCGCTGTGCTGCCGGGGGTCTGCGCCTGGCTGTCCCCACACCCTCTGCACGAGCGTCCGGAGCCCCTGGTGCTGCCAGCGCTGTCTCCAGCTACTGAAAGAAAGGACATGCGGGGGCAGAGGACCCTGCCTCTGAGTCACCCCCCTCTTTTCTAGGAACAGCCCTGGGGGTGCCCAGGGCCGGGGACGTGCCTCTGCATGGCCTCTCCACATGGTTCTCATTTCCCCTCGCTGCGCCACGGGATCGCAGCCATCGCTGGCCACGCGAATGAGGAAACAGGCCAGGGGGAGGAAGGGCTGGCCAGAAATCCAGGGTGACGCAGAGAGGAGGCCCCCCCCTGCGCTCACCCCGCTCCTGCCCACACCCTGGCAGCGCCAGCAGGCAGGAGCAGCCCCAGCCCCAAGAGCCCACGTGGCACCGCAGTCCCTGACGAGCTCCCAGCGCCAGGGTCACTGTGTGCCCCATGGCCTGGTGGAGATGCATGGACCTTCCCCACAAAGCAGTTTTTTGGGGCGGCTCTGGCTCCACGCAGGGATTCCAGCCATCACACAGCCTTGGCTCCCCCGGGGGCAGGCAGGGATAAGATGGTGGCGACAGCACCTCTACTAAAATCCAGTGTGTCCCCTGGGTCACCAGGGGCTCGAGGGGGCTGGAGAAACAACCTGCAGTTGAGTGTGAGAGGGTGATATGATGGTGGGTGACACAGGAGGGCCTGGGGGGCTCAAGGTGAGGGCTCACTCTCCAGTGAGGAGGCAGCAGTAAACAGCATTTAGACACACTCACACACAAACCACCTGGGCTTTGGCAACACACAGAGGGGCCAGGCAGGGGTGCAAAGCCTTGGGACATGTCCCAAGGCCGGGTGACCAGGCCAGGACCTGATCACTGCACTGGGTGGTGACAAGCAGACGGATTGAGTCAGTGGAGGCTGTGCTTCCCTCTCTCCCCAAAGCATTTTGTTCGGCCTCAGAAATAACCAGTGGCCCACAGGGCTCCAAAAGAGCTGGCGCTGTCATATGGTCAGGGGCACACGCTGGGGGACAGTGGCAGCGGGTCCAAGCAGAGCAGGCACAGCTGGAGCCCCCGAGCCAGGCACACCCGCCCCTGAGCAGGAAGAGGAACAATAACCCAGAGTTGGCTAAAAATGAATTTTTCCCCTATAAAAAGGGAGGAACGTTTCCACATTCACAGAAATCACCAAGCTGGAAATGCTGCTGGCAAGGAGGGGCCTGAGGAGGCAGAAGAACGCTGGCGAGGAGGAAAGGGAAGGTGGGATGGCCGACAGCGGGACGTGCTGCTGTTGGAAACTGCGGACGCTTGATAAGGGGCAGAGCCGAGAACGGCCATGCCAGTGCCACCGCACCACAAAGTGACCGAAGTCCCCAGTACTGTGGGGACATCTGCATGGACGCAGAGCAAACAGACACTGCCCTGCCTGTTGATAAAATGGTGATCTCTTCCCATCTCACGGTGACAAAACATTTCCTACTCCACTCCAGCATGTTGTTAAGCAACGAGTCTCTGGCTGCTCTGTGGTGAGCTGGCAGGCTCTGCATTTGGCCAGTGCCTGCCTGGGAGCAGCAGCATTACATCTGCCTCTACAAGGGGCCATGCAGTGGCTAATGGTGGCACAGCTCACCTGGTGTGTGCCCCAAAACACCATTTGCACCAGGCTTGAGCACAACCTCCACAGACACTGTCAATGCAGCAGGACACGCGATTTCTCCTGGAGGAAATTTGTCTCATTTTTGTCTCTGTGTCTCACCTGTGGACAAATCAAAACTCCCTGTGGGCTGCAGGGTACCCTGACCACCCCAGCACAAGCAACCAGTGCCCCCTGCCACGGGCAGACTTTTGGCCCTGACACTCAGCAGGTCTGGAACAGCAACTCTGTTTCAGCACAAGCTGCAGCACCATGGTCCCACCGTGCAGCCGGAGCTGCCACTGCCATCCTTTCCAGGCAGCCCAGCCTCCTGCATCTGGCTGCTGCTGGCAGCCACTGCCCAGCTTGGACCACTCCTAACATCACTTTAAGCATCACACTTCTCCCTGGCACCACCAGCTGCCTGAGGGATGGGAGGCCAGGGATGGATTCACCCCCACGTGCAGGGACATTCGCCCACCCCAGTGCCACCTCCAGCCCACCAGGGCCACTGCAGCCTCCAGCACTGCCATGGGTCAGCCACGCAGGGCAGCCACCGGCCCCACGTGCACTCCAACAACTGCAAGAGGCAGATAATTGTAGTGGTTTAGGCTACTTTGCATTTACTCGTCGGCAGCGAGCTGGAACCCACCCGTCACTGCAGCTCGGTTAACCAGCAGCACTCGACCACAGCGACGCGCTCACCGGAGACTTAGTGGCTGTGAAGTGGGTATTGCCCAGCTCCCCGGGGAAGGACCACTGCTGAGGACACGGAGCTCAGAGCTGTGGGGAGGGACCCAGCGCCACAGGGACCGAGCAGAGAGAGGGAGATGCCGGTGGTCATCATTTCGGCCTCTTACAGCCTCACTGCCCCACCGCTGATGGGGAAGCACTGCCAAACCCAATGCAAAACAGGAGAAACCCACTCAAAAAGGGCACTCAGGAGGCCAGAGGCAGCAGCGAGGAGAGGGGAAGATGGGGAAGGTGGCAGCTCTGCTGGGGCTGGGGGCAACCGGGGGGCTGACGTGACCACACTGCGGAAGGGTCTCAGGCACAGCGACAATAGGCACCAGCAAATCCCAAGCTGCAAGAGAGCCAGAGCACATCCGTGGGCAGACAAAAGGAGGGAAATGCCTCACAGAGTGAGGCTGGCAGTAGCGGCTTCCCACGTGCCATGGGCACGGCAATACCCAAACACAGACAGCACCTACCCCGGGGCCGGAGCACGCTCTGCACGGGGATGTTCTCTGCAGTCCGCAGCGGGACTCTCCCCGCACAGAGCCAGCCCGAAAACCTCCTCGTGAGCAGGACACCCCTGTCATAGTGCTGGCACAGCCCCTCGCAGCAGCCTCTTGCCCAGACCCGTGCCGTGAAGGGCCAGGCACGGACCAAGGGCCAGGCAGGGACCACAGCAAAGGGCTCTGGCTGTAACCCCCCGCCCCGCTCCCTCCCACCCACGCAGCCCCTCCGCCGCGGCGGCTCCCGCACTGCCCTGCTGCTCTCCCAGCCCGGCGGTCTCCGGAGCGCTGTCGTGCCGGGCGCTGGGCTCCGGCGGCAGCGGCCCTGCGCCCGCTGCGCCTCCCGCCGCAGTAAACACGGACACGTGGTTTCTCGGCACCTCCGGGAACCCGCGATCGCTTCCAGGTCAGAGCCGGCCTCGCTGGTGGCCGCAGGGCCGGACTCTACCGTGGTGCCGCCCAGGGGCTCCGGTGCTGCCCCAGCCGGCGCCGCCCCTGCCCCGGCAGGCCCGGTGGGAAGGTGTCCTGCAGCCCTGCAAGGCGGGCGGTCTCAAACGAGATCCCTCCGGGGCGAGATCCGGCCCCCAGAGGGGCCCCGGGCACAGCGGAGGTGACGGGCGGGAGCGGCCGCCGGGCACAGCCAGGGGCTCCGGTTACCCCGACACATCCAGCCGCCCCTCCGCCCACGGCGGCCCGCTGCCCGCAACCAGCGCACCCCAGGGCCCCGCCGCAGCCTGGTGCGGAGCGTCCCGTCCTGCAGCCGCACTCACCGCGCTCAGGCCCCGCTCTGCTCTGGCGTCCGGCCCCGGGACAGCCCGGCTACGGCTCTGGGCGGGCGCAGCCGGCACAGCCGGGCTCCCGGGCGGCCGTTTCGCTGGCTGCGCACTACAGGAAGGAGCAGAGAGCAGCTATTTCCTTCCAAAATGTCAGCTGCCTGCGCGGGACAGCCTGCCCCCGACTGCTGGCAGCCACGGCTGCCTGCGGGGCCCGCACGGTCTCCCCCTCGGCCTCTCACACCTCTCCGGTGCCAGAGCAGGCACAGTCTCTGTCCTCAGCAGGTCAGTGGCACTGAGCCCCCGTGGGTGGCTGAGAGCCTGGCGTGGGACCCTAGAGACCCACGCAGGAGTTCGGCATGGGGAGAGACTGGACCCGCTCACCTGCACCCCCAGCTTCGCTCACAGTCCCCAGCACACGGCCCCGGAGCAGCAGCGGGAACAGCCGGGTGCTGGTGAGCAGCCCCCAGCCCCGCTCAGAGCTGTGGTGCCGGCACAGAGGGCAGAGGGCTGCTCGCGTGTTTTACACCGGCCTGTGGTTTCCAGCTCCGGCTGGGAGGCGGCAGCGCCCACCGGCATGGGAGCGAGCTCCTTCTAGAAGCTCAGTGCTTTGATGGGGTTTGTTTGTCTCCCACAGAAAGTGGCAGCAACTGATGGCTTCGCCCCGGTGGCATCGGGGAGGAGGCAGCCGAACCACTCAGCCCACGCTGGAAACATCTGGGGCCGGGTACCATGACACTCATGAAAGAGGCATGGCTGGCTCTGGTAATCCAACGTGCCCCCCGAGAGGAGAGGCGACAGGCCCCACAGCTGCAACGAGTAGCATCAGGACTGTTCAGGCGTCCCAGCAGCTCTGGGAGCCAAAAGCAGAGAATTCACACCGTTACAGGAACAAGGAAACCGCATGCATGACCTGGCGCTGCCCAGAGCGGACATCAGCCCCACACAGGCAGAGATGCCCCAGCTGGGGACTGGTGCCAGGGGCATCAGTGCTGGGGGCTGCCGATAGCTCATCTCACACCACGGGCCAGGCTCTCTGCCTGCCAGCACACTTACCACCCTTGGGAAAGGTTTTCCTCCTCACTTCAGATTTCTTCCAATCAGAGAGGCCCAGAAACCTGCGTCAAACCAAAACCACCAAAATACCCAGCAAAATCCCTTGAATCCAATGGCCAGAACCTCAAGAAAACCTCAGTGCACCAAGAGCCGCTCTGGGGCAGCCACAGGCAGATAGTGGCACTGGCCCTGGCACCAGTGGGATTCCTTCAGACACTGAACATGTGGCAGGACCAGCACTGTTGGGCAGGACACAAGGTGCAGACACATCAGCAGAGCCCAGCGCCCAACTGGCCCCATGGGCACGAATCCAGTGTGGCTCCTGCAGGACATCTGCCATGGGGAGCCCAGTCCCTGCCAGCACTGCTGCTGCCCCCACCATAAACCCCCAGACAGGATTAGAGAGGCTGGGCAGAGCTTTAATTACTCCTGGCCCCCTGGGGCCAAGCAGCTGAATTAACTAGCTTTGGGGCTGGCACAGCAGGGAGTTGCCAGCTCAGGGTTCTGGAGATTCCCCTGGCTTGGTGGGGGAATCCCAGGGCAGGCACAAAGCCACTGACCACTTGCAGCATCCCAGCTTGGGCAGACTTGCCCTTGCCCGGGCAGGGATGTGCCCCTACCCTGTGCCAGGACACTCAAGGAAGGGATTTTCCCTCCATGCTAATAGTGACCAACACCATGTCCCTGTAACTCCACAGGGGCAGCCCTGGGGTCCCACAGTTTCTGTGCCAGCCTCCTACACCGAGGCCAAATCCATCCCAGCTCCTAGCTCGCTGCTAATCCCTGCTCAGACCTGCGCCAGCCCAGGAGGGACAGGCTGGGCGAAGGACCTGAGGATTAAGCTCATTTCAGCATCGAATTAGTCCCGATTGGGGTCTGGAGACACAATTTCATTTTCTCTGCCACGCTCCAGTGAGCGCACACAATGGCACTAATCCTGCCACAGCCAGACTGGATTTGCTGGGCAGGACCCAGGTGGGCTGGGGAAGATGTGGGCAGCACAGGCACCAATGGAACCGCTCTGGCTCCATCCATCCCCTCAGACTGATGCCACGCTCCAGCTCTCCTCGGGGCTGGGACAGGGTGCAGGAGCCTCCCCACCCCTGGCATGGCTGTCCTGCAGGGCCAGCCCAGATGGCACGGCACAGGCTTTGGGATGTCTGGTGAGCAGGGAGAGCCAGAGGGACACCAGAGCAGCTCCTGCATAGCCCCAGCTCACTCCCAGAGTTCATCCCCAGCAGCTCTGCACACAGAGGAGCAGGATGGAGAGGGGTAAAGCCTTGCCTTTGGAAGAGGGGATATACAGACAGCCAGGGATGCTGGCAGGAGGTGGGGAACTAGTCAGATAGAGAATAAACCAACCAAAACACCAGTGGTTTGTGCAATCAAATTCTCAAACTCAGAGAGGGGTGAAGCATAGCATGCATATACACACACACAAACATGTTCCAGGTGGATTTTGGCTTTACTGGCCCTGGGATGGGATTTGCAGCCCCTGAAGCAGCAGCAAAGCCCCTGCCCCGAGCTGCACCATAAACCTCACCACAGCATCTCCACAAGCAGGGCCAGAGAAGCTGCACCCCTGGGCCCAGAGCCCAGCAGCAGCAGGGTCGGGTATTCACACCAGAGAGGACAAAGATCATTTTACAGAGGTTCCAGCTGGTGCAAGGGCTCAGAACTGCCAGCAAGAGTAGCCTCTTCCTCTGCTAAAGGCTTTGCAGGGCCATTGAATGATAGGGATGAGAGGCCAGACAGAATGAGCACCCAGCACTTGGTGGGCAGGGCTGGATTGACACTGCTCTGGCTCTTTGAGGCAGTGACTCTCCAGCACCAGCCTTTTCCCCAGTTCTCTCCCCAGCATAGCTGTGCTATAAACCAGCTCATAACACGAAGTTACGCTGAAAGTGGAGATTGCAAAACTCACCAGTGACTGTTTGAACCAGGAATGGGTCGTGACTGTGCTGTGCTTCAGCTATGCTGCTGCGGCTGTCCCAGCCCGGCGGCACATCGTTCCTGATACAGTGGGAAGCAGGACCCAGCACTCAGGGAAGCACTGGGCCTGTGAGGAGCGGGTGTTTCTGGCCCCTCTGGTGCAGCCAGATGGGTGGATTCTGCTTTATCAGCAAGTCAGCTCAGCCCTATCAGCCAGGAAGCCGTGTTCACAGTGTGCCTCCCCCTCGACGTTTCCCAACGCGGCGGGAGCAGCGGCGTGCAGCAGCCTACCTTTTATCAGCCAGCAGATGTTGCTAGAACTGTTGCTGCATGTGAAATTCAGGCATGCCCAGCGCCACTTGGAACCCTGCACCAGCCATGCGGTGCCAGGGTAAACACCCCCGCCCCCTTCCTCCCGGGATCAAAACACTTGGGGGTTGCAAAATAGACACCCCATGAAAGGAAAGGCATGCCACAGAAACATTACAGCTGTCGAGGCTACTTCTCCTGGAGCGTGCCGGAGCCCCGGAGCCAGCACAGCCTCCCAGGCTGGAGCTGCCTGCATGGCCACAGAGCCAAGTCCAGACCCATCCTGGCAAGGTGGGGATCCTAACCCTAACCCTAATCCTAACCCTCGTCAAGCCCTGGCTTCCTCGCAGTGGCTCCTTCAAGGGCAGCACTCACAAAGCGTGGGGCACCGGGAATCACCGCAGCTGGGCAGGCAGAGGGGCCCAGGGGATGCTGATGGCAGGGAGGTCCCATTCACCCCACCTGCCATCCCACTCTGCCTGGGCTCCCACCGCTCCCCAGGGCTGCCGTGAAGCCCTGTCAAGCCCAGCCCAGCTTACAGTCATTCCTTGCAAACTAGAAAGTAATTTCCCAGCTGATGGGGCCGCTTCACTGTACGTGGCTCAACACAGTCACCACTCGCCACCCACGACACAGAGTGCAGGGAGCAGGGATTTTTTGCAAGCAGGGTATCTGAGTTTTGCTATCACTCGAGAGAGAGCTGGGAAACCCCATGGCAAAGCCTTCACAGTCACTTTGGAGTCAGCACTTCCCCTGCAGCGAGAGGGGAAGGTCCCTCCAGAGGCTCTGTGTGCCCTGTGCTAAGCATCCCCAACTCCAGCTCTCTTTACAGTGAGAGCATCCCTAATCCTGCCCCAACGCATTGGCACAAGGCAGGTGCAGCAGACCCAGTGGGGTGGCTTTAGTGACAACTGTTGAGGCCCAACAGGGCCAAAGCAGGGCACTGTCAAAGTGCCACAAAACACAGAGTGGGTGACAGCCACCCGTCACGCCCTGCTCCCAGCCCAGCTCTCCTGTGTCCCTGCACACAGGCTGTTGGCACCTCTCAGCCCACACCAGAGCTCCTCCTCCTCCTCGTCATGCTGCACCCACAGCACAGCAGGGCACAGCCCAGCCCTCTCCAGCCACAGGGATGAGCAGCTCCGCAAGAACAGTTATAAAACCCAGAGATATAGTCTCCATCCTCACTTCCAGCACCTTGGAACCACATCAGGTCAGGTTGCAGTCTTTATAGCTTCAGTAGCACAAGGACTTGGGCCATGAGTCAGGACCCCAGAGGGGCGAGCTCCTTCCCGGTGCCCACGGCAGTGGTCAGGCTGTGCGGAGCAGCTCATTGTGCCTGCACAACGCATTGTGCCTCCCCCTCGCATGCCGCTGCCGGGGCTCACACCGCTCTGGGCACAGGCAGGAGCCCTGCAGGGATGAGGGCTGGCCGCAGGCAGCCAGCCGACAACCAGGAATGTCCTGCTCTAATCAAGAGCCCCGCACCACAGGGACATCGTGTGCCATGCCCCTGCTATGGGCAAACCACGCAGAGCTACCCGGAGCCCAGCCCTGGCCCCCCTCCGCAACGCGCCCCAGACACCGTCATCAAACTGCTGCGGGTGCCCGGCCCTGTGCCACGGCGTGCCCAGCACGGCGAACGAGACAACAACCCCGGCCCACCGGTGGTGCCACCGCAGCCCAGGGCCCGCTCGGCAGCGCCGGTGCGAGCTGAGCACTGGAGCCCCGGAGCCGCTCGGCAGGAGCTGCCCGGGGCCGGCCTGGCACGATCCCGGGGCTGGCCGGGCACGGAGCCCTGACAGCTCCGTAACCCGCTGGACAGGTGGCCGCGGTACCCGTGGGCTCCCAGTCACCGGCCGCGCCCGAGCTGGGTGAAAGGCCACCGAGCACTGCGGTCCCCGTGGTGTCGCCGCTCCCGCCGGGGAACGATCCCCGGAACGAGCGGCGCGGAGCCGCGTGTCCCACCGACAGCAGCGGGGCTCGCACCCCCGCCATCCCGGTCCGGTGTGCTGCCTGCGGCGGGACCCCCGCGTCACTGCACGGGACTCCTCGCCTTGTCCCGGATCCTCCCCTCGGCCCGGGACCGGGACTCGGAGCCGCCCTCCGCTCCGGCGGGGCCCGCGTGCGAAAACCGGCCCCGCTCCGCCGGGCGAGGGGCGCCCCCGGCCCGGGATGCGCCGCGGCACCGGGACGGGCCCGGGACGTACCCGCCGCCCCCTCGGAGCGGCCCTACTCATCGCCTCCGCCCGCCCAGGAACCCGCGGGCCCAGCCGGGGCCCCGCCGAGCCCCGCGCCCGGCCCAGCTGCACCCGCCCGGGGTTACGAAACAAACACCCACAGCGCGGACCGGACCGGACCGGACCGAGCCCCGGTCCCGGCGGACCCGCCCGGCCCTGCTGCGGAAAGCGGACAGGATCCGGTCCCGCTCGGTCCGGTCCGATCCGGTCCCGGCGGCGATGGCGGCCCCGCGCTCGCCCCCACCTGCGGCCCGCGGCGGCGGCTCCGCTGCTCCCGCGGCTCCCGGCGGCTCCCGGCGGCTCCCGACGCTCGGCTCCGCCGCCGCTCTGCCCCCGCCGCGCCCCGGCCCGGCCCGTGCGGCCCCGCCTCCCCACGGCCCCGCCCCCGCCCGCCCCCGCCAGCACCGGGAACGGCACCGGGTAACGGGAGCGGGACCGGTCACCGGGCAACAGCAGCAGGTAACGGCACTGAGTGACGGCGCTGGGCATCGGGCACCGGGTATCAGTGCCGGTACCGGGCACGGGGTAATGGCATCGAGCAGCGGCACTGGGTGACGGTACTGGGCACCAGCGCAGGTTGACGCTACCGGTACCAGCACCGGCACGAGGTAATGGCACAGGGTGTCATAAGTGGCACTAGCACCAGGTACTGGCAGAATCCAAAACAGCTTCAGGCTTCAACTCCAGCAGCTCTGGCAGGACGCAAACCACCACCAGAATTTGGCAGTAAATACTGGGGAAGCCCAAAGCCTTGGTTCTGGGAGCAGAAATGCCCAAATCAGTAGCAGGTGGCCACAGACGTGGCTGCAGGGCTGCCTTGTGCTGACACCGGGCCCTCTGCGTGAAGCAGCCGTGGCTGCGTGGCGCTCGTTCCCACCGAAGGCCTGAGCTGCCACTTTGCAGCCATGTGCACGGCCAAGACCCCGGCACTGCCACAGCCTCAGGCACCTCCTGGGACAAGACGCTGCATCCCCTTCTTCCAAGCTGCCACATCCCCTGCAAGCTGTGAGGAGACCCAGGGCACTGCCAGTTCCTCTGCAGTTGTTCAAACAGGGAAAGTTGGCAGCGGCCATAAGAAAACCATCCCGAGGAGCTCTTGCAGAGCTGCCACCCACAGCAGACTCCTCCTGGCAGCACTGGCACCCCAGGGCAGTGGGGTACCCCGAGTGATGGGCACCCCGGGGTGCGGCTGCTGTGCGGTGATGGGCAGAGGCGGCGGCAGGAAGCAATACTGGGTGTGCTCGTTCTGCCCCAGCACTCGCACCCGCCGCATGGGATCTCCTGGGCTTTCACTTTCGTTACCAGCTCATCTTCTGTGGCCTAAAAAAAACCCCTGGAGGGAAATTCAGCACACGCAAGTCCCTCCCTTGCTCTTGGCTGGTGGAAGCACAGGTGATTCTTCCACGGTGGGAATCCAGGAAGGAGGGACTCGTCTCTCCTTGTGCCAGGGCTGGAACAGGATCACTCTCAGACAGTTGATGCACCAGCAATTGCAAATCGCTTGGCCACTGTGTCAGAGCACAGCTCCAAGTTCCCATCTCTCTGCTGCTTTTATCTGTTGCTTTTGTACTAAAGTGCTCCGGCTCCAGCTTTCACTGCCTCATCCAGCTCCACGCTTCCAAGAGATGAATACCTGTGGGCTGGGCAGGCACCAGCCCAGCACCTGCTCCATGCAAACACCAGCCACAAAACGGTGCTTTCCAACTTGCCAGCCCCACTCTGTGCCTGCAGCAGCCCTGGTGAATGACTGAATGAGTGACTCCAGCCCAAACAGCTCCCAGCTCCCACCAAATGTTTTGCCGTCTGTGCTCACCCGCTCGGGAGAATCTCACGCACAGGGGCTGACACATTGTTGCTGAGCTGGTGCCAGCAGAGTCCTGGCTGTACTTCCCAGTGCTCCTGGGGCACTCCAGACCTCACAGAGAGGTGAGCTGGGACCCTGGCAAGCAGGGACAGGCACCCAACCTGAAGCCAGCAGCTCTCACACTGCCTGTATTCACTGAGACAAAAGAAAAGGGACGGAGAACGCAGCGCAGGGCCCTCGTGCCTGCCCACCCTGCTTGGCCGGGACGCTCTTGCTCCGGTGTGTTGCATCACGCAGACACGCGGCTTTCACAATCCCTGGCCCACATTACCCATTGGCACAGTCAGCCGGGTGGGCACTGGCTGCTCAGGCCAGAGAATCAAGGTCACACACAATGTCTGTGGCTGCTGGGGCTCTGTCTGGGCTCCACAGATCCAGGGGTATCTGTGCGCTCCCTGTGCCAGAGACCTGCACAGCCACATGTGCTTGGGAGGGTTGGAAGATGTACACAAAACACCCTCCAATCCCTCTCACTTCTCTCCTTTTTCCCTCCCCTTTCTGGTATGAAGGGGGGAAAAAAGGAAAAATAAATTAGTGATGGGAGAGAAAATTGAGAGTGGTCCATGCGGAGAAGGCAAATGGAATTCAATAAAATCCAATCCAATCCCAATTCATTTTCACCAGGTCTCAAGGAAAACCCCAAGCTGGCTGGTGGGGATGTTACCCAGGAGATGTTACTTCTCCTTTTCCATTCCAGAGGAGAAGAACAGAGCAACAGTGACTGCAGCAGTGACCAATAGAGAGGCTGCCCCTGGATTTGCCCTGGAACTGCCCCAGTGGTGCCCCAAAGTGGCCCTAGCTCTGCCCTGGCTCTCTTTAGTCCTCAGAAAGTCTCGGGAAGCCTCTGGGAAGGTGAGCATTACCCAGGCTGAGCCGCAGCCGGACGCATGGTCACCTCGCATGAGCTCAGCAGGATGCCGAATGACGCCGTGCATTCCGGGGACAGAGGGAGCCTGGAGCTTTGTAATGGATTTCTGAGAAAATTGCCTCTGTGTTTGGAGCAGGAGCGCAAAGAGTGCAGGCAGAACAGCTTTTGTCTCTAAGTGGCATCTCAAGGATCTTAATTATTTCTCAAGAGTGGAAACATTTATTTAGGCGGCTCTGGAGAGGTCCCGACGCTTCTGGCTACTGCCCTCCGGGCACATCCTGTATGCGAGGCTCCTCTGCAATCCTCCCTGCTGCTCCTGGGATGTGCAGGGTGCTGGCTTTAGCAAAGCACAAACATCCAACCACGTCACCCGCGGGCAGGACGCAGCCTCAGCTCCATCCCCTCCTGCTTACTGGGAAGCAGGACGTCTCCTGGGGGAGCCCAGCCCCATCCCATCCCTGCTTGGTGTCCCTCACGCTCCCAGGTCTGTGCTGAGGCCACAAAACCCCATTGTGATAATCCAGCCCAGCTAATGCGAACCAGATGAATCCCCGCATTAGTCACTGATTCATGTTTTCCCACAAAGGTCCCCTTGGAGAACCAGTCTGGATGGGCCCTGTGGGGTTCCAGCCCTGGTGCTGGTGGAAGAGGCAGCCTGTGGAGAGTGAGGCCAGCAGCCGAGGGGACAGGGCAGAGCAAAGACCCTGCCAGAACCTGGCCAGCTCATGGGCAGCACTCGACTTGGAGCCATGGGCACGGGGAGGTGGGGGCACCAGAGAAGCTTGCCACTGGCACAGGCTCAGCCTGGTGGTGCCTAGTGCCAGCAGGAGGAGATGATGTGCTCCAGCAAAAAATGGAAATGACATTTTGTCCAAAGGGGAATTTCCACAGGAAACCTCTGCTTCCAGCCACTCGGATATGGCTGGGAACAACCCAGCAAACACTTGGCCTCGGCAGCCAAGCAGTGCCACTGCTTGGGCAAAGACTCTTTGTCTCCTTCATAGTTCCTCCAGCTAGGAAAGAACATCCAATTTCTGCTATGAGACACCCAGAACAGCGAGAGCCCGGCTGGGTCTGCAGAGGGCACCAGAACCTCCCAGCAGCTCAGTGAGTATCTCTGCACCTGAGGGCACGCTGGGCAGGGGCTGCAGCACCCACAGCCCAGCTGGGACCAAGGACACAATCGCCTCACGCCCATCCCCATGCCGGGGCTGGCTGGGGGCATCGGGAGCGCGCGCGCACCGGGGCTGCACTTGGCCCCCACCCCACGCTGGTGCATCCCGACATCCCCATGCATCCCTGCATCCCTGTCCTCTCCCTGCATCCCTGCTCTCCCTTGCAGAGCTCAGGTTGCCACAGTAACGGCTCAGTCCCAGCCGCTCCTGCCACAAACGTGCTGCCACAGGTCAGCCCAGTCCAGCAGCTGCACCAGGGCCCTTCACCCCATGTCGGGGTGAGCCAAGCCCTCGGTGCTGGTGCCACCACAGCCCAGTGCTGCATTCTGAGCCAGGATGGGAAGCAGGCAGGTTGTGTCCTCCTGGAACGGCTGGGACGTGGTGGTAATGGAGCTCGCACTGTGCTGGAGCTCCGGCTCTGACCTCTGCCACATGTGGCAGTGGAAGCCACCGCTGCTCTGCTCTGCTGTGTGTTAATCCGAGTGTGATGCAATATTTGACTGTTGTGTTCTGAGCACTGGAAGCAGGGATTGGGATTGGCATGGCTCTTGGTTTGGGCAGCAGTGGCATGTGTTCTGCAGCTCGGCATGTGTTGGGAGGGCAGAGGAGATGGTTCAGGCCGGTCCTTGGGCAAGTGGTAGCTGAGTCCCAGGGGTCTGAAGCCCTGCTCATTCAGCTGCTCAGCCCTGGGGACGGGGCTGGAATCACAGATAAACTGTGGCCTCTCTAATCCCTGTCTGCTGCTTTATTCCCAAGGAATTGTTCATATTGCACAGCTCAGACACCCCAGGTACCAGTGGGACCCGACATGAGCGCCTGCTCTGGGCTGCCCCTGGTGCAGGGCTGCCCTGGCAGGTGGCTGCCCATCCCCACGGGGCTGCCCTGTGCCCGTCACGCAAGTGTCCGCATCCCAAGCGGATTATCTGCATTTGGAAACCCCTAATCCGTTTGCACGCTTGGCTCAGGCATCATCCCCACTCCTCCCCACTGCGCTGTGGCCCTGAGCAAGGAGCAAAGCCACCCCGTGACCTCCTTTTGGAGCCACAAACAACCTTATGCCCCAGCACAGGCAGAAAGCAAGGGCTGAGCCCTGCAGGGCTGGCTGGGGCAGAAGGAGGGGGACAGGATGTTGGCAAGGGTCTCTTGCCCCAGTTGCTGCTGGTGCTGCAGGGGCTTCACCAGCACAGGGACCTTCCCTGGGCACTTTCTCCTGCTGCACATCAGGCTCCAGGAGTTCCCAGAGCACTGACAGCAGGAATCCTGAGTTGGGAGCTTGACCCCATTACTCAGGGCTGGCCCTGAGCTAAGCGGGGCAGGTTCCACCAGGGGTGCAGTGGGCCCAGGGAGATAAGAAACCCCCCAGCCACAGGAACAGGGAATGGGACACCCTGTTCCTGACACCACAGGGTTGTGGCAAGCCCAGGAGGTGCAGAGGGGTAAGAAAATTCCTTAGTCCTGGGTTCTCAACTTCATCCTGCAGCTGCCAGAGGGGATCTGCTACCTGCCAGGGCAGGAGAAGGGGGTCCCTGCCGACAGGCTGGGTCTATTCATTTGTGAAGTGCCCCCACCTGCAGCACCCTGGGCTGCACCACTGAGGCAGGCAACGATCCAACACAGGGATCCTGGGAGCTGGAAGGAGTTTGTGGGGTCTGGACAGAGCCCTGGATTGGTTTGACAGTGAAATGGAGGGGTCCTGGAATGGGGCTGGTTTCCAAAGCAGGGACATGGTTAGCTCAGACCTGAGCAGGATGCTCCAGGGCACAGGGAGGACAGAGAAGGCTCCAGGGCACCTCCAGCACCTCAAACCATCCAGCACAGCTAGTTCCACATGACCCGCATGAACAATCCCCCTAATCCTGCTCTGACAGAGAAATAATCTCTCCCTCTTGGCCTCACCAGAGCACAAACCCTGGAATGATCCTGTTCTCCCTCTTGCAGAGGGCCAGGAGTGCAAGTGCTGGGGTGGGATCCACGGGGGGCCTGGGGGCAGAGCACGTCACTGTCACCAGCCGGTGCTCCCAGCCTCATGCACCCATCCAGCCCTCGCCCTGCAGAGCCTGGGACCTGCTGCCCACAGCCTCAGCTCCAGCCCACTCCCCTCCACCCAGAGCCCACGGACCCCCAGGGCAGAAGCACTCGCAGGGGCCCCAGTGCAGCCCCAGAGCAGGGCCCCAGCGCAGCCCTGTCCTCCCACGCTGGCACCGGCATTTCCTTTACACAAGCGGAGGAGACCCGGGCACGGCTCTGAGGCAGAGAAAGCGACCCGGGGCCGGGGCACGGCGACTGCCCCCCACACGCCCTGGGAAGGGCCCTGGCCCCCGGTAAGGGGCAGCTGCCCACGCGTGCCCCGGGCAGGTGCCGGCAGCGCCAGAGCTGCTTCGCGCCGAGCAAACCGCAGCTGCGGCACCGGGGTTGGATTGTGCTGACGGAGGCCCCAGTTCCCAGAGCGGGGTCAGGCGGGTGCCGCAGGCAGAGCCAAGCTCACACCCCACAGCACGTCGCTTCAGGGCCTTTATTTTGGAGAAAGTTAAAGCCTGTAGATACAGCAATAAAATATACAAAAAAATAAAATTTTTTACAGTATTGAATGCTGCCCTGGGCTCCAGGGACTGCGGCTGGAGGCAGCTGGGGTGAGCGAGCAGAGGGGCGAAGGGCCCTCATCGCCCCTGAGCGTGCCCAGGGCCAGCCACCGACTCCCCACAGCTTGGAGGGGCTTGCCCAGACCCCGCAGCCATGGGGATCCTCCCCCCTGCCCTCTGGTTCCCTGCCCACCAGCTGTGATGGAACTTGGAGAGAGCAGCTCTCCCACTGCCTCCCTCACTCCTCCACTGCTCATCCGTGTTTGCCCACTGAATGGAAAGGGCAGGAGGGCTCCCCCAGTTTTGGTAAATGCAGGACCACAACCACCAAGCCCCCAAAGTCAGGACATCTGCTCTTCACAACACCTGCACTGCCCCACAGCAGGTTCCTCTCCTCACATCCACCTGCTCCCTTCAACTCTTGCCCCTTCCCACCTTAACTGTGAGGGCCGACCTCCAACAGAAATGCCACGTGAAGCCCCCAGGAAGCTGCAGACCCCATGCCTGGCCCCTCACAACCCAGAAAAGAACAGGCCAGGTGTGCTCCTGTCAGCCGTGCCGGTTCCCCCAATTCCCCAGGGTTCAACTGCTCTAACTCGGCACAGTGCTGGAAGCAAGACCGTGCTCCCAGCACCAGCCTGGCCACAGGGAAGCCAGGGCAGCCCCGATGGCTTCACCCAGCTCCCCAAATGGGCCACAGCTGCAAATGCCACACAGGTGCCATTACTGGGTAGCAGCGCTGCCCTACCTCAGCCATCCCAAAAGGAGCCCAGGCTGCTGGCACTGGCCAGACCACTGTGCCCGAAGCAGGAAGCTGGGGACAAGCACAAGCAGCTCCCAAACCTCTGGGCTCCCAGCAAGCCCAGGCTGAGTCCAGCAGGGGCAGTGCCAGCTGAGTCCAGAGCGGGAGCACCCGGATGCATCCACGTGCAGCTCGGAGCCCTGTACTGGTCATCCTGGCCAAAACCAGGGCCAGGGGACTCAGAGAGGGGACTCACCCCAGCACCCTGCAAGCTCTAGGAGGTGCTGGGAACAGCAGGGCAGACCCCACCACATGGCCAAACCCCTCTGCAATTCCAGGCTTGTAGGGTCTTGTGGGTTTGGGTGCGGGCAGTCAGGGCAGGGGGCTGTGGAAGCGTTTGTAGGAACTGTGGCTGCAATTGGAGGCAAATAGGCACTTGAATGAGCAAAAATAATAGAAAACTATTATGGAAGGAAATAGAAAAAGGTTCATCCCCCTCCCCCAGAGATGAGCGGCACCACCCCAGAGAGGGGGCTGCTCTGTTGGGTCAGGTGAGGACCTGAGCCATTCAGGGACCCCGGCCCCAAGCTGTTCCCGAGGGCAGGCCCGGAGCAGTCGCAGCCGAGTGGGATAAATCCAGGGGAGCGCTCTGCAGGTGGGAAGGCTGAGGCCAGGGAGGGCCCCGCGTGCCGGCGCAGCCCCTCACATGGGCGAGGACGCACACTCTGGGGTCAGCTCCATGTCGAAGGTCAGCGACTCTGCGGGCAGACACAGCCAGGGTTACGGGCCCCGCGCGTGGTCGCGGCCAGGGCCCCCGGGAGCCCCCCCCGACTCACCGAACTGCCCGCCCGCGCTGTTCTCTGCGCCCTCGCTGCTGTTGCCGAACTGCATGAGCGAGTCCAGGGTGCGCGGGGACATGGGCAGGTCGATGGTGTTGCTGAAGGAGGTGCTGTCCCAGGGAGAAGAAGCACAGAAGCCTCCAGAGTCAGGGCCTGGCCAGAGCTCTGTGATACCCCCTCTACCCGCTGAGGGGCCCCCGGGCACAGCCCGGCGGCCCCCAGAGCTCTCCAGAGGAAAGGGGCCCCGGAGGGGAAGAACGGGGCTGTGGTTTGGGCAGCAGCTGGAGCCTGGCTCAGCCCCCACCGTCACCCCAGGCTGCGAACCCCACAGAAACCGAGCAAAACTCAGATAGAGGTAGAAGGAAAGAAAGGAAACCTCTCCTTCAAGCAAGGCTGAGCACACAAAACACCCCCCAAGCACTGACAGACAACCCCCAGGAACACTCACGGGGTGACACAGATGAACTTGGTCTTCAGGTACGGAGCAGCACCTGCAAGGAGGGAGAAACTTTGTCAACAGCCACCCCCTAGGACAAATCCTTCTCTCTGCCCCCTGGAACACAGGCAGTGCCCACCCTCTACCCAATGGGACCCCATGGCTGGTCCCACACTGTGGCTGTGCCCTCCAGGGATGGCACAGTGTCCTGGCTGGTGACAGAGCCTCCCTGCGACAAAGGAGCCACAGAAAGTCAACGACTACCTGAGTCCGTCGCTTCCGAGTGTTCCTGGCTCTCGGAGCGGCAGTACTTTCCAAAGGCCTCCTCCTTGGGGATGTCTGGGTACAGGTACACCAGCGGGGACACCAGGATGTTGGTGGCATCCATGATTTTGTAGCCCATGATGATCTCCGCAAACGACATGTTGTTCAGCTGCTGCTTGGTGTAAGGCTCCACCGACTGGATCTGCGTCTTCCCTGTGCAAGGAAGGAGAATTTTGGCACAGAACAAAAGCAGGGCTGCCTTCAGACACCCCCAGAGCAGTAGGGACAAGATGGGCCTGGGGCTGTGTTAAGCTCTACCAGGCACACAGCAGACCACGGGGCAGGACTGGGACCTGACTGCGTTCAGTGCCATAGAAAACTGTGCCCATGGGCAGCACAGACACCCAGAAGGCAAAGGCCAGCAAAGGGCCTCCAGGCTCAGAAATTAACCCATGCAGACAGCTTGTTGGGACAAGGACAAAGGACAAGTGCTTATCAGGGCATCCAAGCCCCCTGTGGAACCTGGAATGCCATGCCAGGCACCCAGGGTAGCGAGGGCAGAGCTCGTACCACTGATGTCCTTCTCCACCCACGTGAAGGTGATGCCGCCTTCCTTGCTGCTCTCACTGAAGCGCAGCAGAAAGGTCCCTGGGGGCTTGGTGCTCAGGATGGCTCGCTCCCGCTCCTTGCTGATGAAGCCCATGATGTACCTGGGCAGGAGGAAGCAAGAACAACAAATGTGGGTCAGGGCACAGGAGCAGCTCCTCCAGGATGTAAGCTCTGCCACCTCTGCTCAACAGCAGAACTTGGCCTGGCCGCTGACATTTTATGGATTCCCAGGTGAGTTTTCACCCTGAACCAGCAAAAACCATCCCAAGACAGCACACCTACACATGGAAAGGCACCCCACGCCATCAGGAAGGAACCTGTGGGACCCCTTCCAAGGCCCAGCCTAACCACAGGCTCTGGGCTGGCACTCACCCTTCGTTCCACAGTGCCAGGATGTACTTCTTCACCAAGTCAATGATGTTGTCCAGCCAGACCCAGAAAGAGAAGCCTTTGCCAGCCATGTTCTCCTGAGGAAAAGGCAGAGAGGCTGCTAGCACAGCTTGGGAGAAGGGAACGGCCAAGGGAAGGTACTCAGGGAAGAGGGGAAATTCTACCTTGCAGAACTTGGCCCAGGTGATCTGACAGCCAGAGTAATTCACACCTGGTCCTGGCAAAGAAAAAAGAACACAACCATTTAAATAGAGCTGTCCTACCAAAGACACCATTTCCAGGATTTGTGCCATTTGGAAGAAAACCAAGCAACTGAAAATTACTGAGGCCAAAAGCTCTCAGGCCAAACACAGGACCTTACTCTTGGATGACATGTACAGGTGGGGAATCACCCCAGAAGACAACAGGGATCAGCAGGACACCATGCCACGTCACCCCACACCTACCCAGCAGTTTTTCTGCCAGAGTGGTCAGCTGCTCAATGCTGAGCCCACGCTTCGTGGTGGAGGAGAACTGCCAGCTCAGCACCTCCGCCACCTGGTCCCAGGTCCCAATGGGCGGCTTAGTGAAGAAGTTCACGTTCTGCATGAGGGAACACACAGCCCTGAGTGGGACATGGGACAGGAGCAGGGCCAGGTCCTGCCTCAGTTTCCCTCTCTCACTGTGACACCCCCATCCTGACACCTGCCCTGCTGCCTTCCCACACCGGCCATACCTTGGGGTTGTTGGTCAGCATGTTGTACCACAGGATGGATGCCCAGGCATTGGGCATCTGGCAGATGTTGGAGATGACCACCACAGGCAGCGAGTGAGTCTGCAAAGAGAGGATGTGACCATGGGTTGGGACAACTTCCAGGGCTCCACCCAGCCCCGTGACAGTGGAAGGCAGTGAGCCGTGCCTCACCTCCAGGTCGATCTTCAGCCCCTGATGATACACCTCTGTCTCAAAAGTGATGAGGTGCAGCTCCTCAGTGACTATCAGTGAGGCCTGGGGCAGAAGGGGACACCATGAGCACCACAAGACACCCAGCCTGAGCCCAGCACATGAGCACCAGACCCAGCTCGGGGCTGGCCTGGCAACGCTGCCAATGGTGCTGGTGGATCTCCTGCCTCAGGGCAGGGCTCCTGCAGCCCCTCCCAGCTCAGCTGCCCCTGTCAATGGCCAGTCCCCCTCCCAGGGCCCCCAAGACTCACATCACAGTTGGCTCGGCCTCCATTGCCACACCGCTGCTCCCGCAGGGTCTGCAGAGAGAGGGACAGGCTGCAGCAGCAGCACAATGACACGTGGCTGTGCAGGAGCAGCCCAGCAGCTCGTGGTACCCACCAGATGTTTGAACTCTGCAGAGAGGCTGCCGTTGTTCGACTCCTCCATGTTCATGACTTTGGTGTTGGTCCCCAGGATGTTAAACTTCCGGGATCTGGGAAGAGGAAGGAGTGTGGCTGACAGGGCTGTCTTGGAGTGAACGTGTGGTAGGATGTTTGCCAGGAATAAAAGCAGAAACAAGAAAAAAAGGACCAAAGCAAACAGAGCACTTACCCCCGAAGTGCTGCAACATCCCCAGAGTCTCTAGAAAAGGGGAAAGAGACACCAGGTCATGGCTGTGGCCTTCCTACCCTGATGCAGACGAGCTGGTGTGTGGTGCTAGCTGCATCCCAGCACACGTCCCATGAGCCCCACAGACCTTCCCCCCACGTGGGGGTGAACCCTCTGGACTCAGCACCATCCTGCACCCTCCCCTTCAACTGGGGGCCAGGCCACACTGGCCCTTCATTGTGGAGACTGAGCCCAATCCAAGGGCGGCAGGAATCAGTCCCATCCCAGTAAGCCAACCCAGTGCCACTGGAAGGGAAGCACAGGACTCACTTGTCAATGCAGACTTTGATTTTCAGTTGATAGTTCAGCTCTGGAAACTTGACCAACAACCTGCAAGAGTCAGCAGACACAGAGCATGAACATCCTGTGCGCAGAAAGTGCTCCTGCTGCACAGGGCACCTGGCACAGCCAGCAGTATGGACCAGCTCCTCCGGTGGCCCTGGGCACACCACACACGGGCCTGGGACACGTCAGCCCTGGCACCTGTCCCCAGAACCAGGGAGGTGCTGATGCTCCCGTGAGCATCTCGAGAAGCTCGTTTGTGCTGCTGGCTGCCCACGGCCAAGCTCTGAACAAACACCCTCCACACTACACCGCGCCAGAGGCTGCCGTGAAGGCACGGCTGGAAAAGGGCAAGGAAGCTCCAAGCAGAGCCCAGTGTCAGAGCAGCCTCCCTCCATGGAGGATGGCAGGGAACACAGCCCAGCTGAGCAGCAGCTGGCCGGGGATGTGCTGATGCTTCCCACTCCCGCAGTGGGATTTACCAGAACCGGGCTGATCCCCAGCCAGCCCTGCACTGAGTCATGTGGGCGGCACTCCAGCCCACTGGGGTCATCCCCCTGGGATCTGTGCTGCTGGTATCCAGCCCTTCCCAGCACCAGCGCTCCCCAGGTAAGCTGGGGGCTGCAGCTGCATCTTCCCAGAGCGATCCCACGCTGCGCTCCCTGCTCAGCTGCCCTCCCTCACCTGCAGGGGAGGTGACCCACCTGACTTTGGTGGTGAACTGCACACCTGTCTTGATGACGAGGGGCCGGTCGGGGTGCATGGGCATGCAAGGCTGCCTCTCCACGACGAAAGCGCTGCAGGAACAGCACAGAGATCACGGTCACACCTCAGTGCCCACCCTCCACCCACGGCCATCACTGGGACTGCCTGCGGCCCCCGCCTGCCTTCAGCACCTTTTCATCAGGTTCCTGAACAGCTCCACAATCCGCTCCTCCAGCATGGGCCGGTGCTGGACGATTGGGTCACCCTTATAGGATACTTTTTGCTGCAATTCTTCCAACTTCTTGATCTGCTGCCGGGTCTGTAGCTGCGATTCAGCGAGGGAGGTTATCCTAGGAGAGCAGGGAGAACCAGCATTAGCTCTGGCTGCCAAGGCCACACTGTCCAGCCTGCAGAGCCCTCCTCTTCCCATGCAAGAACACATTCTCCCTGCCAAACCAGTCAAGAACTGAGTGTGTCCGTGGCTCCAAGCCCAGAGCATTTTTCTAGGCCATGCATTACAAACAGGTGACTCCAAGGCCAGAAACTTTTCAGCAGCCTCAGAATCCCCCAGGCATGGAGCTGGGGACAGTGGGACACCTTTCCAGCACTGTGCCCACCACTGCGGCTCAGTCTAAGCTGCAGGCTACATTCACACGTACGAGCATCAGAAACCATTTTGCAAGGACATTTCCAGGGCCCAAGAGCCCATTTCCACAGCAGGTGTATGAGTGCCACTGCTCTGGGGACTGACACAGCCCCAGCCAGCTCTCACCAGTTCTCGAGCCGGTCCAGGCAGATATTGGGTGGGCCGCCAATGCAAGCAATCTGCTGCCTCCTCTTCCAGTCTGCCAGCTCCTCATCTGCCAGCATCTTCTGCACATATTCCATGGCCGACAGCAGCCCAGCCAGCTCGCTCACTATGCCCTGCCAAGAGAGAAAGCAGAACCTTCAGCACCCTGTCACTTCCCCCACGGACCCACAAGTTTCACATTCACAGGCAAGGAAGAAGTCACTCAGGGCTCTGCTTGCTGCACTGCTCCCGGTTCTGGCCATGCAGGAACCACCAAACTCTGACCCTGAAGAAGGGGGATCTGCACCCAGGGGAATCTGGAGGGCCGGCTGTCCCACTTACCCTGCGCATCTGGTCCAGCGCTGTCAGCATTTGCTCCAGCTGCTGCATCTTCTGCCGGGTCACGGACTGGTTGTTCCCGTTCAGGTCCTGCATGTCTGTGCAGAGGTGAGGAGTGTGATCGGGATACACAAAGCAACCACACGGAGATGAGAGATCTCACAGGGCAGAGAGTTCCTCCAAGCGAGCTCAAGGCTGAGCCAAGGCTGAGAGCCCCTCTGCCTGATTATTTCTTACTTTTTATACATTTGTGGGTCTGGCTGTGGATTGGCTTCTGGAGTTTTCACCTCCTAGCCAAATGGCCAGACCAACTGTCAGTTACAATTGTTTTCAGGTTAGAAATATGCAAACAAAGGACAGAGAATAAAAAACAAAGGATTTGTTTATGTTACATTTGTGAGAAAAAGTAGAAACTGCTCCTAATATTGTACAGTGGCTAAAAAGTCTGACTCCATTTTATGAACAATCAAAAGGCTTTAAAAAACTCAGAAAAACCAGGGTGACAGAGGAGCTTCAGCCACACACAAGGAGTCTTCGCACCTTCTCAAGCGCCACAACAACACAATGCTTTCACAGCAAAGCGCAGGCACCCTATAGCCAAGCAGGAACCTGGCACAGCCTCCAAGCACCTCCGTGGCTCTCCCGTGCCCACAGAGGCCAATCCCTCCCCATCCCACTGCTGTGCTTACAGCAAAGCTCAGCTCAGCTCCCTCAAGGGCAGCATCAGTGGCAGAAAACAGAGGACCAGGTTTCTCCAATTGCCATGCAAATGCCCTGAGCCTGAGCACATGCCCGCTGGGAGTGGAGGTTGGAACACCTCTCCAGCAAGTTTCCTTGCAGGAACATATTGTGGATTGCAGATGCTAATGAGCTGTCATTACCCCCCTTGGCTCTTCAAAGTCTTGTAGTTAAAATCAAAGTCATCCTGGAGATTCTCCACCACTTTCATCTTCTGCTCCAGATCCTGCAAGGCAAGAGATATGATTTCATTCAAAGCACTCAAGAACCGTGCTGGGGAGAGCAGAAGGTGCCCAAGCAGACACATACCTGCACCCTCTTCCTGACATCCTGCAGGTGCTGCTCCAGCATCTGCTGCTTCTCTGTCACCACAGCTGCCGTCGGATGGGTTGCCTGTCCCCCTTGCTGCAGAGGGGACAAGAAGGGCATAAGGACAGGGCTGTAACCTGGGCGAGCTCCCTCCCAGGCTGAGAAGGTTCTTCAGGGTCTTCAGCCCATCGCTAACACACACTGGCAGCTGGCTGATCCCTCCAGCATCAGCTCCAACATGGCACAGGGTCAAGGAGAAGAGAGATGGGGGCACCCAGCTCATCACACCCCAGAACACCCAGGCTGTGTTCTGGCTGTTGGGAATCAGGGTGGAAGCCCTGGGATACCTGGCCACTGACCTGGGCTGCAGTGGCAGCTGTCTGGAGGAGCCGGGACTCTTCCCAGAGGCAACGAGCCACGATGCGAGCTATTTCCATTGGCTTCTCCAAGTATCTGCTCTGTAAAGGGTCAAACACCCCACGATCAGCAGGCACAGGACAACCCCTAGGATCCCCACATCCTTGAGGGCTGTGGATGGCGAGCTGCGCCAAGAAATCCCTTGGACTCTCACCAGCTCCCCCCAGCATGCCTACCCCTGCCAAGCTGGCACCTCCCACCTCACCTGCAGGAACTGCTTGATGCGGCGCAGGTTGTGCTGGTACAGGACGTTGGACTCCTGCAGAAAGCGGCTGTACTGCTGGTCGATCTCCCCCAGCAGGTTGTGGAACACCAGCGTGGCGTGCGACTCCTTGCTGGCAGCGTACGCCCTGTACAAGGGAGGGAGAGCCCTGAGTGCCTGGCAAGGGGCAAAGCAGGGCACCATGCAGGGGGGCTCAGCTCACACCCACCATCCCCTGTGCAACCAGAGCCCTGGAATCATGTAGGTAGGAAAATATCTCTAAGATCGAGTCCGATTTGTGACTAATCACCATCTGGTCAAGTAGACCAGAGCACCAGGCAGACAGTGCACACCAGCACCTGATGTCTGTGAGCACGCCCCACATGCTCGTGGACAGGATCCAGGGATCAGTGCTCTCTGTCTGCGAGCCCTGGATGGGGACATCCCCCTGCTCCAGAGCTACCTCTTCTCCTGGTCCAGGGTCTAACACAAAGTCCCATTCCATACATAATCTTGCTTCCCTCGATGCCACATGAGCCCCAGGGAGAGGCCAGTCCCACCACAGGAGGGACTCAGGGAAAGTGACAGAGCTCCTCTAGCTCACTTGAGCTCCTGTGGGTGGTTGTCATGAGCAAAGTCCCCCCAGTGACATTTCAAAAGGCCTTACCAGTCCTGGCTTTCAATCCACGGGGCCAGGAACTGCCGGAGCTCCATGGGGAAGCTGTCACTGTAGAGCTGGTGGAGCTGCTCCAGGTATCGCGTGTCGAGCTGCTGTAGCTGGTTCCACTGCGCCATCCTGGCCAGCTCCGGAGACCTGAGGGATGGGCACACAGGTGGCTCAGAGCTGGCTCCCAGTGGGCTCCTGGCTCCCTCCTGCCAGGACCCAGCTGTAATCACTGCAATGCCCTGAAAAGGGTTCTCTCTGGCCAGAACCAGAGACAGCCAGGGCACGAGCCCAGGGCACAGTGCTCCAGGACAGCTGGCACGGGCAGGCTGGTCACTGGTAACAGGTAGGAATGAAGCTTTAATTCAGTCTTGAAGGCACCCCTGGTCAGCCCTGCTGGGAGGCAGGGAAGTGTCTGTGGAGCTTACTGTAAGTGCGGAAGGCGGAGACTGCCAGGAAACTACAGAAACAAGGAAGGAGCAATTTTCAAGTTCACGACTTGTATCAATGGAAATCAAACTGACGCTAACAAGGGGACTCCAGCTGGGCTGGCAAATGAAGGCAGAGCTCTGCATGACACCAGCAGTCACTTCCCTGCAGAAAGCGGTTTGCTTTTCCCAAAGGTCCCGGCGCTGAGTGATGCAGCATCACTGCATGGCCTGCGCTCCCAAGGGATTCTTTCCCCATTTGTCTGAGTGTGAAGAAGGAAAGAGGAAACATCCTCTGTGGGCTGAGGCACCAGGAGGGGACAGACATGGGCAATGACATGGGAGTTAGGTTTTTAGTACTTCACAGCACTGAACAGCCCCAAAGGCGGGAGCAGCCTCCACAGGACACTAACCTTGAACTACAACCCTCTGGTGCAATCCTCAGAGAAGCTCACATGAACCAAACCTGCTTTCAATGGAGCAACAAGTGACCAACAAGTGAACATGAAAGGAGAGAGCCAGTGACCGCACAAGGTCCTTCAGACAACAGACTCCTACAGCCCTGGAGTCAGACCTGGCTGATGTGACAGAGCCTCTGCCATGCTGCAGACCAAAGGTTGAGCTGTGAGCTGTGGACCAGGGCTGTGTGTGGGGCAGCACAGCAGAGACCCCATCCCACCGGGGGTTCAGCCCTTTGTGGCCAGTTCTCAGCTGCAGCGGCTCAGGGAATGCTCCTTCTGCCCCAGCAGCTGCAGGGCTCCAGGCTTTCCACTCAGTCCTGGAGTCCACTCCTGCAGCATGAGTGGTGCAGGAGTTCCCCGTGGAGCTGCTGGGGGGAAAACCCAACAAATGCACAGGCCAGGCGAGAGCGAAAGCCCACCAGCCTGGCAGGGATTGCCCCGCCTGGACGGTGAGCTCAGCCGCCTCGCTTCCTATTGCGCCATGCACCGGGGCGGGGGGGGGGGCTGCACCAGCCCCTCCGGAAACAGCAGCTGCTGCTGCCCCAGCCCAGATCCTGCCAGAGCTGTTTCCAGCTCTGAGGAGAACAGTGCTGCAGCAGCACGGCACAGGAGGCAGTTACCTGGGCAGCCCCTGGAGCGCCCGGTGCCGAGTGGCTCACAGGCAGACCTTCCACAGGCTGCAGAAACCGAACCAGATGCCACATCTGGACCCATGATCCAAGCAAATGTTCCACCTGAAAGCCACAATCTCGGCATTTCAGAGCAGTGCTGGAGCCCCAGTCTGAAAGCACCAAAGGGTCAAGAGCAAAGCTCCCAGGCTGCCAGGCGGCAGCAGCACTTGGACGGGACTCAGCCACTTCCCACTGCCACAAACAGCTCTGGGACAAGCCAGCTTGCAGCACTAAACTCCAGCTCCTCCTGGCATCCACACAAGGGACTCCAACATTCCTGGAGGAAAAGGGTCCCTAAGACACTCCTTACGGCAGCAGCTACCACCATCAGGGAAGTTCTGACCCTGCCAGCCCTGGAACCCCACACAGGAAGCTCTACCTGTCCAGCCCCACCAACGGGAAGCCACCCTTGCCTGGGTTAGAGATCTGAGGATTGAACCTTTCTGATTCCACCGGGCTTGCCCGTCTCTGTGGTTTGCCTCTCCTCTGTCCCTGGAATGGAGCCAGAGAGCAGACGACATGGCCAGGACCAACAGAGCATGATGCAAGCTCAGGGCTAAACATGCTGTCCAGAGCTCAGAGCAGAGCTGCTAAAAGTAGCTCAAGGGCTAAAGTTCATCTTTCTTTATCTCCCTGCAAGGGCAGGGCACTAGAGGCAGGCCCAGCTGCACACTGTCACCTGCAGCCTCTGGGACAGCTCTGCACACTCCAACCATGCCACTCAAAATGGGGCTGCCCTGGAACGAACCCTGAAACTGCTTGCTGTCTGCTTTCTCATCTCTGGGACACACCTGGGAACATCCTGCACGTGTGCCCCCACAACAAGCAAGGAGCTCTAGGGCAATGTCTATGGGGGGGTCACTGGAAAGGGCCTTAGAGGGACCCCGGGACTCGATATCCCCTGCAGGGACATGAGCAGGATGAAACTCATTCACTGACAGCATTGTAGAGGCCACATCATCACAGTGCCGTCACAGGGTCATGACAGATGCCATCAACAACACTTCACAGAGTCCCTGTACCAGGCACCTCGCTGTCCCCTCTTCCACACAACCATCAACAGCCCGATGGAAAACTGCTGGACAGAGCAGCCAGTCGCTCTGGCAGCACAAGAGCCACTTTGGAAAGGCTGCTAAAAGAATTTGGCTCTGCTTCTCTGGAGCAATTTCAAAGCCAGCCTTGGAGGTGGAAAACAGTGATGCAGAAATTTGCAACAGGAGGAGGGAGAAGGCTCTGAGCAACCTCACAGCCACAGCATGAGTTCAGACCACCCCACATGCCACGGCCTGCTGTTCCTCATCACAGCTCCCCAAGGTCCATCCCAGCGGAACTCCCGCTGCAGCAGCTGCGAGTGACACTGTCACCATCCACCCCAGGGCACGGGACACCCAGCCCACACCCCTCCTGTCCTCCGCCACCGCTGCTCCAGCAGCTCCAACAGATCCACAGGAAGACAGAAGAGTGTGGGAGTGACAGCGATCACGGTCGGGGCGGAAGCGCGGTCTATCCCCGATGTGCACACCGGGCACGGCCAGCCCCTGCAGGTGCAAAGGGGGCGGGCCAGGGCAGCCCACCCTCCCAGCTCCACGCGCAGCGCCAGGCCCTGCCTGTGTCCCTCCGACAGGAACGCGGGGATGTCCCACGGCCCGCGGGACAAGAGCCGCTCACACACGGGCAGCGCAGCGCCGGGAGCCGCGGGGCAGGGGCGGTGGGCAGCACCGTCAGCCCCCGCCGAGCGCTCGGGCGGCTCGTTCTCCCGAGCGGAGAACCCGACTGCTCTGCTCGTCACACCCAGCACCCACGGGGACAGTAACCCACGCAAGGCCCGATCCAGGCAGGAGGCGCCGAGCTGCTGCTGCAGTCCAAGAGGCATGTGACAGCCCTGAGCTCTGAGCTCCACAGCCGGCTGTGCCACCCTTTCGGCTCCTGCCATCAACATAATGCTATCAGCGCTGGGACGAGCCGCACCAGCCCGTGCCTCGTTCCGCACGGGAACCCCGAAGCCGTGTCAGCCCCGGCCCAGCCCCAGCTGGACCCGGGTGGGCCGCACCTCCTGTGGCCCTGCCGGTCCCGACGCTTTTCGCTCTGCGACAAGCCGGTTCGGGCACTGCCCCTGTGCCGGGCCGTGTGCGGTGCCAAGCAGGAAGATCCACCCGGGCCGCACTGAGCGACGCCGCTCAGCACCGGGGCTCGGCCCTCCAGTGACGGGGGAGCCGGGACAGGCCCCCCCGCGTTATCCCGCGATGCCAGCCCCGCTCCCGCCCCGGCCTGCCCGCGGGGCGGCCCCGGCCCCAAACCGGCCCGGGGGACACCGGCTCCCGGCGACGAGCACAGCCCGCACGCCTCCCAGGCTCACCGGCGGTCCCGGCGGGCGGGGCGGCGGCTCCCGGTGACGGCGGCGATCGCGTCCGGCTGCGCCGAGGGACCGGACCTCCCGCGGCCCGGCCCCACCCCGCGGTGACGTCATCGTCCTACTGCCAATGGCGACTAGGCGCTCCCGAGGCCCCGCCCCGACAGGCCTCCTACAGCCAATCAGCGAGGCCGTCGCGTTGCGCGTCACGGCGCGCACGGAGGGGGCTGCCCCCTCCAGCTATTCCCGGATGGCACCGCCTCCCGCCGCAGGGCTTCGCCAGGCAGAGGCGGTGCAGGGGGCCGGGGGGGGGCGACTGCCGGGAACAGCCGTGCGGGAAACCCAGCTGAGTTCCGGGCAGCGCCGTGACGTCACGCGGTCGCCGCCGCCGCAGCCTCTTAAAGGAGCCGCGCCGACCCGGGCGCCGCGCTGGGAGCAGCGCCCCCGCGTGGGGAAAAGGGGATCGGCCTCGTGGGGCAAACGGGGATGGATCGCTGTGGGGATCAGCGCCTAGGGCTGTGGGGATCATCCCTGTGGGGATCGATCCCTCTGAGGCTGTGGGGATCAGTTTCTGTGGGGTGTGGGGAACATCCCTGTGGAGCTGTGGGGATCAGTTCCTGTGGGGTGTGGGCAACATCCCTGTGGAGCTGTGGGGATCAGTTCCTGTGGGGTGTGGGGAACATCCCTGTGGAGCTGTGGGGATCAATCCCATAGGACTGTGGCAATCATCCCTGTGGGGCTATGGGGATCAGTCCCTGTGGGGCTGTGGGGATCGGTCCCATATGACTGTGGGGATCAGGTCCTGTGGGGTTGTGGGGATCAGCACTGTAGGGCTGTGGGGATCGACCACCTTGAAGCTCTGGGGATGGATCCCTGTGGGGCTCTGAGTGTCAGCCCCACACAGGACTGTGGGGATCAGTCCCTGTGTGGCAGTCCCTCCCCAGCGCCTGGTGCCATTGACACTGCACACTGGTGGTTTATAAAAGAGACTTTATTGCTGCACTGCTGCCTGGGCACAGCCTGGGACAGGTGAGGATCACCCGGGCTTCTGCTGCCCTGGCCCTGCTGCTCAGAGGAAACCCGCGTGAAAACTGCTTGTGGGCCCGCAGGAGACTCCGTGAGGGCAGGCGACCTGCTGGCTGGGGCCCTCACTGGGCTGGGAACCACCAGCAGCCAAGAGCCGGTGCCCAGTGCCTCGCCACACCGGGAGCCTCGGGGCCACCGGTGTCTCAGGGCTGCCTGCAGCCGGCACACGGAACCGACCGGTCACACCTTCTGTGGGGAGGGAAGCTGTGGCAGGACCCCGAGGCCAGGACAGCACTGGACAATTTGAAGGAAAATAAAGGAAAAGCAAGTTTATATATCAGGTTATGTGAACAGCAGCAGCCTCGTGCTGGGGGAGCAGGATGGGGAATGAGGGGCTGAGGCTTGCAGCGAGGGCTGAGTATGTAAGAGCCAAGCGGGGCTGAGCCAGGCAGAGCCCCCAGGCCACCGTGTGCTGCCTTCAATGCTGCCTCACTCAGGGCATGGAGAGAAGCTGCAGAAAGCAGGACACAGGGAGGAAAGCACAGGACATGGGCATGGGTATGAGCCTGAGCTGTGCCAGGACCCCTGCAGAAAGCAGATGCTCAGAAGTGCTCAAGGTCCAGTGCTGGACAGGTGTCAATGTCTCTTTCTGATTACCTCTCTGAAAACAAGTCCTGGCCGTGGTGGCTGCTCCAGCATCACTGCCTGGGTGTCCCCCTCTCCCAGGGCAGCAAGTGTGGCTCACTGCCTGCTGCCACCACTGTGGGTGTGCAGGGAGCAGACCCAGCACCCCACCTCCACGCTGCTCCCTGCCCCTGGCACTCGCCATGGACCCTGGATGTCTGGCAGCCACATCTGTGACCCGGGCAGGAAGCCTGCAGCTTGAGCTGTTCCTGCCATGGCCCTGGGGCACAGCGAGGAGGAGCAGTGGACGCAGCTGTGCCCCCGTGGGCACCCACAGCAGCCAGGTCACCCAGTCCTTGGGAGGGCAGAGAGGAGCAGCCCCACCTGCCCCATGCCAGCTCAGCACTGCCCATCAACAGGACTTGCTCAGCTCTTCCGTCCCGCGCACCGGCTGCATCCCAGTTCCTCTGGTCCCCCGAAGGAGCAGCCGGTTTGGGTGCTGGGAGTCTTCTTGCCTGCAGGGCGGCTGTGCCGCCTGGCACAGGGGGCTGGGTGGTGTGGGCTACTTGCAGGAAGCTTTCTTGACACCAGGTTTTTCTTATGGAGGACTCTTGAACTTTCAGCTCTACAGCCATTGTCTTGGGATCAGCACTCTCCAGCTGGGTCAGGGCCCTGTCACTCAAAGCCCATCTTCAGGTGTGAGCCAAGAAGGCTGCAGCAGGAATGGTCTCCAAGGGTGATTTAGTAGTGTAAGAAAAACAGTTCCGTGTTCCTAATGTTTATGTGCTAAAACTAAAATATAAAATACACCTTGTACAAGCAGGCAGGGGATCGGCGTCGGCTCTGCAGGGTAAGGAGGCATTGTGTACACTTCCCTGGGGCTCCAGGGCAGGGAGAGCTCGAAATGTGAGTGATAATGTGTTCAGCTGTCGTCCACAACCCTTGTGCTCTGCAGCCTGTCCTACTCGCTGTCACTCTTGTCCACCAGTACCGCGTCAGTCTCCTCTGTGATCTCCAGCAGTGTGTGCATGTCGGGGCTCTCCCCACGCATCAGATCTGAATTTTCCCCTTCCTCTCCACCAACCTCCACCAGCTCTGTGGCTTTCACCTCCACCTCACCCTCTCTTATTTTCTTGACATGGAAAGTGAAGGGTGGCACTTTGTAGACGGCTGTCTTGGACCTGGCATAGATGGTGTGGTCAGGGGTGAAAGACTTCCTTAGTTTGTCCCGAGAGCTCTTCATCTTCTCTCTCCTTTCGTTAGTCACAATTTTAGTGCCCAGTTTGTTCATCCTCTTCTCCAGGTTGTGGCGGGTCTTCTCCAAGTTGTGGCGGGTCTTCTCCAGGTTTTCCTTGGTCTTTAGTTTAGTCTTTTCCATCTTCTCCTTTGAGAATGCCTTCTTAAAGTCATCCACCCTTTTCATGCCGCTCCTTTTGATGCGTTCTGCCCGTGACTCTTCAATAATCTCCTCTATCTCCACCTCCTCATCGGAGGAGAGCTGGATGTGGTCCTCCTCCGCATGGTCCTCACCCACAGGGACCTCCTCACCCTCGCCTTCCTTCTCCAGCTTTTCACCTTCCTTTAGGGACTTGCTGATGCTCAGTTTAGATGGGAGCTTCACTTCATCCTGCAAGACACAGAGCGGAGCCAGTGAGACACACAGACACCGGCAACCCCGGATCCAGCCCGTCCTCCCTCCCACAGTGCCACAGAGACATCGGCCTCCACCCAGCTAAACACACCCAGGTACCTCAGGCCTGGGCTCATCCTCTTTTACTGCAGCTGATAAGTTATTGCAAGGAGGATCTGCTTAGGACTCTCCTGTCCCAGGACTCAGGCACCAGCTCTGCTCACCCTAGGCTGGCTCAAAACTCATCTGTGATGCCAGAACTACGGGAAAGGCAGCCCAGCACTGAAACTGGAGCCTTTTCCCTTCTTTCTCTGCCCGTGTCACAGTCCTGTGCCCTCCAGTTCCATCTGTATCCCAGGACCTATTGCAGCCCCTCACTCCTGGCTGCAGGACAGTGGCCTTCAGGTCTCCAGCCTGGCCAGTCCCAGCTGCAGCCCCGCAGGGCTGCAAAGGCACAGCCAGAGCTGAGATTCTGGCCACAGCACCAGCGTGCACACGCTGTCCTGGCTGCCCCCAGGCTACACTCAGACTTTCCCAAGGCCTCAGGATCCAGATGTGGGGCTGGGACATCTCTTGGGATGCAGCAGGCTGCCCTGTTTTTCCTATTTCTCCACAGGGGAATAAGTTAGGGAATTTGCCTGAGTCCTTATCTGGAGATGGTGGAGACAGTGGTCCCAACTTGCGCAGCCTGGTCTGCAAGGATACACAGCTCTACTTGGAAGAGGGCTGGATTCATTCAGCTTCTCCACGAGCCTGAGCCAGCCAAGTTTCTGATCCCAGTGGCAGAGGACAAGCATGTGCCTGGGAGAGGGGCACAGGTCTGGAGCAGGATTGGTTTTCATCTGAGCAGCACATAGCATGCGTCCCTGCTGCAGTGATTCACCTCTCTGTTCCCAGGATAGGCTGGAAATAGCCCATCACTGTACAGAGCGTCACAGCTGCAGGGCTGCAGCAAACGCTCGGAAATTTATTGCCCAAGCAGTTTTAATCTACAGAGCTGGGTGGGAGAGGTGGGAGCTGCCAGGACCAGTGCTGTCAGAAATCCAGCAGCAGCCAAAGGGCAATGTGTGGAACGGGCACACAGCACTCAGAGCTGCTGGGCTAAGGCTTGGAGAAGAGACTGAGCAGCAGGACAGCCGGGTGCCATTCTGAGCCCTGGGGCAGGCAGCAGCAGAACCGAGCAAGGATGGGATTCCAGTCCTGCACTGGCAGGAAGCAGGCTCAAGGAAATCAAGGGACAGTTTCTGGGGTGCCCCAAGTGCTTGAAGTGCACGGCAAACCCTGGAACACCGGCAGTGATTTGCCTGCCCCCCGCTTGGGGAGGTGCCCTGGGACCCAGCAGGGTGACTTTGCTGCCGCACCTCCCATGCTCTGGTGTCACAGCAGCTGCCACTGCTCCACTGCGGCCGTGCACGAACGAGCTGTACAAGTGCCAAGAGCCAGGACCCCAGGGATGGTCATTCCATCAAGCATGAGCAGGGGCGTTCCGGGTGCTGCCACGGGACAGAACATCCCGGTCCCTGCTCAGTGCCGGAAGGGACAGCGTGTGTGCACACCCTCACCCCGAGCGCTGCCCCACCGCACGCCACGGCCCTGGCTGACCCCGGCCACTGCCACTCTGCGGCTCTGGCCTGAGCTCCTGGACCGAGGCAGGAGGAGATGCCCTTCCTGCAGACACGGGTGCTGTGCCCAGCCCTCTGCCTTGTCCCCAGCCCTGTCTTCCCTTGCACCCCTGGAGAAGTGACACAACTCATTGAATACAGCTTCATCTGGGTGAAATCCAGATCCTCTCAGCTGCTTTCTCATTTTTTCCCAAGCATAGGTACTGTTCATTGGGCCAGCTGAAGTTCTGGAAGCACAAGGGCACCTGGAGAAACCTTTGTGAGCAGTGAAAAGCCAGCTCCATGGAGCACTGGGCTCAGCGAGGATGGCACGGGCTGCAGTGTCTGTGGTAAAACAGAGCCTGCTGGAGCAGAGCTTTCGTTCTGGGTTTTTTTCAGAGCAGAGAACTGTGCTGGGTGAAGCTCTTCACCCTCCAGGTCACACGTCAGGTCTCATATACTTTGTGGTGATTGAGGTGAAGTGGGCAACATGTGTTTTCTTCATTTGATGAGCCACTTCAGCAGAAAACAATACACACGTTCTCCAGAGGGCCAGGTCAGTCCAGGGCGAACGCACATCACGGGGAAGGCAGGGATCCTGTTCTCCACAACAACACCTGCCAGAGCAATCCCAGAAACTTCCAGGGACCCTGCCCAGCCAGCAGAACATCAGGAACTCCAGTCATTTCCTTCCCTCTGAGGCAACACAATGAGCCAGAACAAAGGCATCCCCCTCTCGACTGGCACGGCTGTCCCTGGAAATGGGCCATATCCTGCAAATCCCGATCCTATCAGCCCCTTGTGAGCTCCAGAAAATGTGTTTGCAGAAAGACACACCACCTCAGTAACTCCACGTCTGTCACATAAATAACAACCTTTCCTTGTGCTACACCAGTAAATCCAGCTCCTGACCGAATTTTCTGATGTGATGAGCTGTGCCAGCAATGCTCCCATCCAGCCTCAGCAGCATCCTGCAGCTCTTCCCTCACAGCCACAAAGACATGGCCAGCAACAGCTTTGGATACATGGGACAGTGGGAGCAACCTCTCTTGGGGTGCCTGCAGCTCTCCCTAATCCTGCACTGCACCTGGAGAGCAGCAGCTGCTCAGCTCTGTGATCCCACAGGCTGCACTCAGGCACTTCTCCCACTTCTGCCAACCCCGCTCCAGCCCCACAGCCCAGCCCCGCAGCATTCACGTTCTCTGTTCTTGCCTCTGTCAGGAGGCACCTCATGGATCAGACCCAGAGGCACAGAGGGAGCACAGCCCTTCCCTTCCATGTGAGGATCCCAGCCTCCCCCCTTGGGACTGTTTCCGAGAGCTTTTCTCCAGCTGTGTTTGGGAAACCCTTCACGTCCTGCTCCTGGCCTCTCTCTCTCTCCTAGGCATGGTATAATTCCTGCATTTCCCACCCCCAGCCCACTTCTTCCTCACTGATCGCTGATCTGACCAGTAGATAGCTGGAGGATTTTCAGGCCACTGGAGGATTTCCAGCAGGGTGCTAAGGGACAGTCCCCAGAGTCCAAGCTCACCTGATTTCAGGGAGCATTCCCGTGGGTTCAGGCACAGCACAGCTGTGCAAGAACATCCACAGCTCTGGCGCATCTTAATGGGGATGGGCACGTTCTGCTGAGCATCCCCTGCATGTACCTCTTCCCTGCACCCAGGCACTGCCCAAAAGCTACTAAGAGTCTCCTCCTCCCTGCCTGGGAGGTTTCTCCAGTGGGGAAGGAGAACTGCCTGGTGTGGGCAGAAATGCCTGCAGACACAGGCAGGGAGGATAATGGGACGTGACTGGAACAATCAAGAACCATCCCAGGCCCACGGGTGGCTGCTGCACAAATCCCTGCTCTAAGCAAAGCACTATGCTCTCTGCACTTCATTTCACTCATGACTCATCCAGTTGAGCCACATTTTTAACACCAGGCATTCTATTTTTACTTGGAAAACACTGATCCTGAAGTGGGTGAGTCCAAAATCCTGGGTCTTGGCATCCCTGCCTGTTGGGGTGTTCAAAACCTGGCTCCCAATCAGCAGAGGCAAACCAGTTCTGTCCTCTCTGCTTGGATCCAACTGGCACAAGGACAGCGAGTAAACAACATTTTTCAGAAGATTTTGGTATCAGCAGCAGCAAACTCTGGCCGTGCTCTGTGTACAGCACAGAGCTGCACCCAGCAGCAGGACGGGGAGCCCGCGTTATCCTTGCAGCACAGACCTCCCGGGATGAGCCGTGCTTTGGGAAGCTCCCTGGCACTGGGCCGGTCCACCTGTGGACTTTGTGGGCACCCAGAGGGGCCCCAGTGCCCACAGCCAGCCCCAAAAGCAGCTGGTTGCCAGCTGCCCTGTGTCCTCCTACTTCAAACGATCCTGAGCTGTTGGATCCGCAGAGCCTCTCCCCGGCTCCCCAGAGTGGGCTTTTATCTGACATTGTTTTCGAGTTCCCTGGCAGTGAGTCACCCGCAGCCCACGGCCATGGACACCCGCCTGGTTGCTACAACACACGTAAACACTTCCCCTGGCGTATAAAAGGCCAAGGAGACGCAGAGCTGAGCTGCATTCCCAGTCAGTGTGTAAGAAACAGAGTCCCAGCACTCCCAGCCACTCCAGTTGGAAGGTTTAATGGAAGGTTCTCACATGCACATGCAAATCACATCTGCAATTCATTTCACTCCATTATTTTTACACAACTGCAACAGCACAAACAGCGAGTTTGGTTGACGTTTGCAGCCATAACGTGCAGAAAATGCCCAGCTCACATTCCCAGGCTCCGCTATGACCAAATCGGGCTGATCCCAGTGCTGGGTGAGCTGGAGCCCGTAGCCCCTCCTGCAGCCCAGCCCTCCCTCTGCCCACCCCGGGCAGCACAGCCCGGCCCTGGCCTCGGGGAGGCCGCGGGAGGATTAGGAGGAGCTTGGGCAGCAAACAGCCCTCCAGGTCAGGTCAAACCGTGCCAGAGAACAAGTTCTGCTCTCCCGTTGCCATGATAACTGCTCTGCTCTGCCAGGCCTCAAAGGACACTGTTCTGTGCTGACCTTCCAGCAGTGTCATGGGAAGGAGGATTCAGCTATTCTTGAGTAACAGCAGCATGCCTGAGGAGCACCCTGAGCCTAGCAGGGCTCAGGAGTGTCCAGATACCCTGCACAGAGGGGGCTGTGCTTTCCTCTCCAGTGCCTTGGTAGAACAGATCTTTTCTGTGGACACTGAAATTGCTAGATTTCTATACTTTTTTTGGCTAGATCACAAAAAAAAAAAAACCAAACAAAAAAATTCTTACATCTGATACTCTCCTCAAAAAGAAGTTTTCCCTGGCAACTTTACCCAGAGGCCACAATTCCTGGACTTTGTTCACCTTCACCTGGCTCTTGGAATAGTCCTGCCCACCCAGATGGCCGCTCCCACTGGATAGTGCTGCACAGGCTGCTGGGTGACCCCCAAAGAGCAGCTGGAGTTTGGGGTGTTTAATCCAGTAGCTGCACAATGGCAGGAAGGCAATAAGGTCACTGTGGCCTCTGTGGCCTCAAATGTTAGATGAACAGCAGTTAAAGTCACCACTCCAGTGTGTGCAGGGCCTGACTCCAAGCGAGCAGCACCAGGGGCTGTGGGCAGACAGAAATGGGAGATGCTGCAGGGGCTGCCCGAGGCATTGGAAGTTTACGTCACAGTTTGTGCTCTCTGCCTGTTTTACCTGTTTAAAACAACAACTTCAAACCATTTCACAATCACAAACTAATGCTCACAAGAAGTCTGAGGAGGTGGGCGCTCCAGGGCAGTGTTTCAGAGGGGGGAATGGCAGCTCAAAGAACAGGTGGGATTTGACCAGTCACAACAGCCGCCAGCAGAGCCAACTGCCCTGGCCACTTGCCCTTCATGCAAGCCACACAGCAACTCCTCCCTCCCAGATCGCCTGAGGGAAAATCCCAGCTCTTCACGCCCACGCTCATGCAGCAAGCACGTTAGTCAGCAGCAGGATCAGCCTTGCAGGCCTGGGAGCCTGCGGCAGCCCCAAGCAGGCGAGAAGCAAAGGCTCGGAATCAGCAGCTCCCAGAGCTTCGGAAGAAGTTCAGAGTGATCTTCGGGGGGTGCCGCTGACGAGGCCCTAAACTGCTGCCTCCTCGTGTGTCTTCTGCTGCCCTGGGCCTGTGTCCACGGGTGGGCTCAGAGGGCAGTCCCTGGCGAAGACTCAAGGCACACACGCGGCATCTTCTCGGGCTAAGATGAGGAAAACTGCGTTTCAATGGCCGGGGAAAGGAAGCACAATGGAAACACTTACCTGTTCCTGCTGGGAATCTGGTTAAGAACACGCCAACAGTGATCCAGGTTAGCACGAGAACAGGCAGAGAGAAAAGGGCACAAGGGTACATTTTAGTAAAGGGAGAAGGCAGGAAGCAGAATTTGACAGAAAAGAGAGTCAGCAAAGATCTGTGAGGTGGAAGAGTGTCCGTCTCTGATTCAGAAGGTCCCAGGAGACACAGGATCCCTTCTGTGGGTTCAGGCACATTCTCACTGACACTGCCACAGGGCCAGAGTGCTCACAGTCACAGGGACTCAGTGTTGCCTGTTGGAGACGTCTCTCTTTGCCGTGGTGTAGCTGAACTCACAGTTTGCTTGTAAGTGTAAGATCATGAAAAAAAGAGTGTGATTTTAAACCCCTGTGTTTATTGAGTCAAGTGCAGAGGCTGCAGAGATTGAAACGGGCGGGTGGAACTCCAGAACTCTCTCCGCTGGTTTTGTCACCTTACCCTAAACCAGTGCCGGATAATTCCCAGCAGCTCCCACCCAGATCTCTGCACCCAGTGACACAGCAAAGTCAGGCATGGCCTTGACTCTGGGTTCCAAGGGTTTGTCTCCAAAAGTGCCAAGAGGTTCATGAAAAGAGAAGCCTAAAGCCTTAGTGACGAGACTTTTGAGTCCTGAAGTAAGGACTCTTCCCAAGGAATACTGCTGAGAAAAAAAGATCTAAAATATGAGGGGAGAATGCAAATCAGGTTGGGATTAGGTGAATGTTAAAGGGATAAATAATTCATTCTCAAGTAGCTTCTCCCTGACTAGCAGAGTCCTCCCAGACTCTGTAATTCTGGGTGTTGTGCAATCTGCCAGGCACCTCTTTCTGTCAGGCACATCCAGTTACCCTGTGTCCTGGACGCCGTGTCTGAAAAGCTGGATCTGCTTCGTGAGCTGTGAGAAAAAGCAGCCTGGTCCAGGCACCAGAGCTGGTGCAAAGGAAGGGAGGGAGGGTGGGGAGAGGAGGAGGCTGTGCTTGGAAAAATGCTTTTGCATTTAGTGAGTCAGAAGAGGGGCAGGGCTGTGGGAAACAGAAGTAAATAGATTGAGAGTGGAAAGAAGCTTTTTTTCCCCTCTGACAGCATTAAAAAGTTTTGCTGCCACGATCAGTCTGTTTGTACCACTGGCTTTGCTCTCCCTCCCGGATAAATCTGTCTGAGCTGATAGATGACTCCGGAGCTGCTCCTGAACAGCAAAGCAGCAAAGATGGGGCTTGTATTACAGATGATTTGCAGACACTGACATTTGCATCCTCACATAAAGCTGGAGACTAAACATCCTGAGACTTTTTATTCTAAATATTTGATTTTCCTTTACTGATTTTGTTTCTGCTCTTTGTCTATCTCGCAGCTGGACAGTGGACCCACAATTCTTCAGGTGCCCTGTAAATTATAGGAGATCTTGCAGAATCAAGAGGACAATCCCAAATGGGATAAAAGAGGGCTAAGCCTGTTGCTGAATAGTTTATGAATAATTTCTGTGCCTTCTGGGTTGTGCATATGCGAAGCCTGAAGGAGGAATATGTGATCAGGAGGGATATTACCTTGGATTTGTTTTCATGAGCCACTACTCATCCTAACCCCATGCCAATGACTGGGCAGCCTCTGGCCCTTTGCTTTGAGACAATTTCTGGCTGCAGAGCTCAGTCTGGAACTATAATGGTGAAAGGATTTTAGTAAAGCAAACAGTTTGGGCACCCACTGCCTATAAATAATAGCTGAGCAATTAAATATTAATGCAGTTGATACTAGACTGCAACAGAGAAATCCATGCCTCAGAGCTGTCTACGGGTAGACTGGTAATCTGCACTAAAAAAAATCCTAAGAGTCAGAGCTATTAACATCCTGACTTTTTTTAAAGCCTCAGTCTCCTCTGAATTATTATCTTGAGACTCTATAATCCTGTAATATACAAAGAATATGCAAGATTTTTGTACATCGGGATATTCATGTGGTCCTCCTGCAATGGAGGCAGCACTGACAGGAGCTGCTTTGGACTGGATTTGCAGTGAAAGTGAAACCTGCTTTATATTTTAAAGTATTATCAGAAAATAAATACAGTGGCTGCTGCAACGCAAATCCCTGCTGTGACCCACCGGGAAGAGCGGTGGATGTTCCAGCACAGAGAGCTCTCAGCCACATGGAGCCAGCTGGTCTTGCAGGAAAAGCACCCCATGGGTACCTGGTGCCCGTGCCTACCTCAGTGCTGTCACCCAAATTGTTTTGGAAATTCCTATTTACTTTTTAAAGCTGGTAGCTGGGCAAGCTCCACTGAACTGCAGGCACGTCACCCACCCAGGCTGCCGATCTAGCTGGCTCTTGTCAATGCTCCACTGCCATTAAACTCATCATGAATGAGTTTCTGAATGATTAATTTGAAACAAAACCATAGCTCGAGGCAGCTGCCATTCTGTTTGGGCAGTGGAGAAAGGCTGTAGCCTGCGGGCAGTGGGTTTGTGTGCCCTGGGGTCCCTGCCCTGCGCTTCTCCTCAGCCCCCTGAGCACATGTACTTTTCCACACTCTCTTTTGAGGAGCACAGACCCAAAACTGAGGCAGTTCAGGTCCGGCCTCTGAATCTGTCCCATTACTGTGTGGGTTTGAAATCTGCCCCTCCTTCTCTCGATGTATAGTCTCGCTGCTCCCGTCCGTATAAGGCCCACGCGAGCACAAAGCCAGGCTGGGCTATTTATATTCCCTTGCCCGGGCCCTACCCACCCAACACTGCCTGGCTGGGATCCAGGTCCCACCCTGCTCTCCCAACAGCACAGCCCTTCCCACGGAAACTCACGTTTCACACAGCTCAGAGCGGCCACCAAAGCCCCCTGAAGAGCAGATGAGCCCCACTGGAGCCTCTGAACAGGAGCACGCACTCACACCCCTCGGACAAAGGCTGCTCTTCCCAACAAAAACACTGCACATCCCAAGCCAGAGCTGCCAGAGCTCGGCGCCCACACGAGCCTCAAAATAAAGGACCGGCACACTTTAGAAATTCAATACTCGGAGTGCGTGCCGAGTGCTGCAAGGGTTTGTCCGGTTGTAATGAAATCAGCTTTTGGCATTTGCAGGAATAAGTTTAATTGTCAAAAAGCGTTTGGAGGAAAATGCCAAGCTTACATAAACTGCCATGTGCCACTCTCCAGCTGAACACGGCACAAAGTCTGGTTTCAGAGCAGAAGCTGCTTGCACAGGATATCCATTATTTAACCATGAACTGCAGTAACCAGCCCCAGGTTCAGTATACTAAAACCAGGAGATTTGGGATGAAGTCACTTTAGTTTGTTTTTATTAGCAATCACTCTCACGGAATTTTTTGGCGTCCTGATTTTTCTGAAAGACAGGGGCCCGGGACAGAGGCACAAAGGAAGCTCTGAGCTCTGTTCCAGGGGCTGCTGAGCAGTGCAGGCACTCTCTGATATCAGACTTTTTAGGAAGGTAAGTCCTGCAGTGAACGTCTGCACACACAGTGGCCTGTCAAAGCTGTCACCTCTGGTTTGGCTCGGCAAGTTTTCAAAAGAGAAAAATGGGGCAATTTGGAGGGGTACAGTTGTTTTTCAGTTTTATTCTAAAGAATTGATCTAATTCCCTACATTAAGTCTGTACAAAAACTCTTAACTCGGAGAAATCAGGCCAGCTCCTGGCAAAATCAGCACAAAGAGGGTAAACAAGTGAGAAAATGCGAGCATGGACGGGACTGAGAGTGATGCCCGTAAATGTTCTGCTCAATACCTCCCCTCAGCCAGGATGTGGGAGTGATATCCAACCCTACACTTTCTCCCCCAAAGTTTGAAATTACCCCAGCAGATGTACTCAGGATCATGCCACAGGTCAGGCTGTCCCTGACAAAGATTTGGTTTTCATCGCCTCCTAATCAACACCGAGCAAAACACAATTCTCACAGGCAGTCTGACTTCCCTCCAAGGTGCAAAAGCTCTTATTTGCAGTCCTGAAATAATCCCTCCACAATGGTCGAAGCCTCAGGACTCAATGCTGAGAGAATAATCAAACATCAAGAACCAGCAAAGAGCTCATTTATCTTTACCTGCTTTATTTCTTCCAACTGCAGAACTGTGCAATATTGAACCCTATATGGCATGACATCTTGCTCTGCTCAGATCTCTCACCTGAAAAAAGCCACTGCTGGGATTATGGAATTTTTTTATGTCTCTTAGGATGAGTCTATCACTTGTTCTCCAAAAGAAAAGACTAATAAATCTTTGAACTTTTTGCAACTGAAAACACACAGGAGTCACCCCCAGCTTAGGAAAGTAGCTTTCCCTGAGTCAGAGAGGAGTGATAATGTGCTCAGCACCGCAGAATTAATTACATGACCAGTAACATACCCAACAAACATTTTGGTGGGGGGGTTCAGAGAAGTGAGACACTGAATTAGATGAGAATTATTTTGTAATTATTTGGTTTTAACTATAGAAACTGCTAGGAAAGCACAGTGAATTCCTCAGTTAACCCCCAGGGGGGACCCAGCATGTCCAGGAGGGCACAACCGGCTCCATTTCACATGGTGCAAACCTGGAGAATTCCTTACCTGTGTTTTGTGACATTCAAATCACACTAAATTCCACGTTGGGAGATTAACCCAAATAATTTCTTCCTCTAATACTTGCATGATTCCTCAAGTCCCTGGCACAGCCCCTGGTCAAACAACTCTCTCTGTCCTCACCACAGCAGCACGGGCAGGCCCCAAGCCTTTAGAAGCGGGATTGCTTTTTTCGTACTCAAAAGGAAACTCTGCTCAATATCAATCAGCCACAGCAAACCAAGACAAACAGCTCATGAAACACTAACCTGCAGATGTTTGGGATGCTTCCCAAGGACCTTGAACCTTGCCAACTTCCTACCTATTTCCGTAACCGACATGGAATGTTACGTTTAAACAATTCCCTTCACTCCTCTCATTTTGCAGTGGTTGTTGCTTCTATTATATTTTTCCATGGATAGATTGATACAAAGAGCTCGTAATAAATCCATACACATATATCTAGCTATAACTGGTTGTGTTTCCTGTATGATCTGAACAGGCTCAAGTATTTCAGCAGTGATAAAACAACAAATGCTCAAGCTCTGAACCAGGGAGTCCCACAGGCGCTGTATGTGTCCAACCCCTGAGCCTGTCATGAGCCACTCGCCCTCAAACCCCACAGTAAGGACCATTCTCCCTTTTATTCTGCTTTTCTTCTCTCACTTCCCGTGATCAGCACTCGAAGCTTCTCCATTTGTTCCTAGCGCTGGCTATTATTAACCCAGAGGCTTTCAACTGCAGCATTAACTGTTTCACTCACTTTCCCCCCGTGGCCCAATAGAAGAGCTTGCTCTGATGCGGAAAACTAACTCCAGGCAGGAAACCTGACTGAATCAAGTTCCTCTCTCTCTCTCTCTCCTTGTTTAATGTTAAGTGAAAATTCCAACACTTAGTGCAGGGGGTGAACATCAAGCAAACCAAAGCTGTTTTTGAGACCAAACAACAAGGAGGTTCAAGGCTTGCAGGATACAGAAGAAAGAAGATGGAAATTGTACAAGCCCTCAGCAAAGGCCGCCCCGAGCACTGCCAAGCTCAGGGGGCTGGGCTGGATTTTCTCTGACAGCTCTATCTGCCCTGGCTGGACAGATTAACCCTGAGGCTGGGGTTACTATCACTTGTTACCAGATGCATGTCACAAATCTGAAATATTATCGGTCTCCACGTAGCCATACACATGGTGTCTCTTGGTAGAAGAGACGTTGGCAGACGGATTTACAACACCCCCTTCCAGATCCCAGAGCACTATTGCTCTTTGTTGAGATAAGCGGTAAAATCGGGTTATTTTGATACTTCTGGCCCAGTGCAGTGAGTTCTTAGGGCCTCGTTCCCTATCTGCATTAAAATTCCTGTTAAATGGGATGACTCTGTCAAACTTTGTCCTAGGACACACAGAAAATGTTAAACCACAAATGAGAGTGACGGGGGACCCGCCTCAGTTTGCACTGCCAGGCAATCTGGGGAGTTTTGGGGGAGGGCTGGGCCAAACATGCAGCATGACAGGACCCTCAGCAACGAAAACACCCCCTGGCAGGATGTAAAGACATAGTGAAACAGTCCCTTACCTGATAGATCATGACTTTGAAGTTCCTGCGTTTCAGGAGCTCCGCTTCGTTGGCCTCCAGCTTCTTGATCTGCCCGGCTTGCTTCTCCAGGTTCTGCCGCACCGTTTTCACGTTGACGCTCACCTTGCGCACCTTCTCCAGCATTTTGTTGACAGTGTTGCTGGTGGTGGTGTGTGCTTTGGTCAGCTTGGTCAGCTCTCCCTGGATGCTGGTCACTGCGCTATCCATCTCTTGCTGTCTCTCCTCCAGCTGCGTTTGGGTCAGCTGGATCTGATCCACTGCCCCGATGATCTTGTCCAGAAGGGTCAGCACCATCACACCGTTGATCTGGTCTGGTTTGATGGGCTCGTCGGGCGCCTGCTCCTCCGAGGTCTCAGAAACCGTGGGTGGCTCGATGATTTGCAAGGTGGTGTCCTCCATGGTCGCTCGGGAGTCCTGGCTCACGGAGCCCGGAGAAGCTGTCACCGCAGGGAGCGAGCAGGGAAAACTGAGCCCGAGCCTCAGCTAAACTCCGCACTGGGAGACACGCCAGGAATGGGGAGCGCAGTGAGTGAGTGTCTGTGCTGAAATTCAAATGGCACAGCTCCGCACAGCCGTCCAGTGGAACTGCCCTGCAAAATTTTCCAGGCTTGCAGGTCATTGGCTGACTCCACCTCAGCTATAGAAAAGGAGCCGCTGCCAAATGCCTGCTGACCCACCCTTTTGAAATGATTAAAATAGTTGGAGGGGAGACGATGGCTCTGCATGCAAACACTAGCACGGCTCAGCCAGGAATGCAAAGCTCTGGAACTGCAGCCTCCCCTTCTTTACCCTCAGTCTAAAGGCACTGAAGCAACAGGAGGAAAAAACAAAATCCTTTAATAAATGGCTCGGGAAGCTGCTGAGAAGAGAGTGAGAAGCAAGCAGCCCCATCTGGGCACAGCTGTGTGCACTGAAGGCTGGTTTAAAAACAACTGCACACGCTGAAGTTCAGCTGGAAGTTCAGACCTGTTGCTAATACTTAAGTTTGGGGTTTTTTTCAGGACTACTAGAGCCTTCAGTATTTTAAAGAAATGCTACAATTTGAATTCAGTAGTTACAGCATGAAAACATTATCTGAGGAATGCCTCCTCCCATGTATGTGAATGTACAAGAGGCACACACAGTACATGTAGGGTGCAACACAAATCTCCACACAGATTTAACACAGAGAAGGATATTTCACTCCTGAAGTGAGGCAGCTAGGCACTCCCCCTAAAGGAGCTCTCCCAGCTCCGCAATCCTTGAGCCCTCTACAGATCCAGTCGCCGGACTTTAAATGCGGGACACGCTGCAGTGTACACTGCTTGTAAACAGCCCAAATTCAGTGGGTTACTTGTGGGTTTAGTGGTAAAAACCCTAAATGATTCAAAACAGGGAGACACGTGGGAGGCGCCGCCACAGACTTTGCATCAACCCAGCTGGAACACGCCAGGAATGTGGAGAAGGAAAATTCAGATCTTGGGAGTGACGCTGGGCCGGATCTCAGCCAGACCCTTCACCGTTTCTGGGACTGGCTCAGCCGGAGGGAGCCAAGTGCCCGTGGACAGAGCTGCCACTTGGGAAGGCTGTGGGCACACTGGGGAGCGGGCAGCTTCCCTCATTCTGTGGCTTTGACAGGGTTATTCACCCTCAGCACCTCCTGCCAGGCCCAGTCTGCTCCCAGCCTTTGCCACTGGCTGGCAAATACCAGGGAGAGCCCTGGGCTCCTCCCAGCTCAGCTGCTTCAGGGCAGACTGGGAGAAACGATCCATCCCAGCTACACACTGGGCATCCCACAGATGCAGAGGGACATTGTTCACTCACAATGCTCACAGCAGTCAGCACTTTCCCGGCCAGATCCCTGCCCCGTGACCGCTTGCTGTCCCCACTGACCTGGTGGCTCTGTCACATAGTGAAAACAGGCTGCTTTCTGTACACTGTTCTTTCCAGGAGGGACCTTTTCCCAGAGCATTTATTTCCAGTGTTTACTGTTGCTGAGTGTTCCATGAAAATAACTGTAGGCAGCCAGCCCAAGGCCCCAGAGCTGTTTGTCCCAGGGGTCACCTGCTCCAGGGTGGGATTCCACAGATAAATGTATGGATTCAGGTATAGAACGGGACACACACGGAGCAGAGCTCCCTGAATTTCTCTTCAGAAATTCTGAATTTCTGAATTCAGCCGTTGAAGTGTTACGTGGCGATTCATCAGGGTCATAATACAAATTCCATTGAAATAATTAATTAATTAATTGAGCATTTTATCAAAGCCTGGAGCCTTCAGAGATCAGTTTTAAAGTCTTCAACATCCATTCCATGTGCGACTCCAATCCATGTCTGTGCCTTTGGATGTCCATTTGGGAATTAAAAAAAAAAAAAAAGCTGCCTGAGTTGGTCAGTCTGGATGGAACCAGATAAACCAACAGGACGGGGACGTACATCAGTTCCTGGGTCTCACTGAGATGAAGCACCCCCTCGGTGCCTCTGTGCCCACACCAGTTGCCCTGGAATGCCAGGAGTTATTTTGTGCGCTGGATTAACTTCAGTTCAGTCCCTTTTCTGCTGCCGAGACTCACCAGGAACAGCCAATGGCCGGGAATTTGCAGCCTCCCCTCTGGAGCCTCAGTCTGGAATCGATCTGTTCCAGTGGGAACGAGGGCTAGACTGGGGCTGCTCCTCGCTCCCACTGCGCCTCGGATGTCACTGCCCCGGGCCGGACACGGGGCCGCACCCGCGGCCTCACCGAGACCGGGCCGGGCCGGCGGGGAGAGGCCGCGACCTCGCGCCGAGGACACGCTCCCGGTGACGTCACCGTTGCGTCACCGCTCTGACCGTGACGTCACCCACGGCGGCGCGCGGGGGAGCCGCCCTCATCCTCACTTCCGGGGCGGGGCCGTGCGCGGTCGCCTGGAGACGTGCGCGTGACACCGCCCCGCGCGGACCGTGACGCCGCGGACGGGAGCCGGCGCGGGTCAGGCGGCGGCGGCGGCGGCGGCAGCGGCGGCGGCAGCGGCAGGTAATGGCGGGGAACGGAACTGGGCTGGATATGATGGGGATGGGACGGGGACGCCGCGTGGGGCCGAGCCGCTCCGGGGTGGTGTCCAGGCGCAGCAGGGTCTGTGATAGGGCGGCGGAGGCGAGAAGGCCTCGATGCCGGCCCGGTTCTCACGGCGCTTCTCCGCAGAGGCCGCAGCGGGAGCGGCGCCGCCATGGGGGAGCTGTTCCGCAGCGAGGAGATGACCCTGGCCCAGCTCTTTCTGCAGTCCGAGGCCGCGTACTGCTGTGTCAGCGAGCTGGGCGAGCTGGGCAAGGTCCAGTTCCGCGACGTGAGTGTCTCCTGCGCACCCCGCGGCACCGGGGCGATCGCGGCACCGGGAGCCCCGGCCGGCCCCGCCCCCGGGCCGGTGAGGCCCAGGTGAGGCCCCGACCCCGGGGGTGGAGATTTGCTGAGTCCCCTGTGTCTCTCCCTGCAGCTGAACCCCGACGTGAACGTGTTCCACCGTAAATTCGTCAATGAAGTGCGGAGGTGCGAGGAGATGGACCGAAAGCTACGTACGTTCCCGCTGGGTTGATGTGGCTCTGACTCTGCAGCTTTTGCTTAACAAAAAAAAAAAAAAAAAAAAAAAAAAAAAAAAAAAAAAAAAAAAATCCAAAACGACCCAGTCAAGGCAGGCTGAAGCTGCAGGGCAGTGTTTGGAACAGAGCAGAGGGGTGAGGGCACAGGCTCGGCTCGCTGCCTCTGGGGGTTCTACTCCCCCTTGAACGATAACTCTGGCCAAGTCAGACAATCTTGGAATAGGAGCTGAAGGAATCAGCTGCTGCTGGGACCAGCTGCAGGTTGGGGGAACTGTTTGACACTGAAGTGTCAAAAATTAACGCTTTTAATGCTGTCTCTGCAGGGTTTGTGGAGAAGGAGATTAAAAAGGCAAATATTCCTATCATGGACACTGGTGAAAACCCGGAGGTGCCTTTTCCACGTGACATGATTGACCTGGAGGTAATGATGTGTTAAGACTTAAACTAATGTTTGACTCTGGATGGAAACTGGGAAAATTGTTTCTGTTGGTCAATGCTTGCAGAATTTATGGCAGGTAGGCATTAGCCCAGTCTCCAGCTGTCCCTGGGAGCAGCTCTGCCAGTTCACATTGGGCGGTGTCTGTCCAAATACAGAAGTGAGAGTACTCAATAGGAATTTCACCACTGAAATGAGCCAAAAACTGCTGGAACCGTGGGATTTAAGGTGGTGGGGTCATAAAGTTTACCACGATTTTATTGATTTGAAGAAACTATCAATCCAGTCCATAAAAAGTCTGGCTGAATGTGAGAAGTCTGCAGTTGCCTGCAGATGTAGCAGGTCTGGATCTGTGCCACAGCAGGCTGGAGATGCACCTGCAAATCCAGGCAAAGTGGGTGGGGATGTGAAGC